>NC_036245.1:6990541-7142593 GCF_002742605.1 Olea europaea var. sylvestris | reverse complement strand
TTCTCTGTTTGCTCTTTTGAAAGTTCTTCATTTTCCATCTACTAGAATACTTAGTCCCCATATGTCACTCTTTACTTTACATTCTTTTTTATTATTTTTTATAGTACTTATATTTAATTCATTAAAATAATATTACACGTAAATCAAAAACTTTTCTTTCCTTTTTAATTACATATTCTCCATTAATTATTATTCTATAATACGTTACTTCAAATTAATGGGGGCTCAAACGTGCCTTAGTAGAGAAAGTTTGTGCATTTGTGTAGATGGAGAAGGTTTCTGTATATTATGATTAAGTTAACAATGTTTTGTAACATTTTCGTGAGGCGAGAAAGATGAGAAATTCGTATGATTTCACATTTGTATTGAACTCGTGGAAGTTGATTTCCTTCAAGTACTAGAGCTATATCCACGAAGGTAGATGCTCAAATCAATGTGTGTAAATTTTAGGGCACATGAACATCCAGACTCATTAGTGGACGAAAATTCTTTTGTATTCAATCTTTTATATTATGCAACTTCTTTCAGGTTTTCAGGGTTAAAATGTATTATTGGAACTGACAAGTGGTATTGGAATTCCTAATTCTTATATAGTTCTTCTTTTTTAAATATCACAAATCATTTTTTCAATTCGGAGAACCTGAGTGGAAATGAATTCGTCTCCAAGTCTACGTGGCTTAATGACTTAATGTGTCTTGTGGTTGGATTTTTCAAATGATACTTGGTGACTTGTTCTATCTTTAAATGAATCTTTGTAACTCATCGTGGTTTTAAATGATTTTTGGTGATTTGTTTTGGTTTCAAATCATTCGTGGTAACTCTATGTTAGATATTTATACAATAAATATATTATAGAAAAGAAATAACTAAGTTAGAGCAAGTGTGGAAGGTCGGGGTTTTGGGTTACAAGTTAACGGCGAGTTATTTCAATTTAGGGCATCATGCTCGATTAGTCGAAAATTTTTATTTTTTGTACTTTATTATTTATACAAGTTATTGTAACTAGTTATTTTCTAACAATTTGAAGTGAAATCCTCTTATAATTAGTTGCTATGTTTGTAATAGATGCACCTGTCCCTAGGTATTCTTAAAAATCCAAATTATTGGATGGAAATTTTTTTAAGAGATGGCAAATGAAGCTACGATTTTACTTGACAACTCTTAAAGTGGTTGATGCTATTAAATCTGATAAACTTGTTGTTGAAATTGTTGATAAGCCTACGCCTAAATAGAAGATTTAGCTAGTTGGGAACATAATGATTATATGTGCAAAAATTACATACTGAATTGGTTGACTTTAAATTTAAATGATATTTACTAGACGTGTAAATCTACTAAAGAATTATGGAATTCTTTAGAAAAATATGTTGCTGGAGATGCTAGAACTAAGAAATTTGCTATAGGAAAATTTCTAGAACCTAAAATGAATTATATTAGAACCGTGGTTAGATAAGTTGAAGAATTACATATAATTCATGAAATTATTGCTGAGGGATATAAAATTTGTAAGGATTTTCAAGTATCCACTATTACTGAAAACTACCACTTGTTTGAAAGGACTATTACTGAAAACTACCACTTGTTTGAAAGGACTATTAAAAAGTTTGAACCATAAAATGAAAGAAATGTCTTTAGAAGATCTGATTACTAATATTAGAATGGAGGAAGACAATATGATGATAGAACATAGGGAGACACCAAATTTCGGTACAAAAACTAGTCTTTTGAAGGGAATTCCGGAGTAAAAAAATTTGTTGAAAACTTTACCAAGGGTTAGAACTTTAAGGATAAACAAGGAAAAGAAATATGTAGATAAGAACAATCGGTCTAAACCTCAATTTAAGAATAAAAATGTTGGTAATTGTTTTATTTATGGTAAACCAAGTTACTTAGTAAAGGATTGCAAAAATAGGTGGAAAAAAAGCTATGAAGAATCAGGCATTTATAGTAAAGACGCGAGTTTCTCTACTATGGTGCAGAAGTTAATCTAGTAAGCAACATGATAGACTAGTGGATAGATTCTAGAGTTACCAAACACATTTACAGCACAAGAGGTAAATCATCTTCTTTCGCTCCTTTTGGTGATGAAAAATGTTTGTTTTTGGGAAATGCTTCTTTCTGCAAGATCGAGAAGAAAGGAATTTGGTCTGGAAACTATTGATTGTGTTTTTATAAGCTATGCTCTTCATAATAATACCTCCAGATTTGTAGTCATTGACTCTAAAAATAATTTGGTTGATGATGAGAACACAATTTGTAAAACTAGAGATGTTAAATTTTTTAAATATAAATTTCCTTTTAAAGAAAAATTTGAATGATCAAGTAATTTTATTAGCGTTCCTCCTAGAGTTAGAGAGGAGCATGTTGAATCAGAAGAAGTTGAAAATAGGACGAGCTGCCAAAACCTTCACCTCGATAAACCTTTGGAGACTCGTCTTGCTTATTCTTAAGATGCACTGGCAGCTGTTGCTTGAGAATCTGCTGAAGGGCTTAGACAAAAAATCTAAAGCCACTACACTTTTCGATCCTGACTTTTGAACTTACTTAGAAGAGGATGATGCTATTACTTTCGTTGAAGTCATGTTTTTACCAGATTCTATATTTTGGAAGGAAGCAATAAATAGTGAATATGATTCAATTATGTTAAACAATACTTGAAAGTTAGTAGACTTACATCAAGGAATTAAGATAATTGAGTGTAGATGATTGTTTAAGAAAAAACTTAAACTTGATGGTTTGATTGATAAGTTTAAAGCAAAACTTGTAGCTAAAAGCTATAAAGAAGAAAAGGAGTTGACTTTTTTTTTTTATTCATCCGTTACTAGGATTGTCTCTATTAGGATATTAATTGCAATTGCTTCATTATATGATCTTATTATATATTCAATGGATGTCAAAACTGCATTTTTAAATGGAGACTTAGAAAATGAGATTTATTTTAATCAATATGAGGTTTTATTGTAGGAGGTCTTGATAATAAAGTATACAGAGTTAAAAAAAAAAAAACAATTTTATGACCTTAAACAAGCTCCTAAGCAATGACATATATAGCGAATTTGAAAATAATTGTAATGTGATAATTTTGCTTATACAATGATGATATGCTATAATGAGAACTAGTGTAGATGTGATTAATAAGACCAAAACAGTTTTTGAAAAAGCACTTTGAAATGAAAGATTTGAGTATTGCTAATGTTATTCTAGAAATTTAAATAGAAAAACATTCCGAATGAATTACTTTAACCAATCTCATTATGTAGAAGATGTACTTAAAAAATTTAACCAATTAAATTGTATTCCACAACCAATTCAATTGTATTCCTGCTAAAACACCTTACGATGCAAGAAGTCATTTAAGAAAAATTCGGGTCCTAATGTTTCTGCTTTAGAATATATTAGATTGATCGGTAATCTCATGAACTACATAAGACCCGATATAGCATATGTGGTAGATAGACTTAGCAAGTATACTAGTAATTCTAAGGATGAACATTTGGATGCTATCATTCGAGCTTTAAGGTACTTGAAATACAATATCATTGTACCAAATTTCCTACTGTACTTGAGGGATATTGTGATACTAATTGGATTTTCGATATAAAGTAAATCTACAAGTGGATTTATATTTATATTAACAGGCAGTACTGTATCTTGGAAATCCATGAAGCAACCTGCATTGCGATATTTACTGTGGAATTTGAATTCATAGCTTTAGATAAAGCATGTGATGAGGCTAAATGAGTAAGGAATTTTCTTATGGATGTTCATTTGTAGTTTAAATTACTTCCAGCTAGTTCAAGAATTTAAAATTCATCCTCTAATGAAAAGTCTAGACATATTCGTAGGAGGTACAATACTTTGGGTTAACTGCTTAAGGATGGGATTATAGCTATTGATTGTGTGAAATCAAGTAATAATATTACTGACCCTTAATTAAAGGATTAGCTAAAGAGCTAGTTCAGAAAACATCGAGGGAGATAAGGCTAAAAAGCCTATTACAAATTAAATCACCTATAATGGAAACCCAACATTGCAATTGGAGATCCCATGGACAAAGTTCAATGGAACAACAAAGTTATTGGAGTGATCTGTGAAGGTACTATATACAATTTATTCCAAACCCTTTCCCATGATGTGTAATACCAACCGTATTGATTAGAGGATGAGTCAATGCTCTTAATGCTTACTATAATTGATATTCAGTGGAGTGTTTAGATATAGTGCACCTTTGATAGAAGCACATATTTGAGTACGAAAGTGTGGCCGCTTTCAATGATAATTGAGGATGATTATCTAGAACATTCAAAGAAACTAGGAAAGTTCACAATCAAAATGATAATTGTGTGAACTCGATGATTGTTTTAGAAATCATGTGGATATTCTATTGTCTCAGTTTGTAACTATAATTGTAGAGTTCAAAATATAATTCACTCTACAATTAGAAAACTCAAAAGGTATATAAAGCCAAGGTTCAAGTCGATAGACACCTAAACTTACGTGATTCTACTATACGCCAAAATAATATTTTTATTTATCTTATTTCTTTCATGTTGGAGATTGTAGATATTTCTACAACAAATATATGAAAGCCCAAGAACAACTAACCAAGAGGGGGGTGAATTAGTTATTCGAAACTTTTTCAAAAATAAGTGCAAAATTAAGCAATTAAAATAATGAATAAGCACGATAGCATAAAAGTAATAAGAGGAAAGGAAAAAAGAGTACAAACGATGTAATAAGGAGGTTCGATCCAATCAACGATCTATGTCCCTCGTTACCAAACTCTCCGTCACGAGCAAGGTCCTTTCTACTATATTTGATTGAGTTATGGTACAATCCAACCTTCTTACAAAGCTCTCGGTATTTACAAACAAGGAGCATCGATCCTTTACAACGTTGAGCTTTCCGGGACCTCAACCGACCCACAATTTAAAATTTAAAGGAAAATTGAAATTACAATCAAAGACTTCTCTCTTAATTAATAATATGAACTTAATTAAGAATCAAGAGAGAGAAGTAGATACAACACTTCAATAATTCACAAAAAGTATAGCTCAAGTGTTATAAAGGAGAAAACCTTTTTGAGATATATGAATTTCACAGTGATCAAATTTTTTTTCAAAAGTTAAATGATTTGATCTTAAAAGAATTGAAAACAAGGTAGAAAAGATCAATAAATGTTGCACTTTAAAGCTCAAGAATTCTTGTCATGATTGTCGTAGAAAGTGGGTATTTATAGCATCAAACGGTCAAAAAATTTGTCAATCCAGACACGGGATCCGGACGTCTGCTTAGCATCCGGACGGTTAACTAGCCGTTTGAAAAACGATCACTGAAATGACCGTTGGAGACTCGTCCGGACAGTTCCATCCGGACGTCCAGATGGACAGAAAGTTGCCCCTCTGGACTTTCTCCTTCGTGATGAATTTTCATGCAAGTACTTGAAGGATTTTCACATTTATTGTATAGATAAGTATTTTGTAATTGTGTAATCTTGAAAATCAAGATACTTATCTTTTTTAGAATAATTTTTATGCAAGTATTGTTTGTCGTGAAGAAGCCTCGTGCGTAAAAATTTTGAGCTATAGTCGATGTGAGAAATTGAAGAGTTATAACTTTACATTTTAGTACAAAAATGCATCCATATCTAATATCTTCAATTTCTTCTTTCCAAATGATTTTTGACTCGAAAGCTTGATTTTAATCTCTCTGTTCCAAACTTTGGTTATGCATTGATCATTTGGTGCCAAGGTAGTTCGCCTATATGCATCAGTCTTGACTTCAATTCTTGTATTTTCATTCTTCGTTAATTCCATAATAATCACTAACAACACTTAAATTCAATTTGTTAGAATTAAACGCAATTTGTTTGTGATAATCAAAACAAGAAGTCAACCATTAGGTCAACATTTTTTTTCCTTTTTGATTATGACAAATTAGATGATTTGCAATATAAATATTAAACAAATTGAATTGGCGCAAACAAAAATATTGAAAATTACAAGTAACGTTCTCCCTATCGATTTCACTTAAAAATTTCCTTTATTGTCATGCATATAAAAATTTATTACTTCTCCCTTACAATATTTCCCTTATTTTGCATAATCATCTACTTATCTTCCCCCTTTTGGCATAAGCAAAAATAAGAACACAAGCAGCAGAAATGAAATAATAGCATGGAGAAAGTCAACCATTTAAGGGAAAATAGGCAAAGTACATAGGAGAAATGAACGATGCAATAGACGAACATAAAAGTCTAATAAACGAAATATAGAGTTAGATAATAAAATATCTAGTAGAATACGACAAGCAAATAAACTAAGGGGTCGAAGGCGATGGAGGTGGTGGAAATCGAGCATAGAAATCACTGAAAAAAGCAGCCTGCTAAGCCTGCATCTCAAGCTGCTGTTGTTGCATCGCAGGCTGTCGATCATGGATAGTAGTCTGCTGAACCTGAATCTGGAGTAGTAGGCTATCCATGCTATCGACCGTCGAGGTAAGTGAATACACCTATGAATGAGACTATATTATTTCTCGGTGAATCTAGAATGACGTATTGAAGGATGAGATGTACTAGAGCCTGGAATACTGGGTGCAGGTGCTTCATCAGACTCGGTCTCAGGTAGTTCATCTTCAAATGGAAGAGTAGATGGGCCGAAGGTAGGATCAAACCCTTTCGTGTGAGCCAGCCATTGCCCGTGTTCGTTTACTATTTTCATCATTTTTAGTGTTTGGATGTTGATAATATCGGTAGGGCATAATGTAATGAAAACTTCCCCGTCAAGTGAAACATTAAAGTGTTTGAAAAATTTTGTAAGAAGCATCCTGTAAGGTAAAGCTTTAGTGTGACGTGATGCATGCACGCGTTTCATAAGTCCCATGACAATAGTAGGAAAATCAATGAGACGCCCAACAATAATTGAGAGTCCATAATAAAGAGATTGAAGTGATTGACTTCGTCTCGGTGTCATTTTTGGGGAAAAATAATGTGGGCAATTATATTTTGCAAAACTTTGCATGGGAGAGTTAATTGATTTTGCTTAATTTCATGATATTCTCGAAGTCCTTCCCGGTGACTCGTCGACAAGTCTTAAAAGGATCGTAACCTTCCACAGTATGTGGAGATTTATGCACAAATACTTCCAAGTCACAAGTCTCAAGTTCGAGAATTTCACGAATCAATGCTTTTGAAATCGTAATGTGTCCATTTTTAAGTAAACATGTAATCTCGACGGAACGAGGTGCAGTTTGCATTTTTTGATAAAATTCTTTTATAAGACGTGATAGTTACCCACCTCATGTTTTCAAAATATTCATCAATTTGAAATCCGGGAGCTTCAATTGTAAAATCCGCAAAATCAACATTCTTACCAATTAAAATGTGTGACTTTTCAAAGGAATTTGGCGGCACCTCCGGCTTCAAATCCATCTCTTCATCCAACGACAATGAAGGGGGTCATTTCTCGGTTCTTTTCACCCTTTTTCCTCTTTGAGATCCCGACATTGTTGAGGATTGATTATATTTCCAAGAATTTCAAATAAGCCCCAAATTTTGAAAGTTAGGCTTTGGAGAGATTTCATAGCCAAAATTCACAATTGAATTGGTGAAATGCTTAAATATGTGATGAATACTACAGTGGGTAGTGTAGTTTGACACAAGATTGAGCAATTTGAGTGAAAAATAGCCAAAAGTTACCGGAGGTTTGAGTGGAGTAAAAAGATGAAGATTTTAAATGATTTTAGGAAAAGTGTGAATATTTTGAAGTTTAAATCTTGTGGAAACAAGAAATTGGAAGGAAAGTGATGTTCGGAGAGGAATTTGATAGTGGATGAGAAAGTTTGAGGAAAATATTGAAGAAAAGAGGAGAAGAAATGATGAAGAAGACCTCTGGTTCGTGTTTTGAATAACGCGAACCGCAACAGATCCGATGTCCAGATTGATAGACAGTGTTCAAAATACACTGTCAATCCGAATGATTCAGTCTGGACCGTCCGGTTCGGATAGGATGCGTCTGGATGCCCTTTTTTATATATCAAATTTTCATCAATAATTCCTAGACTTCTTCGAATAGAAGAGAAATGATCGTGTATAAGAGGTTTGGTGAAAATATCGGTCAATTGATTCTCAATCTTTATAAATTCTAATTCAATATATCCCTTTTGTGCATGATCATGAAGAAAATGATATCTAATCTCAATATGCTTAGTTCGTGAATGCAAGACGGGATTCTTTGATAGATTAATAGCACTAGTATTATCACATAAGATAGGCACATGATCATAGGATAAATGATAATCACATAATGTCTGTTTCATCCATAATGTTTGTGCACAACAACTAGTGGTTGAGATATATTCCGCCTCGACCGTGGATAGTGCCACGAAATTTTTTTCTTGTTAGACCAAGAAACTAGTGCAAAGTCTAGAAAGTGACAATTTTTGCTAGTACTTTCACGGCCAACATTAAATCCAGCACAATCGGCATCCGAATAACTAATTAAATCAACATGTGTACCCTTTGGATACCAAAGTCCTAGGATCCTAGTTCCACTTAAATATCGAAAAATTCTTTTAACGGTACTCAAGTGAGATTCTTTATGATTAGATTAAAATCGAGCACATAAGCAGACACTAGACATAATATCGGGCCTACTAGCAATTAAATAAAGAAGAGATCCGATCATATCTTGATATTTTGTGACATCCACGGATGTACCTTGATTATCTTTATCAAGCTTCAGGGATGTGCTTATTGGCGTGTTCATAGACTTAATGTCATGCATATCAAATTTTTTAAGCATGTCTATTATGTATTTATTTTGATTGATGAAAATTCCTTCTTTTGTTTGTATAACTTAAAGACCAAGAAAGAATTTTAATTTACCCATCATGCTAATTTCATATTCTTTACTCGTGTAATTTAAAAATTCTTCACAAAGATGAATATTTGTAGCGCCAAAAATAATATCGTCAACATAAATTTGAACAATGAGCATATCCTCTTTATGAGTTTTTATGAAAAGTGTAGTATCCGCTTTTCCAATCGAAAAATCATTTGAGAGAAGAAATTTGCTCAATCGTTCGTACCAAGCTCTAGGAGCTTGTTTCAAACCGTAAAGAGCTTTTCTAAATTTAAATACATGATTCGAATACTTGTGATCTTTAAAACTGGGAGGTCGCTCAACATAAATTTCGTCTTGAATAAAACCATTTAAAAATGCACTTTTAACATCCATTTGATAAAGTGTAAACCCTTGCAAATGCAAATGCAAGAAGCATACGAATGGATTTTAATCTTGCTACGGGTGCAAATGTTTCTTTAAAATCGATACCTTCTTCTTGATTGTAAACTTGCGCCACTAATCTAGCCTTGTTACGCACAATTATTTCATTTTCATCTCTTTTGTTTCTAAAGATCCATTTCGTTCCTATAACGGTTTGATTGTTTGGTCTAGCGACTGAATCCCAAACATGGTTTCTTTCAAATTGATTTAATTCTTCTCGCATCGCTAGAATCCAAAACTCATCAAACTCGGCATTTTTGAAATTCTTAGGTTCGATTTGAGAAATAAATGCATAGCTACCGAAATCATTTTTATGAGAGTTTCTACTAGTGATACATTTTGATGGATCGCCAATTATAAGCTATTTGGGATGAGATGGAACAAACCTCCATTCTTTTGGCAATGGGGGATCACTTTGTTCTTCAGTTTGTCTTTTTTCATTTATTTTGGCATTTGATTTCTCTATTTCTTCATTTGGTGCCTCCTTATTTTGGTCTTGAATTTTCATTTGCTCGAAAGAAGCTTCCAATCCTACATCGTCATCACTACCTTTCTCTTGATCAAATGAGTTAGTTTCGTCAAAACTAACATGCATGGATTCTTCAACGACTAGAGTTCGTTTGTTAAAAACTCTATATGCTTTGCTAGTCGATAAATATCCTAGGAAAATTCCAACATCGGATTTGGAGTCAAATTTTCCAAAATTGTCTTTTGTATTTAAAATAAAACATTTACATCCAAAAACTTTGAAATAACTAATATTTGAAATTCTATTTGTCCGAAGTTAGTAAGGAGTTTTAGTTTTTTTTTTTGCTTACTAATACTCTATTAACAATGTAACAAGCGGTATTAACGGCCTCGACCCAAAAGTATTTAGGCAAATTATTTTCATTTAACATAGTCCAACCCATTTCTTGCAATGTGCGATTCCTCCTTTCTACTACACCATTTTGTTGAGGTGTTCTAGGAGCCGAAAAGTTATGTTCATATCCATATTCTTTACAAAAAATTCATCAAAGCCAACATTAACAAATTCTCCACTATGGTCACTTCTAATTGTTGTAATAGAATAGCCTTTTTCATTTTCAACTTTCTTACAAAAGTATTTAACAGTTTTCAAAACTTCTTCTTTTAAGCTTAAAAATATAACCCAAGCAAATCTTGAAAAATCATCGACTATAATAAAAGCATAATATTTACCTCCTAAGCTAGTTGTCCTAGAAGGTCCAAAAAAAATCCATATGGAGAAGTTGTAAAGGTTTTGTAGTTGAAGCATAAAGTTTTAGTTTGAAAGAATTCTTTACTTGTTTTCCAAATTGACAAACATCGCAAATTTTATCTTTTTCAAATTTCAAATTTGATAAACCTTTTACAAAACAATTTTTAGAAATTCTAAAAAAAAGATCCATGTTTGCATGCCCAAGTCTTCTATGCCATAGCCATGATTCTTCTCTCAAACTAAGTAAACAATTTTCGTTATTTTCAAATTCAAAGTTTATAATATAAACATCTTTACTTCGGTTTCCTATGAAAATCACCTCTTTAGATGTAGCCGAGAAAGATGAGAAATTCGTATGATTTCACATTTGTATTGAACTCGTGGAAGTTGATTTCCTTCAAGTACTAGAGCTATATCCACGAAGGTAGATGCTCAAATCAATGTGTGTAAATTTTAGGGCACATGAACATCCAGACTCATTAGTGGACGAAAATTCTTTTGTATTCAATCTTTTATATTATGCAACTTCTTTCAGGTTTTCAGGGTTAAAATGTATTATTGGAACTGACAAGTGGTATTGGAATTCCTAATTCTTATATAGTTCTTCTTTTTTAAATATCACAAATCATTTTTTCAATTCGGAGAACCTGAGTGGAAATGAATTCGTCTCCAAGTCTACGTGGCTTAATGACTTAATGTGTCTTGTGGTTGGATTTTTCAAATGATACTTGGTGACTTGTTCTATCTTTAAATGAATCTTTGTAACTCATCGTGGTTTTAAATGATTTTTGGTGATTTGTTTTGGTTTCAAATCATTCGTGGTAACTCTATGTTAGATATTTATACAATAAATATATTATAGAAAAGAAATAACTAAGTTAGAGCAAGTGTGGAAGGTCGGGGTTTTGGGTTACAAGTTAACGGCGAGTTATTTCAATTTAGGGCATCATGCTCGATTAGTCGAAAATTTTTATTTTTTGTACTTTATTATTTATACAAGTTATTGTAACTAGTTATTTTCTAACAATTTGAAGTGAAATCCTCTTATAATTAGTTGCTATGTTTGTAATAGATGCACCTGTCCCTAGGTATTCTTAAAAATCCAAATTATTGGATGGAAATTTTTTTAAGAGATGGCAAATGAAGCTACGATTTTACTTGACAACTCTTAAAGTGGTTGATGCTATTAAATCTGATAAACTTGTTGTTGAAATTGTTGATAAGCCTACGCCTAAATAGAAGATTTAGCTAGTTGGGAACATAATGATTATATGTGCAAAAATTACATACTGAATTGGTTGACTTTAAATTTAAATGATATTTACTAGACGTGTAAATCTACTAAAGAATTATGGAATTCTTTAGAAAAATATGTTGCTGGAGATGCTAGAACTAAGAAATTTGCTATAGGAAAATTTCTAAAACCTAAAATGAATTATATTAGAACCGTGGTTAGATAAGTTGAAGAATTACATATAATTCATGAAATTATTGCTGAGGGATATAAAATTTGTAAGGATTTTCAAGTATCCACTATTACTGAAAACTACCACTTGTTTGAAAGGACTATTACTGAAAACTACCACTTGTTTGAAAGGACTATTACTGAAAACTACCACTTGTTTGAAAGGACTATTACTGAAAACTACCACTTGTTTGAAAGGACTATTACTGAAAACTACCACTTGTTTGAAAGGACTATTACTGAAAACTACCACTTGTTTGAAAGGACTATTAAAAAGTTTGAACCATAAAATGAAAGAAATGTCTTTAGAAGATCTGATTACTAATATTAGAATGGAGGAAGACAATATGATGATAGAACATAGGGAGACACCAAATTTCGGTACCAAAACTAGTCTTTTGAAGGGAATTCCGGAGTAAAAAAATTTGTTGAAAACTTTACCAAGGGTTAGAACTTTAAGGATAAACAAGGAAAAGAAATATGTAGATAAGAACAATCGGTCTAAACCTCAATTTAAGAATAAAAATGTTGGTAATTGTTTTATTTATGGTAAACCAAGTTACTTAGTAAAGGATTGCAAAAATAGGTGGAAAAAAAGCTATGAAGAATCAGGCATTTATAGTAAAGACGCGAGTTTCTCTACTATGGTGCAGAAGTTAATCTAGTAAGCAACATGATAGACTAGTGGATAGATTCTAGAGTTACCAAACACATTTACAGCACAAGAGGTAAATCATCTTCTTTCGCTCCTTTTGGTGATGAAAAATGTTTGTTTTTGGGAAATGCTTCTTTCTGCAAGATCGAGAAGAAAGGAATTTGGTCTGGAAACTATTGATTGTGTTTTTATAAGCTATGCTCTTCATAATAATACCTCCAGATTTGTAGTCATTGACTCTAAAAATAATTTGGTTGATGATGAGAACACAATTTGTAAAACTAGAGATGTTAAATTTTTTAAATATAAATTTCCTTTTAAAGAAAAATTTGAATGATCAAGTAATTTTATTAGCGTTCCTCCTAGAGTTAGAGAGGAGCATGTTGAATCAGAAGAAGTTGAAAATAGGACGAGCTGCCAAAACCTTCACCTCGATAAACCTTTGGAGACTCGTCTTGCTTATTCTTAAGATGCACTGGCAGCTGTTGCTAGAGAATCTGCTGAAGGGCTTAGACAAAAAATCTAAAGCCACTACACTTTTCGATCCTGACTTTTGAACTTACTTAGAAGAGGATGATGCTATTACTTTCGTTGAAGTCATGTTTTTACCAGATTCTATATTTTGGAAGGAAGCAATAAATAGTGAATATGATTCAATTATGTTAAACAATACTTGAAAGTTAGTAGACTTACATCAAGGAATTAAGATAATTGAGTGTAGATGATTGTTTAAGAAAAAACTTAAACTTGATGGTTTGATTGATAAGTTTAAAGCAAAACTTGTAGCTAAAAGCTATAAAGAAGAAAAGGAGTTGACTTTTTTTTTTTATTCATCCGTTACTAGGATTGTCTCTATTAGGATATTAATTGCAATTGCTTCATTATATGATCTTATTATATATTCAATGGATGTCAAAACTGCATTTTTAAATGGAGACTTAGAAAATGAGATTTATTTTAATCAATATGAGGTTTTATTGTAGGAGGTCTTGATAATAAAGTATACAGAGTTAAAAAAAAAAAAACAATTTTATGACCTTAAACAAGCTCCTAAGCAATGACATATATAGCGAATTTGAAAATAATTGTAATGTGATAATTTTGCTTATACAATGATGATATGCTATAATGAGAACTAGTGTAGATGTGATTAATAAGACCAAAACAGTTTTTGAAAAAGCACTTTGAAATGAAAGATTTGAGTATTGCTAATGTTATTCTAGAAATTTAAATAGAAAAACATTCCGAATGAATTACTTTAACCAATCTCATTATGTAGAAGATGTACTTAAAAAATTTAACCAATTAAATTGTATTCCACAACCAATTCAATTGTATTCCTGCTAAAACACCTTACGATGCAAGAAGTCATTTAAGAAAAATTCGGGTCCTAATGTTTCTGCTTTAGAATATATTAGATTGATCGGTAATCTCATGAACTACATAAGACCCGATATAGCATATGTGGTAGATAGACTTAGCAAGTATACTAGTAATTCTAAGGATGAACATTTGGATGCTATCATTCGAGCTTTAAGGTACTTGAAATACAATATCATTGTACCAAATTTCCTACTGTACTTGAGGGATATTGTGATACTAATTGGATTTTCGATATAAAGTAAATCTACAAGTGGATTTATATTTATATTAACAGGCAGTACTGTATCTTGGAAATCCATGAAGCAACCTGCATTGCGATATTTACTGTGGAATTTGAATTCATAGCTTTAGATAAAGCATGTGATGAGGCTAAATGAGTAAGGAATTTTCTTATGGATGTTCATTTGTAGTTTAAATTACTTCCAGCTAGTTCAAGAATTTAAAATTCATCCTCTAATGAAAAGTCTAGACATATTCGTAGGAGGTACAATACTTTGGGTTAACTGCTTAAGGATGGGATTATAGCTATTGATTGTGTGAAATCAAGTAATAATATTACTGACCCTTAATTAAAGGATTAGCTAAAGAGCTAGTTCAGAAAACATCGAGGGAGATAAGGCTAAAAAGCCTATTACAAATTAAATCACCTATAATGGAAACCCAACATTGCAATTGGAGATCCCATGGACAAAGTTCAATGGAACAACAAAGTTATTGGAGTGATCTGTGAAGGTACTATATACAATTTATTCCAAACCCTTTCCCATGATGTGTAATACCAACCGTATTGATTAGAGGATGAGTCAATGCTCTTAATGCTTACTATAATTGATATTCAGTGGAGTGTTTAGATATAGTGCACCTTTGATAGAAGCACATATTTGAGTACGAAAGTGTGGCCGCTTTCAATGATAATTGAGGATGATTATCTAGAACATTCAAAGAAACTAGGAAAGTTCACAATCAAAATGATAATTGTGTGAACTCGATGATTGTTTTAGAAATCATGTGGATATTCTATTGTCTCAGTTTGTAACTATAATTGTAGAGTTCAAAATATAATTCACTCTACAATTAGAAAACTCAAAAGGTATATAAAGCCAAGGTTCAAGTCGATAGACACCTAAACTTACGTGATTCTACTATACGCCAAAATAATATTTTTATTTATCTTATTTCTTTCATGTTGGAGATTGTAGATATTTCTACAACAAATATATGAAAGCCCAAGAACAACTAACCAAGAGGGGGGTGAATTAGTTATTCGAAACTTTTTCAAAAATAAGTGCAAAATTAAGCAATTAAAATAATGAATAAGCACGATAGCATAAAAGTAATAAGAGGAAAGGAAAAAAGAGTACAAACGATGTAATAAGGAGGTTCGATCCAATCAACGATCTATGTCCCTCGTTACCAAACTCTCCGTCACGAGCAAGGTCCTTTCTACTATATTTGATTGAGTTATGGTACAATCCAACCTTCTTACAAAGCTCTCGGTATTTACAAACAAGGAGCATCGATCCTTTACAACGTTGAGCTTTCCGGGACCTCAACCGACCCACAATTTAAAATTTAAAGGAAAATTGAAATTACAATCAAAGACTTCTCTCTTAATTAATAATATGAACTTAATTAAGAATCAAGAGAGAGAAGTAGATACAACACTTCAATAATTCACAAAAAGTATAGCTCAAGTGTTATAAAGGAGAAAACCTTTTTGAGATATATGAATTTCACAGTGATCAAATTTTTTTTCAAAAGTTAAATGATTTGATCTTAAAAGAATTGAAAACAAGGTAGAAAAGATCAATAAATGTTGCACTTTAAAGCTCAAGAATTCTTGTCATGATTGTCGTAGAAAGTGGGTATTTATAGCATCAAACGGTCAAAAAATTTGTCAATCCAGACACGGGATCCGGACGTCTGCTTAGCATCCGGACGGTTAACTAGCCGTTTGAAAAACGATCACTGAAATGACCGTTGGAGACTCGTCCGGACAGTTCCATCCGGACGTCCAGATGGACAGAAAGTTGCCCCTCTGGACTTTCTCCTTCGTGATGAATTTTCATGCAAGTACTTGAAGGATTTTCACATTTATTGTATAGATAAGTATTTTGTAATTGTGTAATCTTGAAAATCAAGATACTTATCTTTTTTAGAATAATTTTTATGCAAGTATTGTTTGTCGTGAAGAAGCCTCGTGCGTAAAAATTTTGAGCTATAGTCGATGTGAGAAATTGAAGAGTTATAACTTTACATTTTAGTACAAAAATGCATCCATATCTAATATCTTCAATTTCTTCTTTCCAAATGATTTTTGACTCGAAAGCTTGATTTTAATCTCTCTGTTCCAAACTTTGGTTATGCATTGATCATTTGGTGCCAAGGTAGTTCGCCTATATGCATCAGTCTTGACTTCAATTCTTGTATTTTCATTCTTCGTTAATTCCATAATAATCACTAACAACACTTAAATTCAATTTGTTAGAATTAAACGCAATTTGTTTGTGATAATCAAAACAAGAAGTCAACCATTAGGTCAACATTTTTTTTCCTTTTTGATTATGACAAATTAGATGATTTGCAATATAAATATTAAACAAATTGAATTGGCGCAAACAAAAATATTGAAAATTACAAGTAACGTTCTCCCTATCGATTTCACTTAAAAATTTCCTTTATTGTCATGCATATAAAAATTTATTACTTCTCCCTTACAATATTTCCCTTATTTTGCATAATCATCTACTTATCTTCCCCCTTTTGGCATAAGCAAAAATAAGAACACAAGCAGCAGAAATGAAATAATAGCATGGAGAAAGTCAACCATTTAAGGGAAAATAGGCAAAGTACATAGGAGAAATGAACGATGCAATAGACGAACATAAAAGTCTAATAAACGAAATATAGAGTTAGATAATAATATATCTAGTAGAATACGACAAGCAAATAAACTAAGGGGTCGAAGGCGATGGAGGTGGTGGAAATCGAGCATAGAAATCACTGAAAAAAGCAGCCTGCTAAGCCTGCATCTCAAGCTGTTGTTGTTGCATCGCAGGCTGTCGATCATGGATAGTAGTCTGCTGAACCTGAATCAGGAGTAGTAGGCTATCCATGCTATCGACCGTCGAGGTAAGTGAATACACCTATGAATGAGACTATATTATTTCTCGGTGAATCTAGAATGACGTATTGAAGGATGAGATGTACTAGAGCCTGGAATACTGGGTGCAGGTGCTTCATCAGACTCGGTCTCAGGTAGTTCATCTTCAAATGGAAGAGTAGATGGGCCGAAGGTAGGATCAAACCCTTTCGTGTGAGCCAGCCATTGCCCGTGTTCGTTTACTATTTTCATCATTTTTAGTGTTTGGATGTTGATAATATCGGTAGGGCATAATGTAATGAAAACTTCCCCGTCAAGTGAAACATTAAAGTGTTTGAAAAATTTTGTAAGAAGCATCCTGTAAGGTAAAGCTTTAGTGTGACGTGATGCATGCACGCGTTTCATAAGTCCCATGACAATAGTAGGAAAATCAATGAGACGCCCAACAATAATTGAGAGTCCATAATAAAGAGATTGAAGTGATTGACTTCGTCTCGGTGTCATTTTTGGGGAAAAATAATGTGGGCAATTATATTTTGCAAAACTTTGCATGGGAGAGTTAATTGATTTTGCTTAATTTCATGATATTCTCGAAGTCCTTCCCGGTGACTCGTCGACAAGTCTTAAAAGGATCGTAACCTTCCACAGTATGTGGAGATTTATGCACAAATACTTCCAAGTTACAAGTCTCAAGTTCGAGAATTTCACGAATCAATGCTTTTGAAATCGTAATGTGTCCATTTTTAAGTAAACATGTAATCTCGACGGAACGAGGTGCAGTTTGCATTTTTTGATAAAATTCTTTTATAAGACGTGATAGTTACCCACCTCATGTTTTCAAAATATTCATCAATTTGAAATCCGGGAGCTTCAATTGTAAAATCCGCAAAATCAACATTCTTACCAATTAAAATGTGTGACTTTTCAAAGGAATTTGGCGGCACCTCCGGCTTCAAATCCATCTCTTCATCCAACGACAATGAAGGGGGTCATTTCTCGGTTCTTTTCACCCTTTTTCCTCTTTGAGATCCCGACATTGTTGAGGATTGATTATATTTCCAAGAATTTCAAATAAGCCCCAAATTTTGAAAGTTAGGCTTTGGAGAGATTTCATAGCCAAAATTCACAATTGAATTGGTGAAATGCTTAAATATGTGATGAATACTACAGTGGGTAGTGTAGTTTGACACAAGATTGAGCAATTTGAGTGAAAAATAGCCAAAAGTTACCGGAGGTTTGAGTGGAGTAAAAAGATGAAGATTTTAAATGATTTTAGGAAAAGTGTGAATATTTTGAAGTTTAAATCTTGTGGAAACAAGAAATTGGAAGGAAAGTGATGTTCGGAGAGGAATTTGATAGTGGATGAGAAAGTTTGAGGAAAATATTGAAGAAAAGAGGAGAAGAAATGATGAAGAAGACCTCTGGTTCGTGTTTTGAATAACGCGAACCGCAACAGATCCGATGTCCAGATTGATAGACAGTGTTCAAAATACACTGTCAATCCGAATGATTCAGTCTGGACCGTCCGGTTCGGATAGGATGCGTCTGGATGCCCTTTTTTATATATCAAATTTTCATCAATAATTCCTAGACTTCTTCGAATAGAAGAGAAATGATCGTGTATAAGAGGTTTGGTGAAAATATCGGTCAATTGATTCTCAATCTTTATAAATTCTAATTCAATATATCCCTTTTGTGCATGATCATGAAGAAAATGATATCTAATCTCAATATGCTTAGTTCGTGAATGCAAGACGGGATTCTTTGATAGATTAATAGCACTAGTATTATCACATAAGATAGGCACATGATCATAGGATAAATGATAATCACATAATGTCTGTTTCATCCATAATGTTTGTGCACAACAACTAGTGGTTGAGATATATTCCGCCTCGACCGTGGATAGTGCCACGAAATTTTTTTCTTGTTAGACCAAGAAACTAGTGCAAAGTCTAGAAAGTGACAATTTTTGCTAGTACTTTCACGGCCAACATTAAATCCAGCACAATCGGCATCCGAATAACTAATTAAATCAACATGTGTACCCTTTGGATACCAAAGTCCTAGGATCCTAGTTCCACTTAAATATCGAAAAATTCTTTTAACGGTACTCAAGTGAGATTCTTTATGATTAGATTAAAATCGAGCACATAAGCAGACACTAGACATAATATCGGGCCTACTAGCAATTAAATAAAGAAGAGATCCGATCATATCTTGATATTTTGTGACATCCACGGATGTACCTTGATTATCTTTATCAAGCTTCAGGGATGTGCTTATTGGCGTGTTCATAGACTTAATGTCATGCATATCAAATTTTTTAAGCATGTCTATTATGTATTTATTTTGATTGATGAAAATTCCTTCTTTTGTTTGTATAACTTAAAGACCAAGAAAGAATTTTAATTTACCCATCATGCTAATTTCATATTCTTTACTCGTGTAATTTAAAAATTCTTCACAAAGATGAATATTTGTAGCGCCAAAAATAATATCGTCAACATAAATTTGAACAATGAGCATATCCTCTTTATGAGTTTTTATGAAAAGTGTAGTATCCGCTTTTCCAATCGAAAAATCATTTGAGAGAAGAAATTTGCTCAATCGTTCGTACCAAGCTCTAGGAGCTTGTTTCAAACCGTAAAGAGCTTTTCTAAATTTAAATACATGATTCGAATACTTGTGATCTTTAAAACTGGGAGGTCGCTCAACATAAATTTCGTCTTGAATAAAACCATTTAAAAATGCACTTTTAACATCCATTTGATAAAGTGTAAACCCTTGCAAATGCAAATGCAAGAAGCATACGAATGGATTTTAATCTTGCTACGGGTGCAAATGTTTCTTTAAAATCGATACCTTCTTCTTGATTGTAAACTTGCGCCACTAATCTAGCCTTGTTACGCACAATTATTTCATTTTCATCTCTTTTGTTTCTAAAGATCCATTTCGTTCCTATAACGGTTTGATTGTTTGGTCTAGCGACTGAATCCCAAACATGGTTTCTTTCAAATTGATTTAATTCTTCTCGCATCGCTAGAATCCAAAACTCATCAAACTCGGCATTTTTGAAATTCTTAGGTTCGATTTGAGAAATAAATGCATAGCTACCGAAATCATTTTTATGAGAGTTTCTACTAGTGATACATTTTGATGGATCGCCAATTATAAGCTATTTGGGATGAGATGGAACAAACCTCCATTCTTTTGGCAATGGGGGATCACTTTGTTCTTCAGTTTGTCTTTTTTCATTTATTTTGGCATTTGATTTCTCTATTTCTTCATTTGGTGCCTCCTTATTTTGGTCTTGAATTTTCATTTGCTCGAAAGAAGCTTCCAATCCTACATCGTCATCACTACCTTTCTCTTGATCAAATGAGTTAGTTTCGTCAAAACTAACATGCATGGATTCTTCAACGACTAGAGTTCGTTTGTTAAAAACTCTATATGCTTTGCTAGTCGATAAATATCCTAGGAAAATTCCAACATCGGATTTGGAGTCAAATTTTCCAAAATTGTCTTTTGTATTTAAAATAAAACATTTACATCCAAAAACTTTGAAATAACTAATATTTGAAATTCTATTTGTCCGAAGTTAGTAAGGAGTTTTAGTTTTTTTTTTTGCTTACTAATACTCTATTAACAATGTAACAAGCGGTATTAACGGCCTCGACCCAAAAGTATTTAGGCAAATTATTTTCATTTAACATAGTCCAACCCATTTCTTGCAATGTGCGATTCCTCCTTTCTACTACACCATTTTGTTGAGGTGTTCTAGGAGCCGAAAAGTTATGTTCATATCCATATTCTTTACAAAAAATTCATCAAAGCCAACATTAACAAATTCTCCACTATGGTCACTTCTAATTGTTGTAATAGAATAGCCTTTTTCATTTTCAACTTTCTTACAAAAGTATTTAACAGTTTTCAAAACTTCTTCTTTTAAGCTTAAAAATATAACCCAAGCAAATCTTGAAAAATCATCGACTATAATAAAAGCATAATATTTACCTCCTAAGCTAGTTGTCCTAGAAGGTCCAAAAAAAATCCATATGGAGAAGTTGTAAAGGTTTTGTAGTTGAAGCATAAAGTTTTAGTTTGAAAGAATTCTTTACTTGTTTTCCAAATTGACAAACATCGCAAATTTTATCTTTTTCAAATTTCAAATTTGATAAACCTTTTACAAAACAATTTTTAGAAATTTTTGAGAGAAGATCCATGCTTACATGTCCAAGTCTTCTATGCCATAACCATGATTCTTCTTTCAAGCTAAGTAAACACTTTTCATTATTTTCAAATTCAATGTTTATAATATAAAGATCTTTACTTCGGCTTCCTATGAAAATCACCTCTTTAGATGTAGCATCCTTAATAAGGAATTTAGTAGAATCGAATTTTATGTTATATCCTTTGTCACATAATTGACTAATGCTTAGTAAATTATGTTTAATGTTATCAACTAGTAAAACATTTTCAATAGAGGGGGATGAGTGGTTACCAATATTTTCAATGCCAATTATTTTACCTTTGGCGTTATCTCCAAAGGTGACATGGCCTCCATCCTTCTCTTGGAAATTTGATAACAATGATCGGTCTCTGATCATATTTTTCGAACATCCACTATTTAGGAACCATTTGCTTTTTGCTTTTTGTTTTCTTTGGTACCTACAAAGGCAATTTAAGTTTCGACTTTTGGTACCCATACAAACTTGGGTCCTTGGTAGTTGGTTTTTGTGGATTCTTGTATCCACTTGTATTTGTTTTCAAGGAATAATTTCTTTTTAGTTACACAATTGAATGCTATATGTCCAGTTTTATTACAAAAACTACATGAAGTATTTGAAACCTTAACAAACATATTTTTGAGTGATTTTTATTTTAGAGAGGGTTTGTATCCAATTCCCCCTTTATCAAAAACGTACTTTTGACTACTAAGCATTAAATCAAGATTTACCTTTGGTAAACTTATGGATAATTTTTGTTAAGTCACTGACCTTTTCTTTCAAAGAGATGTTTTCTTTTATCAAAAGATTATGGTCAATATTTTCTTTTTGCTTTTCTTAGATATTCTTAATTTCTTCTTTTAAAATAGAATTTTTCTTTTTAAGAATAGCATGATTCAAAGCAAGATTTTCAAATTTTTCTAGCATTTCATCATATGAATTTGAAAGCTTATCATAGGAACATACCTTGTCTTCAATTGTCATAAAGCGCATATTCACCACTTGATCTTGACTATCATTCCCATTTTGTTCTTTGTCGTCGCTATCATCTCATGTGGCTTGGAGTGCCTTTTTTTTTGAAATTTTTCTTTTTGATCGGACACTCGATTCTCTTATGACCCGGCTTATCACAATCATAGCAAATAATCTTTTTGTCCATTTCTTCCCCTTTTTCTTCTTTCTTTTGGAATATTCGATTATTGCGAAAACCTCTCCATTTTTCGACAAGAAAAACCAAATCATCAAGCTCTTTATCACTCATGTTTTCACTTGATGTTCCTTCCTCAATGTCGATTTTAATGGAATTTATCGTTTAGGAGGCTCTTTTGATTCCTCCTTGCTTTTTCTTGTTTTCTCTTTAATCTTGGCATTATTTAGCTCATAGATCATTAATTTGCCGTAGAGATCTTCCAAAGGATATGTATATATATCCTTAGTATTCTCGATCAACATCCTCAATGGACTCCATTCCTCCTATAAGGACCTAAGCATTTTATTCACAAGTTCACTGTTAGTAAATTTACGATCAAACCTTTAAGACCATTAACAATATCGATAAAACGAGTAATCATGTCAACAATAGACTCATTTTGTTTCATAAAGAAATTTTCAAATTCTTTAACTAGCATATTTATCTTTGTTTCCTTAACCTTACTTATGCCGACATGAGTAACTTCAAGAGCATGCCAAATATCATATGTCGAATCACATGTACTAATTTGATTAAACTCATTTCTATCAAGTGCACAATAAAGTAAATTTTTAGCCTTGACATTTAATGATAGTTTTCTCTTATCTTCATCATCGTATTCTTTTCTAGATTTGGGGATAGTTTGGTCCGATCTACCATCTACTTTAATGATCTTAGTGGGAACATATGGACCATATTCTATAACATCCTAAATTTTGTAATCAATAGTTGAATATATATCATCATCCGAGCGTTCCAGTAGTTATAATGTGTGCCATCAAAGAAAAGAGGTTGATTTGTAGAGTGCCCCTAAACATTGTGAAAAACTTGGTTAGCCATTACTCAAGATTTTAGAATCTTTAAAAAAAAAAAGAGTACCAAACTCTGATACCAATTAAAAGCCCAAGAAACAACTAACCAAGAGGGGGGTGAATTGGTTATTTAAAACTTTTTCGAAAATAAGTGCAAAATTAAGCAATTAAAATAATAAATAAGCAAGATAACACAAAAGTAATAAGAGGAAGGGAAAAGAGAGTACAAACGATGTAATAAGGAGGTTCGATCCAATCAACGATCTACGTCCCTCGTTACCAAGCTCTCTGTCACGAGCAAGGTCCTTTATACTATATTTGATTGAGTTATGGTACAATCCAACCTTCTTACAAAGCCTCTGGTGACTTACAAATAAGGAGCATCGATCCTTTACAACATGGAGCTTTTCCGGACCTCAACTGACCCACGATTCAAAGTTTAAAGAAAAATTGAAATTACAATCAAAGACTTCTCTCTTAATTAATGATATGAGCTTAATTAAGAATAAAGAGAGAGAAGTAGATACAACACTTCAATAATTCACAAAAAATATATCTCAAGTGTTGTAAAGAGAAAACCTTTTTGAGATATATGAATTTCACAAAAATTTGATCACTCAAAAAGTTTTTCAAAAGTTAAATGATTTGATCTTAAAAGAATTGAAAACAAGGTAGAAAAGATCAATAAATGCTGCACTTTAAAGCTCTAGAATTCTTGTTATGATTGTGGTAGAAAGTGGGGTACTTATAGCCATCAAACGGTCAAAAAATCTGTCAATCCGGACACGGAATCTGGACGTCCGCTTAGGATCCGGAAGGTTAACTATCCGTTGGAGGACTCGTCCGGACGTCCAGAAGGACAGAAAATTGCCCCTCCAGACTTTCTCCTTCGTGACGAATTTTCATGCAAATAGTTGAAGGATTTTTACATTTATTGTATAGATAAGTATTTTGTAATTGTATAATCTTG
The DNA here is from genome assembly GCF_002742605.1 of Olea europaea var. sylvestris. Classification (NCBI taxonomy): domain Eukaryota; kingdom Viridiplantae; phylum Streptophyta; class Magnoliopsida; order Lamiales; family Oleaceae; genus Olea; species Olea europaea. The sequence goes on along the minus strand of NC_036245.1, from coordinate 7,118,284 downwards.
AAAATTGAGATACTCATCTTTCTGAGAATAATTTTTATACAAGTATTATTTGTCGTGAGGAAGTATCATGCATAAAAATTTTGAACTATAGTCGATACGAGAAATTGAAGAGTTATACCTTTACATTTGAGTACAAAAATGCATCTATATCTATTGTCTTCAATTTCTTCTTTCCAAATGATTTTTGACTCAAAAGCTTGATTTTAATCTCTTTGTTCCAAACTTTGCTTGTGCATTGATCGTTTGGTGCCAAGGTAGTTCGTCTATATGCATGAATCTTGACTTCGATTCTTGTGTTTTCATTCTTCGTTAATTCCACAGTAATCACTAACAACACTTAAATTCAATTTGTTAGAATTAAAAGCAAATTGTTTATGATAATCAAAACAAGAATCCAACCATTAGGTCAACAATATATTATTTGAAAGAAATAACTAAGTTAGAGCAAGTGCCCATTGGTGAGAAGTGTGGAATTTGTGTGGGAGGTCCGATGTTCAGCTTACATTCCATGCGATAAATAAAAAGTCTTTGATTGGGCCATGGTTTTCCTGATTAAAATGATATTTTTGTTTATTGATTTTAACCATTTTTGAATTTATTTGATGGTTCAAATAAGCCAGTATAATATAACCTTTTTTAACAATCAATGATGAGCAATACATGATCAACAACCCGTTTAAGATTGGAAATATTTTTGGATCATTGTGAATGTGGTTATATCTATTATGGCTATATATGCACATATCCGATTTTGGAAAAATCACATAAAAATGAAATTATCATTTTCATATTGTATAATTTTTCCTACTTAAGTTCTATATTTATATATTATTTTCTGGACTACACTTGAGAGATGCTGAACAAGTGGTTTGTTTGATCATTGTATTTTGAGAGTGATTGTCCACGGAGGTCTAGCAGTTAACAGTTACTTTAGGATATCGTGCTATCGCAAGACTTGGTCAGTCGATTAGTTTTACTTTCTGTAATTTACTATTTTCTGCAAGTTAATGCAAGTAGTTTTTTCTAACACATGGCACTAAAAATTCTTGATGATTTACTAGTATTTTTGGTGATTACTAGAGATTTACTCCTGATTTTTCCAAGAGTAATACTATTTATAGTCAGCAATTACACTAGTTATCTTATGTGAAAGTTTGTTATTTGAGGTATCAGCTTGTCATTTGAGATAACGGAGTTATAAGAAATTAATTTCTCAAATACTATTTTTTTCAATATGCAGTATTGAAACCTTGGGTTTCCATATTAATAACTTCTAATCCTTCTTGTTCTAAACTATTTTGATTTTTGAAGTTACTAAGGTAATAGACTCTTCTGTGTGTTTACTTTGTCCAAGATCTCCTATGATAATTTGAAAATCTAAGGGAACATCGGGTTCAAGGGGTTTTCACTTTTTGGCCCTTAAACTTCAAATATTGTATCTAAATGTTTCTATATTCTATAACTCCTTGATGTTTTCTATTGATACCTGAAATTGTGTTTAACATTAATTAGGTTTTGTATATTGGTTGAGCAAGTGTGAATACAAATTTTGAAACCAGAAAAATTCTGTGTTGATAAATTGTCTTTCTAGTTAAAACATTTTTTTATAAGCTGTACAATATTCAGCTTATCAACTACTTAAACCAGACTATCACGGGGTATATTATTCTTTTACTAAATTTGTGACTACATCTATAAAATAACTTCTTCACAAAAAATGAGGTAGATTAACGAAATGATGCTCAAGACTTTAGTATTTGGTGCCAAATGATGAGAGTTCTGTTATTACAACAAATATGTGCTTTTGTCTCGAATGGATCTTGTGCAGCAAAAACTAGTGCCTCTAGAGAAAGGAATGTGATGAAATTTCTTGGTGTTCAAATTTTCTTCATTTGTCAGATAGTGTAATTAGGAAAATAGATTCAACTGTTTGTGCTGATAAAATGTGGAATAAATTAGAAAATCTCTATCTAACCAAGACTATATTAAATAAATGTTATATCTTAATAGTTTTTCTATAATTTTAGATTTGATACATCATCAAATTTGGAAGAAAACATTGATGGGTTCGATAAACTGATACAAGTGATCAACATGTGCTCTTCGTAATTCTTTAGTAGACAGATACAAAGAACTTCGAAATTTCTTAGGATATGGAAGAAATGAACAGACTGTAGATATAGTTATTTCATTTTTATGAAATAGAGAACTTAGTTAGACCTCAAAGAAAATAAGGCTTTTGAGGGATTGATTGTGAAAGAAAAATCAACTAACAAGAATTTTAACTCATTTATCTTTAATTCTCATAAAAAAGGAAAATGTTCATCAAATAAGAAAAAAGAAAAAAATAAGGTGAAGAAAAATATAAAGTATTATAAACTAGAGAGAAAAAGATGAGATAATATAAGTCAATAAACTTATGTGTATTATTATGAATCAATGTCTTAGATTTATAGGGTTTGAAATAAGGGTTTTAATTGAAATGAACAGATTTTCTAGATTAGATAAAACTTATTGATGTGATATGATGATACTAAATAATTATCAATGATTATCTCATTATTTTACAACACTCCCTCTTTGATGATTATTTGCACAATAATTATATTATTGAAACATTGTTTGACAAAAATTTCAATGGGACAAAAATGCCAATAAATGAAAAAAAAGAGTAAAAATGGTTTGGAATAATAAAATGATGTTTCATTAAAACTTTGTCAAGAAAATTTAGTGAAACAAAACTTGAAAAAGAATACAGCTACTCTCCTTGATTTCATTAAGTGAAAATTCTTGTATCAGGCAATCTATATCTTGTAAGTCATTATCTTCAAATAACACTGTCTTTATAAGTGATATTTTATCAACCTTTGATAACAGGAGTAAAATGATGGTTTAGAAAATAGATCTTGTTGATCTCTTTGAGAGTCTGGTAAATATAAAAGTATACCTTTTGAGGACAAATGCCTTGTAGATTAAGGACATTATTGTACAAAGAATATGCCACATTAAAACCTTATTAAAAAAATCCTATCAAAAAATTCTACTAAAAAAAAAAAGAATACATTATTCTTTTGAGTACGTTACAAAAATTGTCTCATTAACTTTGATAGAAAAACTTTATGGGATAAAACATTGACCTTAGTCAAGGAAAAAAGAGTACAACGCATATTAACTCTCCATCATGATAATATCACTTGAATTATACTTCATGCATATTAAATCCTTCCAAAATAATATCAAAGCTATATAAGATAAATTGTCTATAACCACATTTATTATATGTATATCAAATTTCATACATTGTCACCTAGTGAAATACATCACACGATAATTTATCTATTTATACAAGTTTTCACTAAGTTCATTATATAATGACTCGTACATTTCATATCACGGCCTTATTTTCTTTATTTCCTTTTCGCATGAGTTAACTTTAGATTTTTCGATTGCAAGCCTAGAAACTTTAGATTTCTTTTAGTAAATTCAATTTTAGGATTGCATCCCATTTATTGGGCAAATGATTACTTCGATCGATGAATTTCAACAAATTTATTTTGATTTGTCACTATTCATAATATGATGCAGTACATCAGGTACAAAAGTATTATCAATAATTTTTTCTTTTCAATTCTATTTCTTTCATCATGACAACATAACCTATTATGATATTTCAAACTTCAACATATCAAATACCTAAACCTTTTTTTAGATTTTATAATTTGTTATCTCTAAATACTCATTAAGAGTATATGTCTATTTAATGGGGTTCACACAATGGTACCATTGTACTTAATATATTAAAATAAATATATACATATCACAATACGTTGTTGTTCATTGACATGACTAGAAAATGGATAGCAACTCAATATATACGATTTTACACAAAATTTTACAATAGACCTTGTAAGAATGAAGTAAAGGTTATTTTACCATTTATTATAGAGTAATATTATTTAGTTCCACTGGGTTGTATCTTTGCTAATCACTCCATTTTTATTTGAAGGTTTGTTTATTAGAATCGAACTCCATCACGCTTCAGACGCGCCACAAAATATATCAAATATAATGCCAACAAATTGTTCTCTTATGAATGCATCTAAATAAATTATTATTGAAATCTTTGGTCAATAAATACATCTAAATAAATTATTTTTCGAACTTCTGGTTAGAATTATCTTTTGCGAGGATTTATATAATGACACATTTGTAAATTATTTTTCGCTTCTTAATTTCTCTTCCTAATGATGAGAGAATTGTCCAAGCAAATTGACAATCATTTTTTTCAACCTATAAAACATCACTCATTTGGGATAAAGGGTTCAAACTACGTATTTATTCTCAACATTCTTTACTTTCCATCTCAATGCATTGTAGTGAATTAATGCATATACCGCACTATCGAAATAATTAAATGAAAAATTAAGCTCTGATCATAAGCCAAGTTATAACTGGAAGAACTATGATGTTAACATAATGCGTAATAGCAATTCCTAAATAGAAATATAAAGTAATTTGTCTTCAATTAAATTAATTGAAAGCATTTAATAACAATAGCGTTAAAATATTTATCGATATCTCAACTAGCCCTTATTAAAAAAGTTGAGATTTAGTATCACTAGCATTAAAAGTAGCACCATCTTGATTGTATAATATGAAATTTATGCTCATATTTCGAGCAGATTTTCATAAACTTCATGTTGCGAACACCACGTACTCGTCTAGTATTTGTATCATATATGTTAAAATAATAAATAATATGTAGATGATCAACATGGAGGATGACGGAGCTCTGTTTATCATCCTGAAAATTTTCCAAAAATATAGGGAATTTAGTCATTATTTTAACTAATGATGTTTAATGAAAAATTTTCATGAAAGAGAACAAACATCATATAGGATTTCATTATATTGAAAAATTTTCTGGTCTTCATTGAATATCATTTTAATTTGTAATTTCGTATCATTATTGATCCAAAAATAATCCAACTAGTCATACCAAACAATATAGTTAAAATGAACTTCTGGTTCGATATAAGATATAATTTAATTATTTAATTTCGAAAAATACGACTAAACCTTATATAATCATATATTATTCAAGTAATCAAACTATTCAATATCCATATGACATTAATTATATGTTTTCCTTCAAGGATAAATATGAATTTAAAATGATATATTTTTTGAAAATACGCTACTTCGAGATAAAATTATCTTTAATCATTGCTTCTTCAAGAGTAATATGTTAATACTTCTTTGGAATCTTGAAAATTATAATTCATACTCTTCAAGAACGATAAATTAATATTTTTTCTTGAATATTAATAACATAGAAAATTAGTTTCCTTTAAAAAATTACAATCTACTATTGAGTTGTTAATTTATGTTTTTTCAGGAACACAATGAGATATATATTATTCGGAATGTGCGCTATTTCGAGAGCACATTATATTTTATTATTATTTTTTAAGAGCAATAGATCAATGTTCTTTTAGGATATCAAAATTATAATATCATGCTCTTTTAGAGCAATTAGTATTCTTTTAAAATATTAATTACAATATTGTGCTACTTCAAGAGTAGCAAAATATTTGTAATAGACAGATCTGCGAATAACATTATTCTGAAATATATTGGAACCACAATGTTATACTTTTTAGAAGGAATAACAGATTAATGTTTGAAATAATAAATTAAGAATTTACTCTTCATGAGAGAAAACATAATTTATGTTGGATTTTACTTAATTATGATATTCAGGAGCAAGTAAAATCTAACTAAAACATTAATATTAATGTGCTACTTTAGGAGCAACAATATTTTATAATAGATAGAAATATGAGTACTAAACTCATAAAGTATACTCATATTAACAAGAACAATAATGAGGTAATTAATTAATAATAAACAAGAAGCAAAAAAAATAAAAAAAAAATAAAATTGATTACGGTTATTGGATATGCATAATTATGATTGCTCATTCTACTATATGACGATTGGACATACACAACTTGGCAATTGGATTTCAAAATTACAAAGAAAACTAGGTAGAAACCAATTTGCTATGTGACAATAAAAAATAATTGGACGGAAATCAATCCATGCAAGTTAATTATACGTATAAGCTAAAAAAATAAATTGTACGATTTGAGATTGGCTATAAACTATATTCAAACTAATTTGCTTTAATTTTTAGAGATTTGTGCTTATAACGTGTTATAAACTAGAGAGAAAAAACAGAAGAGATAATATGAGTCCATAAACTTGTGTGTATTATTAAAAATCAATACCCCATATTTATAGGGTCCAAAAATAAGGGTTACAATTGAAATGAAATAAATCTTCTAGACTAAATAAGATTTATTTATGTATCATCATAATACTAAATAATTATCAATAATTATCTCATTATTTTACAACAAAAAGGGAAATTTAAACATGATATTATTGTGGAAAAGCGTGACATTTAATTAAAGAGTGTTTAAGAAAAAATAGCTGATGTAATAGATAAAATAAGATAAGGATAGACCTTTTAGTTGTAGCTTGTAACATTAATGGTCTTAGTGGCCTCAACTATAAGCAACTATAAATGAGTACTTCATTTTGGTTGCACTGTTCATATGTATCATGTTAGAAAGTGGTTCACGGATTTAGTGGATATAAATGGTCGACAAGTACAAAAATGAAATAACATGAGTTGTCAAATTTAAGAAATTGGAAAATAAACCAGTTACTGAATAATAGTCGCACTGTAATTATAATGGGCTAGTTATGTTCATGACCTTCAAAGAAATCTAGTCTCCTTGGGTAAATTAGATGAGGAATAGAATATAAGAATTCATGAAGGATTTGATATTTTCTTTAAAAATTCTCTAAAGGTACTAGCTACATCTAAAATTAATGACATTTATAATGTCAAAGCCTTTAGTTTAAAATTTGACAAATCATTTATTTGGCATAAAAGATTGGGCCATATCAGGGATAAGGGGCTCCAAATTTGGAGGGGAGGGGGGGTGGGGGAACCCGATGTTTGGAAAGCATAATATAGAACAAATTAAATTTAGTGAGGAGCATGCTATAGGAAAGCAAAGTAGGTTGCATTTTATAAGGGGAATTCATAAATCCAATACCGGCATTAAATATTTGTATGCTGAATTTGGGGACCAGAAACTTTAAATACCTTTAGTGGGTATAGATTTTTATCTATTGATTGTACGTGATTTTTCAAGAAAATTTTGGAACTTTATTTTAAAATCATAATCTAACACCTTTCAAAATTTCAAACGGAAGATTTTAATATATATTTAAAAAATAAATAAATAAGAAAGTTAGTTTTCTTAGAACAAATATTGGAGCGGATTTTTGATAATTTTTAAAATCAAAATCTGACAACTTTCAAAGTTTAAATAATGGAAGATGTTAATTGAAAATCAAACAATTAAGAATATTAATACTCTTAGAACAAACAATGGTGTGGATTGTGCAATCTTGAGTTTGATTTTTTCTGTAAAGAGTGGGACTTATTAAGATATAAGACTGTCACATACAGACCACAACAAAATGGCGACACAGATAAATAAAACTTTACTATATAAAGCGAGATGCATGATTCTAGGTTTATGACTTCAAAATAATTTTGGGGAGAACTTCAAAACTACAAGTTAATAAACATGAGTCAGCTAATGATATTAACTTAAAATTGAAGGAAGAAGGTAGGTTACTTGGGCTTGGGATGTCATGAGTAGTGCTTGGAATAGAAGGAATCGATGCATCTTCTTCGTTTTTTTATCGACTTCCATTGCTTTTTCACTTTGAAGTTGTGAAGTAGAGGGCACCGAGTCCGTATCAAACCCATTAGTGTTGGCCAATGATTGTCCTTGTTCTTTCACAATTTTCATTCTTCAATGGGTGCTAATATCGATAGTGTTGGTATGACATTGGCTCATGAAAATCTCAACACTTACACATTAAAATATTGAAAAATGTTTGCAAGAAGCACACAATAAGGTAAAGCAAGATGAAAGGAATGGGATCTTGCGTTGAAAGCTGGTTAAGACTTTAGTATCAGGGGCCAAAAGACGAAAGGTCTGTTATTACAACAATTATGTGCTTCTGTCCTCGTTGGATCTTGGGCAACAGGAACTTATGCCTTCAAGAAAAAGGAATGTCGTGAGATTGCTTGGCATTCAAATTTTCTTCATTTGTCAGATAGTGTAATTAAGAAAGTAGGTGAACTTCTAGTGCTGATATAATGTGGAATAAATTAGAAAAAAATCTTTATATAGACAAATCTATGTCAAATAAATGTCATATCTTAAGAATTTTTACAAGTTTAGATTCAATGCATCATCAAATTTAGAAGAAAACATTGATAGCTTTACTAAATTGATTCAGGCGATCAACATGTTGTTGCTTTCCTTAATTCTCAGGTAGATAGATACAAAGAACTTAGAAATTCCTTAGAATATGAAAGAGACGAACTAACTGTAGATTTTGTTGGGTAATTGTCTCAAAAGTCAAAAATTGGAGGACTTCTATTGCAAATAATAAAAGTTAGTTATTATATGGAAGACTTCTAATTAAAGTTGAGAGCAGAATTCTTACAAAATTTAGTCTCTAATTTATAGTCGATTTTGGAGTCTTGCACATGAAAGAATTCTTGTTGAGTTAAAGGAGTCTTATTTGAGTTTAAATTAAACTCTTCTACTTAGTTATTGATCCTATAAATGGTGGATGTATTTCATTATTTTGAATGTAGCCAAATAGTTGATCTGAGAGAAAAATATTATGAACCTAGTATCTTGAAACTTTTCATACATTGGATAGAAAAATAAGTGTGGTAAAGCTCGGGTTTATTTTTTTCTTTGTAATACTTTGATATTGGGTTGTTGAGTGAAATTCTATATTATTGTAACAATTTTTCATATAGTGAAAAGCTTTGATGGTCCGTTTAGTTTGTGCGTTATATTATTTATTTTTCTTGTTTGCTAATATTATTCTAAACAACAAACGATCATGCGGGTAAATAGAAATAAGGGAATTGGCATGAAATTTCCCAACAGATTGTTGTTTCAATTTTAAGAAATAAAGAACTAATTTTAAGGCTTGTGAGGGATTAATTGTGAAAGAAAAATCAACTAATAAGAATTTTAACTTATTTAATTTTAATTCTTATAAAAAAAAAAGGAAAAAAATGTTCATCAAATAAGAACAAGGATGAAAATAAAGTGATTGAAAAAATTAATGTTTCGGAAATCGATCCCGGCATTGACCCGAAAAAAGATAAAGAGTCAAGGATCAAAATGTTGAACCAATTATAATAAAGGGGAATTTACATAAATGTCACTAAAATTGAAAATGCACAAAAAAAATTCATTTGCACCAATTTCTTCCAAAAATGTCACTTTTTCTGCGAAATGTCCATTTTACCCCTTGTGACACATTTTTAGGAGCAATAAATGTTTGATTTGAATGCAAATAATTGTGTGATGTGATGATTTGTTTTATTTATTTTAAATATTTATATTATATTGTATAATATTTTTTATTGTTAAAAGAAGGGGTAAAAAAAAAAAACACACACACACACACACACACAAAAACACCTATGAATACAAATCCTACCTTCTTCTTCACCGTCTTCATTCCATCATCAAAGAGGAAAAACTATTGATCAATTTCAAAGGTGAACTATTAAAAAAATTATCTTTTCATGTTATAGTTTACTACTTTAAATTTTAGTACAACATGGTCATATTTAATTGAACTTTTTGAATCTCTTATTTATTCGTATGTTTTATTTTTGATATATTTTTAAGGGAAAAAATACCAACATCCTCTAGAAAATGTGAAGGGTTCCATATTTAATGAAGTATTGAGTTATTTCTTCTTTGTTTGTGGGAAGATTGTAGTTGAGAATTGATTATCACCATTAATGTTTTCAATAATTTCTTCCAATTAATCAAACACATGTTTTTAAACTTTTTTGAAAATTATGGCAGTTCAACTGTCGAATAGTATCCTTGAAACCGTCGTGTTAGACATTTTAACTGTCGAATTTGACATTTAATAATTGCCGGGATAAATAATTTAATTGTCGATTTGGATACCTGAAAACTGTTGTGACCCTTTCCCTTTTTGGTACTACATCGATCTACCTGTCTGTTATGGAATGTATAAAACATGTCGAAAAATTTAAATTGCTGATTCGTTGAAAACGTATAAAAGGACCTCCAACTCTATGCTTGTTCAAAATAATTCAATCTACTGCTTCAAAACCTTTTATCACAATCCACTCAAAATGATAATTTTAATCCCCACCTACTAAATTGTAGTTTCTAAATTGTAAATGGTAGACTCAAGTGACGCATAAATGATAAACACAGCTAATATTAAATAGTGTTATTACGAAAATGTATATTGGAAATAACTGGGATGAGCCAAGAACTGGCAAAGGCTAGATAGGCTCGAACGTTTCGTTGCTTCCTCTGGACGAACTCATTATATTGACGTAATACAATTGATGAAACGATTTGTATATGTGAGAACTTGAAAGTCTTTCAATGCTCATGAAGTGCTTTATGTGTAACTGACAATGACAACATGCTATTTATAATCAACTTGAAGGGAGGAAGCAATTGTTGTCATTTACTACCTAACCACAAAATCCAATCTCATCTAAATGTGTTGGTATGATGGTTCAATAAAATATCTGTACATTTATCCCCCATTTCCACATAATTATTAGGATATTGTGACTCTTAAATCACGTGAACAATGGATTCAAGTTTCCTGCAACTCACATTATGCACTTTGTAAATTAGCTGAAAATGGTTGTCATTACTTTGGTATAATTATAAAAATGGCTCATCATCTTAACCCAATAAAAAAAAACTCACATTAACGTCCTTGAGAATTAGTTGTAACATGGTTTCGTGAAATGAAAAAAATTTAATGGCTAGTCATCTTAACCTAATCATCATTGACGAACGACTTTGAAATTGATCAGGAAAGAAGAAAATATGGTCCAAGTAAACTAAGAACTCTTACACAACGTGCTCGTGCCTTCATTACAAAATAAATTATAGTGTACATAACCATTTATTAGTTGCAAAATCCATACATTCACCATGCACTAACCCTACATTGCTGATCTTCAGTTTTCGCATTATAACATTCAAACTAAAAAACAACATACCAACATCTAGCACATTAGACCAACTTCCGCAACCGAGCATTTTTCGAAACGAGGAATTCAAACTCCATTTCTCCTACAAGGTACAATGAGAAAAATACGGATTAGATCATGGTAAAACATAGAAATGTAACACGTAATGAATCAAACTCATGCTTGTAATGAGGTGAACTGTCGCGAAAAACTAACATCAATTGTCAGTATAAACGGTTAATCTATCGATACCGACGGTTAATGTCAACATATGCCTGAGATTCTGTCTATCTGTCGAGATTGGCAGATTTGAACTGTCGAAAACAACGTTTAAGCAGCTTGCACACTTCAGCAATCTGCTAAAATGTACACATGAGACATAGAAGTTCGACATCTACGACACCATTTCTAAGCAATGCAAAGACATTTCGTAGAACGAAAATGGAATTACCCGCACTTGGACATATCCGAACAACCTTTCACTATCATATGAACGCACACGTGCATGAAGCAATAGTAAAAATCTTTGTCAGAAGATATGTTGCCCAAGAAGTAGAAGCTAATAAAATGGAGCTATAAATACACAGTCAGCAATAATCATAGCAATGACTAATTATTCACATTCATTACATGTTATATATTTTGCATATGGTTGTTACATTTCCTAAAAACTAAAATTGGCTACAAGCTAGAATGATCAAATTGTAACGCAAAACTCATTTTACAGTAAAATTGTTGGTTACTAGATTGAGATCCCAAAGAACTTTTTTGAGCTATATTCTTGGCCAGAAGATTGAGATTCCAGTGAATATTTTTAGCTATATATATTTAACATATTTCCATTTTGCCACATTAGTTTTGCCGTTTGGAATTAAAGAAAATAATTATAAGGAACCCTATCTTTCAGACACTACAATTGACCAAAGATTGATTCAAATCCAGCAAAAGAAGCTGATAAAATTCATAAAATTAACATTCCAGAATTCCCCAACTAATTTCCTAAATCTTACCAAACATTGAACAGTCTCGATGGCAAAAATAAGGTTGTCATGATCTTGAAATAAAACACTGAGAAGCATAGCACCGCTATGCCGCTGACCACCACCAAAAGCGGCTTTTGCAGATTTTTTCTTCTTCTTCTTACAGGTAGGAATTTCTGAGTTAGGGCTTCAAATCCTTCGATCGTCCAAAGAGATGTATTTAAGCGATGAATGAGAGGCCAAAAAGCAATAATGTAAATGATATATATATGTGTGTGTGTGTGTGTGTGTGTGTGAGCACTTGATGTGATGTTTGAAAATTTTTTGTATTATTTTTCCATCTAGTCAAATCAATTTTTAATGAAAGACGTGTAGGGTATTTGAATTATCTAGAGGGGTAAAAATGTCCAAAATTGTTCAAAATTAACAATCTTACAAAGACTTAAAAAAGTAACATTTTTGTAAATGCAAAGTCAAAAATTGACCATTTTGTAATTTCCACTATAATAAATAAAGAAACAAATATACCACAACAATTTAAGTAAATTATGTTATGTTTTAAAATTAATGAGTATATGTAGCTAAAAAGTCAAAAGTTACTTGTCAAAGTCAAAATGTAACTACGCTTTTGAAGAAAGGAAATAATTTAGTTTGACTCTTGAGGAATAAATTTTCAAATAAAAAAAACATTTCACTCCTTATATTCCCAAAGGTGAGTAAAGGCTTGAAGGGTGTCCATTCGTATAACTACAACCTCACATCGAAATTAGCAAAGGAAAAGGATAAGTGAAAACTATATAGAGACATACTTTTAAATATTGCATTTCAAAAATCAGAAGTCTAGTTTATATATACAAATATCAGATAATAATACATTTTTCAATATTAAAAAATAATATTATAAAATTCAATTAACTATAGAAAATTTACATAAATGTCACTAAAATTTAAAATGCATAAAAAAATTTCATTTGCACAAATTTCTTCCAAAAATGTCACTTTTTTTATTCAAAATGTCCAATTTACCCTTTATGACACCTTTTTAGGAGCAATAAATGATTGATTTGAATGCAATCAATGGTGTGATGTGATGATTTGTTTTATATATTTTAAACATTTAAAATATAATTATTATATTGTATAATATGATTTTTTGTTAAAAAATGGGTGAAAAGTTAAAAAAAATACATAAGCATGTATGAACACAAACCCTACATTTTTCATCTTCATCTTCATTCCATCATTAATAAGAGAAAGTTATTGATCAATCTCAAATGTGAGTTACTAGAAATTATTTATATTTTCATCTCATAGTTTACTACTTTAGATGTTTAATATAACATAGTTATATTTAATTGAACTTTTTGAATCTTTTATTCATTGATGTATTTTATTTTTGATATATTTTTCAAAGGGAAAAAATACCAACATCCTCTAAAAAAAAGTGAAAGATTTCATATTTAATGAAGCATTGAGTCATTCCTTATTTATTTGTGGGAAGATATTGCAATATTGTAGTTAAGAATTTATTATCACCATTAATATTTTCAATAATTTCTTCCAAAGGACTAAATACATGGTTTTCAAGGTTCCCCGAAATTTATAGCAGTTTAGACATTTGAACTGTCAAACTCGACATTTACTCACTGTCGGGATAGATAATTTAACTGTCGACTTCGACACTTGAAAACTGTTGAAACCCTATATTTTCCTTTTTGCTATTATATGGATCTAAATATTCGAAAGCTCCAATTTGGTGGTAATAAATGTCGACATATGGAATGTACAAAATTCTCACATTTGCAATCTTAACGTTTCAGGTATGAGCCATCACTTGAGATTCATCGTGTCGCATAGAGGAAAGTTTGTTCAACCCTCAATATAATACTAGTTTCTTAAACAACCACTCAATGTTGTTGTTGACGTTGTATGTCGAATGTTCCCCCTACTGCGTTGTACATTATCAAGTTATATTATAGCTTTGTTGTCATTATCGTTTGCGGTCATTATTGGTCCTTATGTTTTCATTATCGAACTCTATTATTGTTGAAAATAATTCAACCACACCATTCAAAAACTACTATCACAATCCACTAAAAAAATCTAATTTTAATCCCCACAAAACACATTGTTTGTAAGTTGTAAATAGTGGACTCAATTGACGCATAAATGATAAATGTCACTAATGTTAAATCGTATTACTATGAAGAAAATGAGGATAAAAATTACAAAATTGGATTGAATTATTTACTACAATATTAGAGGTGGAGTACTTTTTTTACTTTAGAAAAAATTAACAATTTAACGTTTTCGTTATCTTTATTCATTTTTATTATGTTTATAACCTATTGATTTCATTGGAGTGTACATATCTTGCATAAAGGCATTTTCAACTTACGGTGTTCCTCAACACATTCTCAACTTACATTACCATCTTCAACTTACATCTTCATCATCATTCCCACATCATTTGTAGATAGGCAAATATATGTCCAACTTCACAAGTAAAATACAGATCCATAAACAACATATTGCATGATAGCCAGACAGTTCATATGCCGTTCTCGACGGATTGTTTTTGTCATCCTCGACACTTGGTCATGACAAATTGTATGAATAATTTTCGACAGTTCATTGCAATTGAGTAAAGTACACTAAAAATTTCAATGTAACAAATATTCAAATACACAGCATTATGTACATACATTATCACATGAATTCCTGATAGAAACTAGAGACCATAAATATAGTCTACACATAAGTATAATAGTTTCAAAATTAATAAATTCAACTATGTTACTATTGAATTTCACCTAGGAGCACACAACATTTAAGCAATAGTTATCGCAAACTAAAATATTTATGCGCATCACTAATAGAAACTGTAAAATATTTTAAAGTAAAAAGCTACACAAAAGTACTATCACGATACGTTTCTATTGTGAAATAAATACATCCAAAAATACTATCACGTCATTAACTACTTAAAACAGCTGTTATGTTATCCTTGAGAATATGTGACTATTTCTCTAGTTAACTGCTACAATGTATCTGATATGTTGCTTGATTTAATGTTGGTTGACTTTCTATCCACTCTCCATTGTGAAAGGAGTTCTAGTCAATGCAGCGGGCACTCGAACACGTGTCGATCGTTGCATAGTTGCGTTAACATCATCGTCACCTTGAACGGGTATAGTTGATGCCAGTGGTACATCAGTGTATACTCCTATGCAAAAGTGGTTGGAGTTGTATTAGGCACCAAAATTTAATAATGGAAGAAAATAACAGATTCTACCAAAATTTGAAGTATAACATCGAAATTATACGTTTATCTTCAACTAAACATATTTAACGTAAAATATAAAAATTTGACATTGTATAACTATCCTACTACGGAACTTACCATCTACCACAAGCATAAGGAACTTCACGACTGTCCGATCATGTACCTTTTGGTTCAACACTTTCATACGAAATAATCAAGTGTCAAATGCCAAGTTAAGAAATCAAAACATTCTAATATTTGTTTTTTAAAACTGAAAGTAGTAACACATATTAATTGCCTATTTTACCCATCTAGTCAATGGACCTTTCGGTAGTTTCGGCTACCAACTTTCAGGTCAGTAATTTCATACGAAACAACCATGTTTGAAATCATAAAGATAAAAACTTCAAATAGTGGAACAAATGCATTATTAAATTAAAGTGATAATACATACCAATCCCCTCCTCCACCTAGCTAGCTGATGGACCCTCCAGTAGTCCAGGCAAGCACCTTTTGGGTCGATGACTTCTCTATCTAGAATGACAGTTTCTCTTTACAGATGGATTCATAACTGTTATGTCTATAATTCATGAAGTAATAATGGTGCTCAAATGACATGCTATACATTTCAATACCCTAAAATCATACATAGAAGGGAAGCTTAACAAAATTTGGTTTCTGCAATCAACTATCGAGAATTTCAGAGCCTAACTGTTGAGAACGACAGTTCGTCTGTCGACAGATTGGACATTACATATTTCACATTCATATTGACTTTCCAAGACATGAAGGGCCAAGTTATTACAAACATGATATGTGTTATACTTATAGCTTCCAATAGCACCACTTTTCATATACTCAACCACAAGTTTTATATATAAATGCAAAGACATTTTCAAGAATGAAAATATAATAATCCAACACTTCAATCAACATTCAAATAACCCCGAATAATCATATAAAGAAACATTTAACCGAACTTATTTGTGCATGTTGATCAGAATATATCCAATTCAATCTTAGCTCATTTCACAAACTCAAACTCAATTTGTCCAATAATGATCAATAACCATTATTTACAGGAAAGAAAAATGAAAAACATAATTGTAAGAAATAAATTCATAGATAACTTACATAAACCAAAACGTTAACATTTTCATGTCACTAGAAAAATAGACAACAAAAAAATGAGACATATTGTACCAATTCAGACCAAATTTGTGAAGAATAAAAAAATAAATACCCTTAAATTTGAAAAATCAGAAGAGAGGAGAAGAGAACAACAAATACAAAAGAAAGAAAAAAAATTAAACCTCAAAAGATTAATGGTGATTTTCATTGATGGTGGATTGACTAACGGTTATTTGGCTTCAAGCCTGGACAAAAATTGAGGACTTTAGCGTCGTCGATGACCTTGAGCAAGAGGAAATTGAGCCATTTAGATTTAGGGAATGAGAGAGAGAATGATAGAACTTTTATCTTTTAAGGAATGAGAGGATATATATATATATATATATATATGATGTGATGTTTTAAAGTTTTTTGTAATATTTTTCTATCTAGTCAAATCAATTTTTAATGAAGAACATGTAGGGTATTTGAATTATTTAGATGGGTAAAAATGTCTAAAATTTTTCAAAATTATCAATCTTGTAAAGACTTAAAAAATGTGACATTTTTGTAAATGCAAAGCAAAAAAATTGACTATTTTGGTAATTTTCACTTAAAAATTATATACCCATACCTTAAACCCTTATCTCCATTTCCTTTTTCATTTTCAACCGATTCTCTTTAGTTCACTATCGCCACCAGATGCCAAAGCAATGCTGCGCGAGGCCGATCACCGTCATTGGCAATGATTTGTGTGCCAATTGCCTGCATCATAGATCGAGTGGTGGTGAGGTGTAATGGTATTGGTAATCGCTTACATCACATATTGTTCCTGCAGATTTTTCCTGTTCGTAGCCACTATGATGTACCATATGGTGGGAAGGTGTAATGGTGTTGGTGACGAGGACTGAATCTGTGGTGTGGTAGAGATGGAGGACTGTTTGTGGTGTGGTGGTGGACGTAGTAGCTGGGGCTGCATT
The DNA here is from genome assembly GCF_002742605.1 of Olea europaea var. sylvestris. Classification (NCBI taxonomy): domain Eukaryota; kingdom Viridiplantae; phylum Streptophyta; class Magnoliopsida; order Lamiales; family Oleaceae; genus Olea; species Olea europaea. Next base: position 7,100,779 of record NC_036245.1, on the reverse strand, counting down.
AATGATTTTTGGTTCAAGTGATATGGTGGTGGCAGTGGCGAGGGCGGATGTGATGGAGATGGTGGCGATGACTATGGTTGTGATTGTAGATTGGTGGAGGTAGCAGTGTTGGTGGTGGTGGCGGCTGCGGCTGCGGCTGCGGCAATGACAGTAGGTTTGAGATTTTTTTGGTTGGTCATGGTGGTATGGTATGGTAGAGTTGGGAGATTGTTGGTAATGTGGTGGTGGAGGTGGTGGGGGCTGAGACCACCGTTTTTCATTTCGGGTGGTGGTGACGGATGTGATGGGTCTCGATCTGTGGCCGTGGCGGTTACTATAATAATCTTTTTTGTAGTGGTGGATTTGGCGCAATGATGTTGTGGTGTTTTTTTATGGTGGTGTTTCTGTTGGTAGGTGATGGTGGTGGTAGATCTGATGACGATAATGGTGGTAGTGGTGAGATGGTGGTCGCAAGTGTTGATAGTAGTCACAAATTATTTGGTCGACTGTGACCATTAATTTGGTTAATTTTTGCCAATAAACAATATATAACCAATAAAAAAGATAAATTGTGATCAAGAAATAATGTGTGACTTTAAAATTTTTTTAATTGTGATCGTAAAATATTTGTGATATATAAAAATTCTAATTTATGAACAAAATAATATGTGACTAACAAAATCGTTGATCCGTTGCCAAATTTTATAGATTCGTGACCTTAATATATTTAATAAATAAAATATATAATTAATTAAACAAATCATAAATAAATTTTATCAAATATTTGATTTTTCAAATTTTAAATATTTGTTCTTAGTTTTGAAATGAGTGATATTTAACTTCTTAATTTTGATTTTTTTCCCAAAAGATAAAACAAGCAAATATAAGATGGCCGGCATAAGGTAAAGGAACAATAAATTTTGGGCTTAAACTCTTTACGACATTGGGCCTTGAAATTTTAGTTTACTTAACAAAATGAACCAATTAAACTGGAGAAATTGATGCCGGGTCAACGATTTTGGTTGAACCTTGCTTTTGTCTGGATTTTTTTTGGTTATTAGTCTGCTGGGTTTTAAGTCATAACCGAACCTGTTCACCATCCGGTTTCAAAGCTTTTCAGTTGAATTGGTTGATTGGATTCGATCCAACTTTGATAACACTGAAAATTACAAAGGGAAATTTTAACATGCTATTATTGTGGGAAAACACAACATTAAATTAAAGTTAATTTTAAAAAAAAAAAAAAAAAAAAAAGAGCTGATGTGAGAGAAAAAGTAAAATTAGATGGAACTGCAGCTTGCAACAATAATGATGAAATGAATGGGGTGGTTTTAGTGGCCTCAACTAAAGTAACTCTAAATGAGTGCTTCATTTTGGTTGCACCTTTCATATGTACCATGTTAGAGAGTGGTTCACCGATTTAGTTGATGTAAATGGTCGACAAGTACAAAATGGAAATGATATGAGTTGTCGATTTTGGGAAAAATTGGAAAAATGTACTGTATAATTGTCACATTCTGTAATTATAAAGGGCTAGATAGAGGGCGTTGCATGGAGGCCCTTATCTTGTGTTCGGTAGACAGCTAATGTTAAAGGTCGTGGCCCGTTGTTTTGAATTTGATGACGAAGACATTAGTCTTATGTCAGTATGGATCAAATTACCCGGATTACCTTTAGATTTTTGGAATTCAAAAGCATTGGGAAAGATCGCTTCAGAGTTTGGAAATCTTATTGCACGGACAAGCTCACATCTACCAAAGGTAGATTGTCTGATGCCTGGGTGCTCGTGGAAGTTGATGCGTTTAAAGAGTTGGTGAGAATTGTTGAAATGAATTTATCTACATGGAAGTCGAGAGTACAACAGGTAATATATGAGCATGAGCCTAAATTTTGTGAATTTGTAAAATGTTTGTGCACAAGACGACTATATGCTCATCGAAAAATTAGACTGCAATAATAAATCAGGCTGGGGGCGCAAATACTAAACAGGTCCTAGTTGTGGAGCCTAAAACACAGCAGAATCAGCATGGGATACATGGATAGATTGCTGACAGAATTTCAGCAAAATCTGGGAAAAATAGACAGTTTGTTGTAAATTTGGAGCGGGCAGGTTCCGTTAGACAGTAAGATATACAACAGATTGATGCATAACAAAGGCAGCTTACTAAACTAGTTGACGACCCATTTGTTGAGGTTGTCAACAGGAAAAAGGTCGTGCACAAGGGACAGAACAGTTGCGGACAAAATGGCCAGCACGTTGTTGGGCGAAATGGCGAGAATGCTAGTGGAGAATCAGTGCAAGAAAATAGGGATGAGTTGGAATATCCCTTTGTTGAGGTCGCTAGCAAAAAGAAGAGAATGAATAAGTCCAATGGCCATGTTCAAGAAGAACGACAGATGACGGCAACATGTAATGGCAAGCTTGAAGGCAAGATGGATGATCTACATACTGCTGCAGTCGAGAAAGATAAAAAGAGGATAACCCCCGCTTGATATCGAAATGATTATGCAAGAAGGGGGTCACCCTACGTTTGCATAGAGGTTCAACATCTTAGGTTAGTTTTGATTAGATGAAGTTGCAACAACTTTCGGTTTGAGTCTTTTGCTTTGGATCATTAGATATTTTGTAATGTTTGACTTCTATGTCCGGAGCAGTTGTACTCAATTTTGATCAATACAAATTTATTTACCTAATAAAAAAAAGGGGAGCTAGATATGTTCATGACCTTCGAAGAAATCTAGTCTCTTCGGGTAAATTAGAAGATGAATATGATATAAGAATTTATGAAGGATTTAATTTGCTAAATTTTTCTTAAATTCTCTAAAGGTACTAGCTACACCTAAGACATTGATATTGTAAAAGCAAAGCCTTTGGTAGGTAAAACTACTGTAGCCACAAGTGTAAAACTTGACCACTTTTTTGACATAAAAGACTGGCCATATAAATGATAAGGGACTCCAACTTTGAAAAGAAGGATATTTAGAAAGCATAATATAGAACAAATTAAATTTCGTGAGGAGCGTGTCATAGAAAAGCAAAGTACGTTGCCTTTTGTAAGTGGAATTCATAAGTTCAATATTATCATGAATATCTGTATGTTGATCTTTGAGGAACAAAAACTGTAAATACTCTTAGTGGGTATAGATTTTTATCTATTGATTTCACATGATTTTTCAAGAAAAATTTGAACCTTTCTTCAAAATCTGACACCTCTTGAAATTTCAAACAATGGAAGATCTTAATATAAAACCAATGTTCTCAAAACAAACAATGGGTTGGATTGCCCCCACGGCACATCTCCAAGTGGTAAAAGGGGAGGGTGGAAAAATTCAGCTTTGCTTGAGGCTGCTGCGTCAAGGGTTCGAATCCTGAAATATGGATTTGGCTCTTGGGTAAGTGCAAGTGTACAAGCAGCCTTCCACCATGTACCCTTGGAGGCATAACCTGCGATTTACCTCCCTCACAATACTCCAGAGCAAAGGCGGTGGAAGACCCTTAAGGTTGGGGTTCAACCTTTTAACAATGGGTTGGATTGTACAATCTTGAGTTTGATCTTTTCTATAAAGAGTGGGACATATTAAGACATAACACTGTCATATAAACGCCAAAAGGAAGTGGTGTGGCAGAAATGATAAATAAAACTTTACTAGATAAAGTCATATGCATGATTCTAGCTTTAGGATGTTGGAAAATTATTAATTTATCATGTAGGCCTACATATTTAATTAATTATGTATAAAGATTATCTTAAAGTTAAACCATTTTAAAGAGATCTAATAATTAACTAAAGCTAGGGGCTATGAGCATCTAAAATAAAGTATGGGCCTACATATGTGTAGAGATCGGATATATTAGAATTGTCCTTCGTGATGGGCGAAATCCTGGGGTTATGGGCCCTAATTCATATATGATTCTTATTCTTTATGTCGTCCAATCAACACAAGAATAAACGAAAAATATATTAAAAAGAAAGATCCAAAATCCACAATTAAGATCAAGAATCAAGAAGAAGGATTGAAGTAATTATCTTCAACAAGGCAATCAGATTAAAAGCAAGAAGCCGATTAAGATCAATGGATTAAAAAATGTTCCGCATTAATTGATTTTCTTGGTGATTTGATATGGAGATTTTTGGAAATTCATTAAATTTTATAAAGTTTAAATCAGTAATATCAGAGCCAATCTATGTTAAATCATTGAAATTAAAAGAAGAATTTTAGAGTGTATAATTTTGATCTCTAAATTTTGGAATGTGAATTTCAAGCCATAAATTTCAAAATTCAAAATGTTTTGGAATTTTTCAAAATTAAGGAATCATCGCTACACTGCAGTGCTGTGTTTGGAAGTCGTGGTACTGTGTTACGGGTGCGCAGTAGCACGGGCAGCGTTGCGACGTTGAATCTCCATCACTGTTGCGCTACGTTTCGGCCAGGAAAAGTGAGCAGCGTCGCAGCATTAGTCTTCTAGTGCCGTAGTTCTGCATAGTGGGTTGCGGCTCCCAAATTGGATATTACAACGCCCTATCATTGCTGATGATATCGAGGCAGCGTCATGATGCCCATATCTGGGCGTTGCAGTGTTGATTTTCCATTTTTTTTTCTTTCTTGATTAAAACAATTAAATTTCAAATCTTGGTACTAAGGTTTATTTCGACTTACTAATTTTCTAAAATAGATTAAGTGAAACAACGTGTTACCAAAGTAACCTCACCTGTCTGGATGAATTTATTTGAAATATTATGAAGATCATATGTGCGTAATTCATGCGGATATATACTAGCTCAAATGAAGGTAAATATTTGACAGAATTACATGCACACCAAAAGTACATACACACAACCTTCCTAATGTTTGATAATTATAAAGATTTGTTTTATGTGAACAATAAATCGATCCAAATATAGGTTTATTGTTTGACATGGTTTATTGTCAATATTTTATTCCTACACCAAAAGTACCACTTATAAGTTGATATGATTTATAAGTTTCATAAATTTTCAACATAGGTCTTCCAAAATTATTTTGGGGATAACATGAGTCCATCTAGATATATTAACTTTAAAATACCTGAACTGGTTTGTTCTAAAAACTTGTAAATAACTTAAGACTTAGAGGTTTTATATGCAAAGTTGGTTCTGGCCCAAGGCCACCAAGGCAGTGTGGCCTTGGGCATCAAAATATAAGGGGCCTAAAAAAAAAAAATCAAAGTCCAAAATTAGTATATATTGTACAAAATTCATGGAATTCTTACATTAAATATTTGCTTGAAGATGTAGTGGTGCAAATAAAAGAAAGGTTATCCCACTACCCAGTAATGAATTTTTTTGGTGTAATTATTCAAGGTTATTTTTTACTTTGTAGATTTGATTGCTTCTTTACAATTTTTATTTCTTTTTAATATAGAAAAATTTAGGTAATAAATGGTCGTCACCACTCACATGTCCAAAGACAGATTTAGGGGCCCAATAGCTTTTTTGAAGGTATTTTTTATTTTTATTTTTTTGGTGAAAAACTAGCTTTTTATGTGTAAAAATTTTTTTTCCACATAGTAGCCCGGCTTGAAATTTTGTAGTCCGATCTTGGATCCAATCCTGGATCCGTCCCTGCACATGCCTCAAGAGTTTTCAGAAGACTTTAGTTCTATTTCTTGAATGTTAAATTTGATTCTTGAACATATCAAATGGTGAGTGAGTGTCATGAGCTCAATGCTTTTTATCACAAAAAATTGTGTTTGAATCAACCATCATTGATGCTAATGGAAAAATTCACATATACATCAAAACAAGATATTAATTCACATCTTACTATGTCATGATAATATTAACTAAAATATTAGTTCGATGGTTAATTATATTTAAAATACTAGCTCCCAAAATTAAAGCTCAAACCAAAATTTGTAACTGATGTAAATTTCAATTCTCATTCTAGTCCTTCCATAAACAGAATTTAGTTATATGAAAAAAAAAAAAAAAAGTGTGATGAACGTACACATTCATTACATGTCGATCCAAATACAGAAAATATTACCACATTGAAAACACAAATGCTAAACCATATTAATCTTCTAAAGCGATCGATACACACATTGTTTGACGAAATATTGTCAAGATTTTCGCTATATCACTATGTATGTTCTAATATAACTTAGGGATTTTGGATGTGGAATATAAAAGAGCACTAATTTTGGGATTTGTTTTGTAATTTGACATAATAAGGGCGTGTTTGTTGGAGTAATATTAGGTAGGTAATGAATAGCTGATTATTTGGTTACTTTTTCCCATTCCTTTTTACTATATAGAAACAGTATATATGGTTAAAAAATGTTGAAATCAGAAATATTTATTAAAAGTAGGTGTGTGGCATAATTTTCTCTTGACGCTAAAGAGATTACTACGTTGGTAAAATATATTTTTTAAGGGGCCTCATAATATTTCGTTGCCTTGGCCCTCAAAATTTTCAGAGTCAGCCATGTTTGAATGTGTTGCCCACCCATACCAAAGTGAGGGAAAACTAGTGCCAAGATCCTTTAGATTGTGGGTTAAATAACAATTTTTTTTTAAGTTATTATATGTAGAAATACAATTTTTATAGACGAGTTGAAGCCCTGTTTGAGTATTAGTGTCTCAATTTCTGAAATAAGATAGATAAGCAAAGAAACTGTCTTAAAATCTCAAAATCTTGATGACAATGGTTATGGGGTTCAATTTGAGGTGGAGATACCTCAAACTAGAGTAAATCAGGTTGAGTCTAATATTGAAAAAGTTGAAGTTCAAACTGAGACTTAGCTGATTATCAATTGCAAGAGATAGATGTAAAAGACATAGGTTTCCTTCATCTAGAATGAACAGTGATGACTTTGTTATTATTTTTAGTTTTGGATCCTTTTGTACAGAATCAAGTACTTATGAAGAAGCTATTAGCTCTAAGTTGCAAACTGAAAAAAGTTTGCTTGTTAAAGAAACCTCTATGGTTTAGAGCAGGCATCAAGGCAATGGTAAAAAAATTAATATTTATATCAAAGGCTAGGGATTTAGAAACAACATGATGTGATGTGGAGAAGTTTTATTTTGGTCCAATTTCTTATTTTTGGTAATTTAGATATTTTAGGATTCTATTTCCGATTTTAATAGATTTCTAGATATTCTAAAATTTTATTCTATTTAAACTTTATTCTAGGTTTTAGTAAAAATAGCTTTATTTTTCTACATTGTAATACAAGACTTTTGATAATGAATTATTGAGATTTTTTCCTTTCAAACTTTTTTCTTCAATGAACGGGTCGAACTTATCAAATGATTAATTTCCTTGTGGCGTTCAAAATTATTGGGTGCAATTTCGTTATTGTGTAATTAAGAGGTCATTGATTTAATATTTGCTTAATTCACTATTTCGGAATTCAAATCCGGATAAGATTTCAAGATTGTGTGATTAAGAGGTCGTTCGTTTCATATACGGTCGGTTGCTTGGTTCACTTTTGCGGGTCGATTTCTAAACCTTGGTCATATTTGGGCATTCTTGGGATCCGGTGTCAATTCCTGTGGGTTCGATAACGACCTTGTTAACCGGGTTCGTATCATATGGTATCAGAGTTAAGACACCAAAATCAAGGTTATATCCAGTTTTTATTTTATTTTATTGAGTCTTTGTTTTGTTATTTTTGAGTTCTTGTAATTTTTCAATTTTTTTGAGTCTTTGATTCGTCGTCAAGTTTTCAAAAAAAAAAAAAAATTTACTGTTTCACGAGGTACCATTCACGTCCGTACAATACTTGGAAAAAATTTTTGAGAAAAAAAGTAAAAAAAAAAAAGAGTCAAAAAAAGAAAAAAAATGTCGGAAAATTTTATTCAGAGATTTGAGAAGATGTGGAATAAGATGGATATGATGGATGCAAAATTGAAAAAAAATTCATAGGGATCAATGTGATGAGGGGTGCAGTGTGAGGAGACGGGAACCTAGGATGAAAATTTGTGATGCATATGGATATGGTTGTGGCATTGATGAAGTATGGGAATCGAGAAATAGAGGCGATAGACATGGGAGAAGGGATACAAATTATTATTAGAGAGATTGGCGAGAAGTCAAATTTAGGGAGAAACCTAGGAGATGCTATGGGGATAATTATCGAGTGGAAATGAAAACACTTAGTGCGAAGTGTGCGGGTAGTAGGGGTGGGCGTAGGTTGGATCGGCTCGATTCTAAAGAGAACCGAACCTAACCAAAATTTTCGGGTATCTAGTAAATGGAACCGTTGGATCCAAATATAATTATGGAACCGTTCGGGTTTGGTTCGGTTCGGTTCAGTTCCGTTCGGTTCTGTACTATAATTAAATTTTTTAACATTTATAACAACATTATATAAATACAACTAATGATACATTCAATGGTTTTGAAATGTCAGAGACTAGTAAACTACCTTGTTCAAATGATCGCTACGATCAAAGTTTCGATCGGCGGAGATCACAGTGTTTGTCGACGATTGTATATGTTTTGGAATATTAGCGAGGCTGGGAAAGTGAGTGCGAGAGTCGAGACAATGTTATGCACTTTAGTATAGGTGTTTAGGGTTATTTAGTGGATTTGATCTTGTTTGACTAAGAAATGAAATAATAAAATTGGTAATTGGGTCAAAAATTAAAAAGTTAGAAATGAAACAAATTATTGGGCCAAAAATTTGGATTTAGAAATCGTTAATTTGTTAATTTGTTTAGAAAAATTAAAATTAAATTAATTTGATTTACTCAATATAAAAAAAAATTAAAAAGATTCGATTTTTATTCGGTTCTTCAGTTCTTAGTCTAGAATCGAGAACCAAATCGTACCCGTCGGTTCTCAATTCAAATACTCGTTCAGGTATTTAATTTGACAAGAACCGTTGGGCTCGGTTTTGGAGATTTTCCCCGGCCTAGCGGGTAGTACATCAAGCAAGAGGACTCGGGTGGATTATAAATAGAAATTCTTCGATATTCTCGACATTATTAGGTCTCAAATTGATCATCCGAAAGAACGAAAGGAGCAAGAGAAAAAAACATGAAAATATTGAGGTGGTAGTTTGTGAGGAAAAAGAAGAGGAGCCACAAGTGAGTGAAAAGAAAGTCGGGGGTGAAATTGAAAATGGTGAAATGGTTAAAATGGAAGTGGTGTCATAGGATGAAAGTGAAGAAGAGTCTTTGGAGGTAAATGAGGAGTTGAGAGTGAAGTTGCATGAAGAGGAGGTTAAAATTGAGAAGGCGTTGGTGAATACTAACATTTCCCTCCCTATTTTTGCTAATTCTATTTTGCAGGTTAACGAAGATTTGATTCCAGAAATTAATCAGATTGGAATCCCTTACAATCAAGGCATTAATTACCAAATGGTGGATACAATTCAACAACAATCACATCCTAGTTTGGAAATCACTATATTACCGAAGATTAATTTTGTTATCCCCAAGGAGACAAATGAATTTCAAAAGCAATGGAAGGAATTAATATGCAAGGAGTTGAGCTACAAAGTCGATATGTTGGGAAACATGCATCCAGTGGAAGTAATATTGTCAACATCACCTGGGCAGAGTAAAGCGTGGAAAATGAACAGTGATTTATTAGCTGAAAACATTCTTGGAGCATCACAAAATGGCAAAAAGAAACCGTCAAGGTGTACACACTTTGATCTGTGTAAGGGTGATTGGGTCTATATTCAAAAGAGGAGAGTTCGATATCAAAAGAGGTCCAAATTGCATCCGAGAGGTGATGGGCCATTTCATGTGCTTGAGTTGATTGAAAGTAAAAGCTATAACTTGGATCAGGATTCGAGAACGAATCCTCTTGAAGAGAGAGGGTCTGATGTGATCTGGAGAAGTTTTATTTTGGTCTAATTTCTTATTTTTGGTAATTTAGATATTTTAGGACTCTATTTCCGATTTTAATAGATTTCTAGATATTCTAGAATTTTATTCCATTTAAACTTTATTCTAGGTTTTAGTATAAATATATTTATTTTTTTACATTGTAATACAAGACTTTTGATAATGAATAATTGAGATTTTCTCCTTTCAAACTTTGTTCTTCAATGAACGGGTTGAACTTATCAAAGGATTAATTTCCTTGTGGCATTCAAAATTACCGGGTGCGATTTCGTTAGTGTAATTAAGAGGTCATTGGTTTAATATACCTTTGGTTGCTTAATTCACTATTTCGGAATTCAAATCTACAAATCCGGATGAGATTTCAAGATTGTGTGATTAAGAGGTTGTTCGTTTCGTATAAGTTCGGTTGCTTGGTTTACTTTTGCGGGTCGATTCGTAAACCTTGGTCGTATTTGGGTGTTCTTGGGATCCGGTGTCAATTCATGTGGGTTTGATAGCGACTTTGTTAATCGGGTTCGCATCATAACAATTTTAATTCATGTCTTTTCTATAAAGGTACAGGTGTTAGTAAATTCATCAATTCGCTTTTATTTGTTGATGATATAAAGTTGGCATTCCATGATAGAAAAGAAATTGATGGTATAAAATCAAAATTGAAACATTACTTTAAAACAAAAGTTTTAGGACAAGAAGAAAAGAATTTTGGGCATGGAAATTAAAATATATAGGAAAACTGCATTCTTTATATGAATTAATTTTAATATGTTACCAAGGTTTTAGAAAAGTTTTCCAAGAATTATACTAAGCTTGTTATTCTGTAGTTAACCATTTTAAACTTTCAAGTAAAAAATCATCTAAAATTGTTGAAGTTGATATGTAAAATATCATATGCTAATACTGTTGGCTCTATTATGTATCAATGGTTTGTACAAGTTCGGATTCGGCAGTAAGTATCTACAGCAAGTTTATGACAAATATAAGTGAAACTCACTGGGTTGCTACAAAGTTGATGCTCAGGAACAATTCATTTGGATCAAAATTATGATAATCTATGAATAACTGACCACGATAGGGGTAAATTAGTTTTTGAAACTTTTTTTTTTAAATTTTAATCTCAAATTAGGTAAGTTAAAGACGTGTATATCAACCAAAATTGTAAGCAAGATAAATATACATGATTTAGTAGAGAAAATTGCAAACAATGTATTTATGAAGGTTCGTTCCCAACCTATGATATACATCTTTTATTATCAACATCTCTGTCACGAGTAAGGTCTTTCCACTATATTACTTGACTTATGCTTCCAATAGCTTACAAATCAAGAGTATCAATCCTTATACAACATTGACATTTTAAGGGGCCTCAATATGATCCAAATGTTTGATGAAAATAGTTTTACAATTAAACTTCTCTTAATAATTGAAAGAAATAAATCGAGTCCCAAGAGAGAGTAACATTTTAATAAGTAACAATAAATGATAGCTCAAATGTTAGGTAAAAAGCTTCAATGAAGATGATTTCTTAAATTTTATATTCAATCAACAAAGATTTTCAAAATGAAGTTGTAGAAGAAATATTGGCTCAAAATATTTCGTACAATAATCTACTTTCAACGACATATTATTGTTTGTAAAAGAGAATCGATTTATAGATAATTAATTGCATAACTTTCTGGCAATTCGAAAGAGGGTTCAGTCATTCAGTGTAAGTTCGAACGACCCAAAAGTGTAGGGGTTGCAAAGTACATGGTCAAAAATTAGAACGTTTAAATTTTAAACCTTTGGAATTTAGTCGACCGAACCATGAATTGGTCTGTCAAACGACCGTCCGATTCGGCCTGATCCGAATCACTTTGAAAAACTTGAACTTTTGGAACAACTAGCTTTTCAAGGTTAAATGATATTGTAAATATAAAATATAAGTTCAAATATTATTTATATCAAATGTTGATTTTTAAAAAGATAAACGATGAAAATCAAATTCAACCTAATTAAAATATTTTAAGCAAGTGATGTCAAAGTAATGTACTGCATACAATAGTTTTGAACTTTGATCAACGATTGTCAAAGATCGAAGCGTTAGTACCTTTACATTTTGTGTTATGCTTAGTATTTGATCTTTTCTAAATTTGGCTCTTAAGCTCTCTTCTTGAAAGATATTGTCTTGAATGCTTGGAAGACGTGGCTTCGATCTTGATCTTCTTGGAGAGTCTGATTTGTAATGATAGTATTGATCTTGATCTTTTGATGATGATTGATTTATCATTGAATGCTTTGAAGACTATGATCACTTTAAATCAATTGTTAGTAAATAAGATTAACTTGTTTTTTATAATCAAAACTTTAAGGTAAATTCAATTATAGGTCAAGTGGTCAACCATTTCCTTAGTTTTTATTATGACAATAATTTGTAAAGTAAGATCAATAATTGATAAGGAATAAAATGCTCAATTTTTGACGTATATTCCCACTATCTTTTACAAACTATTATTTTCTTTGCCAAAAATGCAATATCACTATTTTGAAGTGTAATCTTGCAATTATCACATTATCAATTTAAAGAATATTGTAAATCACCCATTTTCTGACATTTGGCATAAAAAAAAAAGGTAAAGCATATGAGAGCAAAAATTCAACGTTAATGATCAAACAACAACGGAACATATAGAATAATAATATTCACCCTAAATTAAACACTTGTACTTGCAAAAACATACACGAATCCAAAAATATCAATACTCATCACATTCATAGCAAAAATACTTGTCAAAACATAAGTGATGAAGGTCAAAAGCATAATCATAGTTTAAGGACCATAAAAATGGCTCCAAAATACATCAAGCTTGAAATGGAAAATGCCAAAAAAGAAAAAAGAATACTAAACGAAAATCATGTGATTCAGTGTAGATGGAGGAGTAAAGGCCGAATCAAAATAAGCATTTAAGTCTTATGGGGATGCAAGCACTTGCTTAAGCAAAGTAGCTAACCCATCCATCAAATTTTGTAGACCATGCACAATTTTGCAAACCCTCAATGGTGGAAATGAGAGAAACAATATGATCATGCAATAAATTATAGTGATCTTTTGTTAATGTGAAATTGAAGGAAGGAGGTAGGTTACTTGAGCTCAGGATGTCAGGAGGAGTGTTCAGAATAGGATGAATTAATGTTGCATCTTCTTTGTTTTTATCACCTTCCATTGCTTCATCACCTTCAAACGTTAAAGTAGCATATCAAACACCTTTGTGTTTGCCACCCATTGCCCTAGTTCTTTCAAAATTTCATTCTTCCAGGGGTGCTAACATCAATAGTTTTGGTACGACGTTGGCCAACGAAAACCTCACCGCTCAAAGGTACAGTAAAATATTGAAAAATCTTTGCAAGAATCATGCAATAAGGTAAAGCAAGAACACTAAAGGTTGAATAGGCATTATTCATGTGACTCATGACAATGAGGGAAAATCAATTTTACATCCAATCATGAACAAGTCAACAAAAAATAGGTCAAAAAGATTAACGTCATCTAGATGACATTTTGTAGGAACGATGAAATGAACAATAATGTTGTGTAAAACTTGGCAAAGTAGAGTGAGTTAATTTGAACTATGTTTTATGGCATTTTGAAAGGTGTACTGATAATTCTACTACAAGCTTCGACCGGATTATAACTCTCAAAATGAGGAGTCATATGATAATATCCTCTATTTTCACATTCCTAAAGCACAATAAACATCCTAATGAGGCTCCTAGTGTTTTTTATACTCTTTCCCTTAGGAAAACAAGTTATACCCATTCTTGGAATAAAGTTCATGTTTTTGTAAAATTCTTTGATAAGATTGGCTAGGTTATTTCTTGCAACGTAGCAATAGAAACCCAATCCATTCTCATAAATTATCTCTCAATTTGAAATGATGGAGCACTGAAAGTAAACGATGTGAAATATAAGGGCTTACCAATAAGAATTGAGCATTCGTCAAATCTAGTTTTCGACAATGGGGGATTTTCTTCGTCAGATGGCGGAGTCGATTCCCTCTCACTTCTCCTTGAATGCTTTCTAGGCATCTTTAGTCGAGTCATAGTGTACAATCGGATTTGAAAAGCTAGAGTTTGGATGATCTCCCAGAGGAGGATTGTGAAGGGTTTAATGGATGAAAATTGGACAAATGTTTCTATCCATTCGGATAATATGACCGAACGTCCAATGATCATTCGATGAAAATCAAAAAATGAAAAAAAGGTTATGCCAATTTGGATGAGACAGTAGGTTGTCTGCATGCTCAACCTATCGATTGAATTCTTAACTGATCAGGATTTTGAGAGAATTGAATGAACTAAAAAAATTAGGCAATGATTTTTGTCATGTATTTCAACATATAAATTTGAATCAATCATCATCATATCATATTCATAATATTAGTCATATAAATGCAAATAGTACAGATTCAATTTTAGCCACGTATTTCGAAGTCATTGTGCACAAACCTCTTATGTTAGTAAGAATGTTGGCTATTTATTTTTCCGTATTCATAAATTCTAGAACAATATCACCTTTTGTACATGATTTCTTAGAAAGTGATGCCTACTCTCATTCAGCTTGGTTCGAGAATGCAAGAAGAGATTTAGACAAGTTTTGGTAATCACTTAACGTTTATTTAATCTAAAAATTTGTTCAATGACATTAAGATGTGAATACATAGGATTTGATTGAAATCTTGTTATAAACATACACCAAGCATAATATCAGGTCTACTAGGGATTAAATAAAGAAGAGATTTGACCATTCCTCGATATTTTGTTATCTATGGAAGTACCTTGATCATCAATGCCCAATATGATTGATGAACTCGTTGGAGTATCACTGGTATCACCTCTTCCATTTCAAATTTTTTGAGCATATTCATGATGTACTTTGTTTGACTAATGATGATTCCATCATTAATTTGTTTGATTTGAAGTCCAAGGAAGAACTTGAGCTCCCCTGTCATGTTCATTCCAAATTCCCTGCTCTTACAATTTGAAAACTCTTCACAAAGTGAAATGTTTGTAGCACAAAAAATAGTATTATAAATATAAATTTGGACAGTAAATATATCATTCTTTTTAGTTTTGATAAAAACTGTAGTATCCACTTTTTCCATTATAAAACAATTTAATATAAGAAATTTGCTTAATCTTTCATAACATGCTCTACGAGTTTACTTTAAGCCATAATGAGCTTTTCTTAACTTAAAAACACTATCCAGATGCTTGTGATTGTTGAATGGGGAAGTTGTTCAACAAATATTTCTTCTTTAATGAAACCATTTAGATGTACCTTTGACATCCATTTGATAACAAGTGAATCTTTTTATGACAAACAAAAGCATGCATATGAATTTTAATTTAGCTGTTGGTGCAAAAGTTTCTTCAAAATCAACACCTTCTTCTTGATTGTAATATTGAACCACTAAGACTTATTAAGCATAATTATACTGTTTTCATCTCATTTATTTCAAAAAAAATCCATTTTATACCGATAGCGATTTGACTACTTGGCCTAGCTACTAAATCTCAAACATAATTTCTTTGAAATTGATTTAATTCATCTTACATAACTAGAACCCAAAATTCACCAAACTCAATTCTTTGAAATTCTTTGGTTCAAACTCGAGTTACACCTTTGGATGGGTCACCAATGATAAGCTATTTTGAATGAGAAAAAACAAACTTCCATTCCTTAGGTAGAGATGAATTATTTTTTACTATAGGAGATTTCACCTCAACTTGTTGCACATTTGCTTTTTTCTCGTATTGATCTCAAACATTTTAGGATCTTCGTTTTTTGATTTTGAATGTTCATTTGCTCAAAAGGAATCTCTAAACCTACGTTATTATCAATACCTTTTTCTTGATTAAGAGGACTAACTTCATCATAAATTATATGCATGGATTCTTTAACAATTAAAGTTCTTTGGTTAAAAACTATGTAAGTCTTGCTAATAGATGAATATCTAAGAAAGATTCAAATATTGGATTTTGGATAAAATTTTCTCAAAATTTCTTTTGTTTCTAAAATAAAAAATTTATGCCCAAATACTTTAAAATAACTAATGTTGAGAACTTTATTTTTTCAAAACTCATATGGAGTTTTTGTTTTTATTGACCAACCAAAACTCTATTCACAGTGTAACATGTCGTGTTGATGGTGTGGGCATAAAAATATTTTGGTAAACTATTTTCATTTAGCATAGTTCAAACCATTTCTTGTAATGAGTTATTATTTCTTTTTACTACACTATTTTGCTAAAGAGTTCTGGGAATTGAAAATTTTGTTCATAGCCATTAATTTTACAAAAATTATAAAATGCAATATTGTCAAATTCTCCACCGTGATTACTCCTAATTGTAGTGATAGTATATTCCTTTTCATTTTGAACATTTTTACAAATATGCTTAAAAACATTCATAGTTTCATCTTGTAAGTTCAAAAATAAGATCCAAGTAAACTTAGAAAAGTTGTAAACAATGACGAATGTATAGTTTTTACTATTTAAGCATATAGTTTTAGATGGTCCAAAAAGATCTATGTAGAGAAGTTGTAAATATTTTGCAGTTGAAGAATGTTTCTTTAGATTGATAGAACTCTTTACTTGTTTTCCAAATTGACATATCTCACAATTTTATCTTTTTCAAATTTAATTTTGACAGACCTTTAACAAGCATTTTTGAATTTTTTTTACAGTAGGTCCATGCTAACATGACCCAATCTTTTCTGCCATAATCAATTACGATCTTTTAAACTTGATAAGCACTTTACATTTCTTTCAAATTCAATGTTTATGACATAATAGCTTCCTATAAATATAATTTCTCTTGATGTAGCAAATTTCTAAGGCACTTGGAAGAACTAAATTTGATATGATAACCTTTATCACATAATTGACTAATACTAAGCAAGTTATGTTTAAGGTTATCAACAAGAAGAATATTTTAAATAAAATCATATGAATAATTACCAATATTTTCAATGCTACTGATTTTTTCTTTGGCATTATCTCCAAAAATGACATAACACCTATCCTTCATTTTGAAGCTTGAGAATAAACTTTGATCTCTAGTCACATTCTTTGAGTATCCACTATGCAAAAACCATTTGTTCTTATTTTCTTTGGTATCTACAAGAAATAATTTAATTTTTGATCTTAGGTACCTATACAATTTTAGGTCCTTGGTGTTTGTGGACCATGGAATCCACTTGTGTTTGCTTTCAAAGTGTAACCCCCATTTTTTATTGAACAATCAAAAGCTACATGTCTATCTCTAATGTAAAAGTACATATAACATTAGGAAGATGAGAGGTAGAGACTTTAACAAAGAAATTTTTTAGAGATTTTTGTTTCAAGAAAGGTTTGTACTCCTTTATTGAAAATGCATTTTTGCTCATCAAGTATTAAGTCAAAACTTTTATTGCCTTGAGGAATTTGTGAACAATTTTTGTCAAATCTAAAATATTTTCTTTTAAAGAAGAGTTTTCTTTAATTAAAGAATTGTGATCAACTTTTACTTTCTCAAATCCTTTTGTGTTTTCAAAAAATTCGTCACCTCCTTTTTCAATAAATAATTTTTCTTTTGAGTAACTGTTGAGAACAAAATTTTCAAATTCTTCAAGATGTTCATCATATAAAGAATTTTCATTTGAGTGTATCTCATTTTCAATAGCCATGAAGCATATATTGATAACTTCTTCTTGACTCTCATTTTCTACATGGTCTTTATCATCACCCTTATCCCATGTTGCTTGGAGTGTTTCCATTTTTTATTTTTTTAATAAAATTCTTCTTATTAGGACATTCGATTTTTTTTGTGATCAAGTTTGTCACAATCATAATAAATAATTTTTTTATTATTTTCTTTGCCATTTTATTGTTTGCGAAAATCCCTCTATCTCTTGAAAATAAGAAATAATCATCAAGTTCTTAATCATTCAAGTTTTCGCTCAAAGTGCTTTCATCAAATACTAATTTTAAAGCAATTGTCGCTTAGGAGGCTCCTTCATTTCCTCTTCTTTTCTTTATCTTATTTTTTCCTTCCTTTCAAGTGATTTAGCTTATATGTCAATAGTGTTCCATAAGCTCCTCCAATGAATATATGTTGACATCTTCGGTGTTTTTTTATCAACATCCTCAATGAGTTACAATCTTCCAAGACAGACCTAAGCATTTTATTCACAAGTTTACTATTAGTAAAATTTTGATCAAAATGTTTGAGACCATTAAACAATATCGTTAAAACAATTAGTCATATAAACAATACGTTCATTTTGTTTCATAACGAAATTTTTAATCGAGGGATTGATCTTAGTTTCTTTAATTTTGCTATTACCCATGTGAATGACGTCCAAAGTATGCAAAATATCATAAGTGAAATCACATGTACTAATACAATTAAATTCATTTTAACTAAAGTATGATAGAGTAGATTTTTTGCTCTTGCATTTGAAGATGATTTTTGTTTATCATCTTCAACATACTCCTCTCTAGATTTGAAATGATATGGTTCAATTTACCATCAAGTTAATAAATTTTATAGGCACATAAGCACCAAATTCAGCCTCTGTTTGAGTCCCATTATTTCAAAACTTATTTTTCTCCAAACTTATTTTCAAGCATACATTCTTAAAATAAAATAATTTACACGTAATCTCGAAAAAAAAAATTTTAACCTTTTAACCACACATTCTCCCAAAAATACTATTACAAATCTATTTTTCAACAAAATGGGGCTCAAACAAAGTCTCAATAACTTCAAATTTTTATAATATATTGATTGAATGTATATTATCGTTATAGGCTTCCAATAGTTATAATAAGTATCATTATAAAAAGGAAGACGACTTATAGAATGTCCTTCGAGATTTTGAAAATTATAGTTAGCCATTACTTAAGATTGTAAAATCTTAATTTCAATGTGAGCAATTTGCTCTAATTCCAATTGATAATGTAAGATTAACTGATAAACATGTTTTGCACACTCGTTTAATACCTAAATAAGCTTAAATATTGATTAAATGAATGAAATTCTATTCACAATTATATAACTATTGCTTTTGTAAGTAAAAATCGTTGAATGTAAGAGAACAAGGTAAAAGGGATAAAAAAAAAAAAAAAAAAAAAGACAAAAAGCGAAAAAAATTGTAAATAAGTAAAAATCGTTGAATGTAAGAGAACAAGGTAAAAGGGAAAAAAAAAAAAAAAAAAAAAGGACCAAAAGCGTACAAAATTGTAAAGTTGGGACCAAAGTGCACAAGCGTTGAAAGTTGAGGACCTTGGGCTTCAATTTATGAAGGGCTAAATTGATATAAAGTCAAAATATGAGGACCAAATTATACAAGTTCAAAGTTGAGGAACTTGGCATGCAATTACTAAGGGACTAAGCTGCAAATGATATAAAATTCATATTTTCTTAGCTGCTGACAGAAACACGGTGCTCAAGCGCCTCTGTTCAAGCTGATTTTAGAAAAGGCCTAGGTGTCACTTTCCCTCCGTTCAAGCGCCTAGGCACCGTTTCTGATTTTAGAAAAGGTCTGGGTGTCACTTTCTAAAACTTCAGGACTTGAGTTGCAATTTCTCTAGGTTTCAATAAAATAACCAAATTGTTGGAATTGATTCTAGGCCTGCTTCCTTCTCTTTTCGGCCGATTTTTATTGCTGGTTTTCTTTTCCTTTTTTTTCTTTCATTTTCCTTCTCTTTCTCTTCTTAATCTTTCCTATTTCTTGGTGTTTTTGGGAGCAAATTATACAACACAAAGGAGAATAATTTTTGGAGAAAGAGTTAGGGAAAATCAATATCAAAGTAACAAGAATCCAAATCCAAAAAGGGTTGTATCTTCACTTTGTACTTTCCTCATTATTGTCTCATATTTGCAATGTTTTTTTATGAAATATTCTCCTTTTCATTATTTGTATAATATGAGCTAAATATTTGTGTTGGAGTTTATGGTATTAATTTAATTTAGCTTTTAATTTATTTTAATATTTGCTCTTTAATGTTAAGTTATTTATTTTCAAGTGTTTTTATTATTGTTAATATTGCATTTTTCATTTATGTGTCCAACAAATGATTATGTTTAGTGATTTGTACATCGTTTTAAAAAAGATTGTACATTTTAGACCAAATAGTAGAAACCCTAAATTTGTGTAGATGATAAAGATATACCCTCAATCCTAGGTGATGATCGAGCTATTTTCACAAAGATTTACTACGGTTGTTTGGTTTTAATCGACATAGAGATATAGTATGTTAAACCAATCAATTAGGGTTAATTTCGCTCGAGAGAGATAACTAACTAAAATTGAAAAATCAGGTCTAATATTGTAAATGATCAATTTATTAATTGGATTTTAGAGAAATTAATTAGGCGAAGATTAGACGAAACCATGAATCCCAACCATACTTGCTTTTGAAATTCCAAAGATTTTTGTATTTTCTTATTTTGTAGATTTTTAGTTCTTTTCCAAAATCATAATTTAATTGTTTTTATTTTTATTGTTAGATTAAATTAGTTAAAGTTGTGTAATTGAAAGTAAATATTTCTCGAGGGATCGACAATCCGAACTCAAAAGGTTCACTTTATTACTTGAACGCAATCGGTACACTTGCGATTTTGCACTTTTCTAGCGAACGGGATGTATTGACTTTTAAAACTTTTCGAATTTTGACCTCAAATTAAACAAGTTAAAATACATAGATCAATCAAACAATAATGTAAGCAAAAAAAAAAAAAAAAGGTAAATGAAAGAGTAGAAAAAATTGCAAAAAAATGTATTTATGTAAGTTCCATCCAAATCAATGATCTATATCCTCCATTGCAAGACTTTCTATCATAAGCACGATATTTTCACTATATTGATTGTCTTATAGTACAATCGAAATCCTTAAAAAGCTTTCGATGACTTATGAAGAAAGAACATCGATCCTTACACAACGTTGAGATTTAAAAAAATAATAATTGTAGATGAAGCCCCAAACCTTTGAAACATTAGCAGACTTCCCCAAACCTCTCATTTGTTGCAGCCATCATACCTAACATTTTCAAACGTTGCATGTGAGGCTCTTTTCAATGGTTTCTGTAAAAATTTCGTTAGTTGACCATCAAACTAAACTTTGAATACCTTTTAATAAATTTTAAAAGGGCAAAATGATAATTTTCTATTTACCACATTAAACGATTGAAAAACTAAATCAACAACCAAAAAAAAAAAAAGAAATGGTTCTTCTTCTTCTTCTTCTCCATGAAACTCAGCCGTCGCATTGCCCTTCCTACACCCTGCGTCGCTTCCCTCATGGACATTGTGACTGAGTCCTCCATGGCGGCTACCATGGCCGCACTTGGTGCAATCGACATAGTCCATTCTAACACCACGCCTTTTCATCAGGCCTCATTGGTTCGACTAGCAAAATCGCACAAATTCCCTTTAGGCATGAACTCATCTTCAAATCTTCCTCTAATTTGATTCTATCCGCCGATGAGTTTTTGTCTTCTCCTTGCATTTTTGTAATTGAATCTGGAATCCAGAAATCGAAGCTATTGGGGATTGTTAAAATATCTGAATGGGAAAAAGTAACTGATAAGGAAAATAGGGTTTCTGAGTACATGACAAAGTCCATGGTTTCATTGCCGATTAGTCATAAATTTGAGGATATTGCAGGCTATTTAGCAAAAAAAGAGCTTGAATGTTGGTGTTGAAGGATGTGGTGAAGGTGATTGCAGCAATCGTTTTAGATTGAGTTGGGTGGGAAGAAGAAGAACCATTTCTCTCTCTCTCTGTATTTTTTTTTTTTAGTATTACCATTTTACCCTTTTAAAATTGATTAACAAGTGGTCAAAATTTAGTTTGATGGTCAACAAACGGATTTTTTTTACTAAAACCATCCAAAAGGACCTCACATGTAATGTTTGGAAATGTTAGGGGGTGAAGGCTGCAACAAATCAAAGGTTATTGGAATGTCTACTAATGTTTCAAAAGTTTGGGGCTTCTGCTGCAATTAACCCATTAAAAAACATCAATATGATCCAAAGGTTTGACGAAAAATAGTTTTACAATCAAACTTCTCTCGTAATAAATGATAAAAATACAATTAAGTACCAAATAGAGACTGACACTTCAATACATATAAATAAAAGATAGTTCAAGTGTTGGTGAAAAAGCTTTATGAAGATGATGTTTCAAGAGTTTGATTCAATCAAAAGTTTTTCAAGATGAATATGTAGAAGAAATATTAATAAAGATTAGTTAAAAATATATTTTGTAAGAATGTACTTTCAAAGATCTGTTACTATTTGCAAAAATAAAATCAATTTATAGTAAACA
The DNA here is from genome assembly GCF_002742605.1 of Olea europaea var. sylvestris. Lineage (NCBI taxonomy): Eukaryota > Viridiplantae > Streptophyta > Magnoliopsida > Lamiales > Oleaceae > Olea > Olea europaea. The sequence continues at coordinate 7,078,606 of NC_036245.1, read as the reverse complement.
AATTGCAAAACTTTCTCGCAATTGGGAAGAGGTTTCAATCGGCAGGTGCAAGTTCGGATGACTAAAAAATGTAGCCGTCAAAAAGTATAGGATCAAAAGTCGAATGTTTAAATTTTGAACATTTTGGAGTTCAGTTGACCAATCTATCAATTAGTCGACCGTTCTATTGTACGATCATCAAGTTTGGCCTCATCCGAATTACTTTGAAAAACTTGGGATTTTTGGAATAACTAGTTTTTCAAGGGTAAATGATATTGTAGAAAAATGATGAGTTTAAATATCATTTTATATCAAATGTTGATTTTCAGAAAACATAAATGATGAAAATCAAATTCAGCTTGATCAAAATATTTTATGCAAGTGATGTCAAAATAGTTTGGTGCACAAAATAGTTTTTGAGCTATTATCATTGATTGCCATAGATCGAAGCGTTATTTCCTTTACATTTGGTCTAAATGCTTAATAATCGATATTTTCTAAATTTCACTCTTAACCTCTCGTCTTGAAAGATTATATCTTGAATTCTTGGAAGACATGACTTCAATCTTAACTTTATAGAATTCAATTGGTAATGATAGTCTTGATTTTGATCTTTTGATTATGATTGGTTTATCAGTGAATGTTTTGAAGACTATGATTACTTTAAATCAATTGTCAGTAAACAAGATGCAACTTATTTGTTATGATCAAAATTTTAAGATAGATTCAACCATAGGCCAATATTTTAAAGTTTAAAAGGTGCGATAAGGGCGTTATTTGAAAGGCTACACTCACTCAAATTTTCCAGGTGCACGTGATAAAAAAGGTCTACTACTTATATTTTCATACTTTTTTGATGGGTGTGTTAGTTGGAAATAACAGTTGTAAAAGATTGTAGCCTTATCCTCTACAAAGGCAAAGTATATAACAGCCTATGATGTTGTAAAAGATAGATTAAGGGCATTGTTGGGAGAAATTGTTGTTTTATTTTTGAAATAGTCAATTATATACCAAACGAAGAAAGTGCAATCCATTTTACTAAGAACCAGTTTATCATGACAAACTAAACCAAACATGTTGATACTGAATTTTATTTTGTTAAGGGTATGGTTGAGAAAGGTATGATAACTTTAGTTAAAATCCCAACTCAATTTAATCCATCTGATCTTGGTACTCAAGTTTTTTACTTATATAAACTTATAAACTATTTAACTATCTTAAATGTTACTAATGAGTAATTGTTTGTAGGTGGTTAAGTATTGATAGTTTGAGCTGTCAAGAATCTTATAAACTTCAAAACTAGCTTATTTTTCTTTGCTGGTACTGCAAAGTAAATGAAACCTTATGTAGTATAGCTCAAAATACTAGAGTGGAGTCAATTATTTACGAATGTGTAAAATGTTGGAATACGCCTCAAAGTTGACTTGTAGACCAAAGTGTGTTCTAAAATGCGACTTTAACTTTTGCTCAAGAAAGGATCTGGTGACTAGACACAATGTCAGCCCTGACTATAAGTAGGATAGACAATCGCCTAATGCCTCACTTTGGTGAGGGCCACAAAAAAATATTATCTAATATAATTATAAATATTAAAGAAAATTTCTAAAAAAAAAAAAAAAGAGTATTGTTTTCATCTTCTATCAAGCAATAGAAAATTTTTCAGGATAAGGTAAAAGATCTAATACTTAAGCCACTACCCAAAGATCGTTAAGAACGTCAAGTTGAAAGTGTTAAAGTAATAACACTTCAATTGTCAAAAATATAAATCGCTTTTAAACACTTTGTGGGAACATGTGATAACACTAAGACATTTAGAGATGCTAAAAATTTGTCTTCTGACATTATAAATTTTGAGTTCTTTTTTGGCACGATTTTTTGAGACTATGTTGTCTGCCATTAATAGAATAAAAAAATTGTAACATAATGAGTATGTGTACTGATGGCACTATTAGTAACTTGAATGCACTTACTTCATTTTCTGAAACATATGGAAAAACAGAATCTGAGTACTCCTAAAAAAATTGATGCACGAGTAGAAGTTGAACCTACATTTCATGTATTATCTATAGAAAGAAGCAATTAGATCAAAACGTTAATGATGACATAAAATATTATGCTAAAGAATCTTTTTAGATTTTATCATTTAGTATTTATAGGTGATTAAGATGTTTATTTGCCTAGGCTAAGGTTTGAACAATTTTAAAATTATGAAAAAAAAAATTATGTCGTAGTTTGATTTAAAATACGTAAATTGTAAATGATAACTGTTTGAAGTATTGATGTGATTAGATTGAAGAAATTTTAAGCACAACTTTATTTTCTGAACTATAAATTGCTAGAAACTATTTATCAAAAGGCACCAAAAAATAATTGGTGTTTTAGACTATATAAAAATGATGATTGTTTTCCAAATGTGTGGATTGCTTATTGAATATTATTGATATACTAGTTACAGTAGCATTTGCGGAGAGCACCTTCTTAAATTTGAAGTTTATAAATTTCTATTTTTGATCAACAATGTGACAAATGTTGAATGAATTGATCAATCTATCTTTCTTAAAAGAAGTTCTAAAACAAATTGATTATAATAGTATAGTTGTTATCGTGAAAAAATTGTAATAAAATAAATTTAATCTAAACATCTGAAAGTTTTAGATTATTATTATTATTATTGTAACTTTGAATAAATAAAATAAAAATATTATTATTTTTAAAGTTATATTTTACATATATAGGGCCCTATATTTGAAATTGGTCAAAGGTCTCCAAAATCTTAGGGCCCGCCTTATCTAGACATGGTGGTCTCTTGGCCTTTAGATGGAAGGCAAAATTGTTGTGTCAATAAGAAGGGCCCTAACCCTCATTTCTTCACATAGCCTATGTGTGAAGCTTTTTCTTTTATGACATCTTCTCTTTCCAAAGTTCTTCCTCTTCGTTTTCTTTCTACTGAAATTCTTAGTAGATTTCATTTGTCAACTAGGTTTTTGTTTACTAAGGTGAACAATGTTTTATAACATTTTCGTGAGGCGAGAGAGAGAAGAGAAATATGTGTGATTACTCACATTTTATTAAATTTCTGGAAGTTGATTTGTTTCTAATATTATGGGCCCATTTGGTACACATTAATGTAAAAATGAAAATGAAAAATATAGTCGTTATGGTTCCCACATAAGAGTTAAAAAATTAAATTTGGTGGCTTGATGTGATGGATAACGGTCATATTTTTCATTTTAATGAAGAAAAAATTGGAAACAAACAGGGGCTATATATATTAAGATAGATGGTCAACTTGTAAGTTGCATTTAGAGTATATGAACATTCAGACCATTTATTGGGTAAAAATTCTTTTGTGTTCAATCTTATATTTTCTACAAGTTCTTTCCAATTTTTAAGGTTAAAACGTATGATTGGGACTAATAATTCTACATTAGTTTCTCTCTTACTAAAATATAAGGTGCACATTATTAAATGATGCCACCATTGCGAGGAAAAGCTTATGCGTTTCAAGTCTTGCTTGTCGAAGCAATATCTCACGTGACAAAATTAAATAAAAATTAATTCACCTTCTTGAGTAAATTGGAAATATGACTTGCGAACAACTGAATGGTCAGCTCCAGCTACAAACCACCATTTGATATTGACTGTTTTAGAAATGATCGGGTCATTCATGAGGGTTGACCGAACCCATGTAGCATGAAAATACAAGGTTAAGAATTCTCCCCAGAAAATACTGTTGGACTTTAATTTGTCATGTGGGTTTACATATGTAATTAATTTGTGTATAAAGGCTATTTTAAAATTAAGCATGTCTAAAGTGATCTAATAAAAAATTAAGTCATTGGGCTTTGGGCATCTAAATTAGTGTGGGTCTAAATAAGTGAAGAGGTCGGATATATTAGGATTGTATTTCATGATAGGGAAAATACTAATGCATATATAAGGGTATGGTCTTCAATTCATGTGTGATTCACATTCATTGTGTCATCTCATCAACACGAGAATATAAGAGAAAACATATTGAAAAGTAATATCCAAAATCCACAATCATTAATCTAGAACCAGGAAGAAAGATTGAAGCATTTAAATGAAGACCAAGGCAATCAAGATTAAAAGCAATAAGATAAATCAAGAGAGGATTGTTTTGAACAAAATCTTTTATTCTAACACAAAGAAAAGAGGCTATTACCTATAATCCTTCTCGTAATTTGATAATCAAGACTAAAGATTCAAAATTCAAACTCATGGATCAATGTATTTTTCACATTAATTATGTATCTTGGTAATTTGACATGGCTTTATAAAGTTCAGATTTCATAAAGATTCAACAAGTGGTATCAGAGCCAATCCATATTAAACTATCAAGATTACACGAAGAATTTTAGGGTTGAAATTCATAATTTAGATTTCTAAATTTTGGGATACGAATTCCAAGCCCTAAGGTTCAAATTTTTTTATTTTTTGAGATGTTTCAAAAAAATCTAGGTCATAACAGCAGTCATGGTGCTGTAGCGCCGCATTCAAGAGCTGCGACACCCGGCGATTGCCTTTCATGCAACGTTACAGTGCTGGGCACAGCCAGCAGTTCCACAACGCTGTAATTCTGTTAGATTTTTCTACTTTTTTATTAAAACGAAAGAAAAATAAAACTAAAATATGAGAGAGCGATCAATATCAAATCTTGATACATAAAGTTTATTTCAAATAATTAATTTTTCAAAATAGATTAGTTGAAGAAAAATGTTACCAAAGTAACCTCTTATGTCCAAATTAATTTGTTTGGAATATTAAGGTGATTGTGTGTATGTAAATCATGCAGATATGCACCGGCCCAAAGTATTGTAAATATTTGCCAGAATTACATACACACCTATGGTAATAAACATGTAACAATTATAAATTTTTGTTTTATGTGAACAATAAATCATTCCAAAGATATCTTTATTATTTGATATGATTTATTGTCAATATTTTATTACTACACCAAGAGTTCCACTTACAAGTTAATATTTCAGTCCGAAGACTAAATATCAATGTTGTGTTCGGTCTCTTTTGATGGGCCCACCATTATTTCAAGTTATTGATTGTCCAATATGGATTCTCATGTAAGCGTTTTATTTAGGTTTAAGTTCTGTTCAGTTAATTTAATAAACCAAATTGTAAGGACTGAAAAGAGAATGTTCTTATCATTCGCTACAAGGATTTAGACCTTGTTTTAAGGATCGAATAACCCACTACACTTAAGGATAAAAGTTCTATTGATAAAAAAGTGGAATTGAAAAGTAGGATCATTCAAATTGCATAAGTCTTATAATAATGAAGCGTGAAATTTCAGTAACACTTAGGGGCATTGGATCCAATAAGGTAACTACTATCAAGAAATTTCTTTAAAAAATTGAAACAAAAAAAAAAACCTTGCAAAAGGTGATAAGGCCGAAACTAACATGCGTCTGGTAAACTTAGTTTCACTAAAGTATAAAGCTTGAGAAAACATAAAGGAGTACATCATGGATATGGCTTATCTTGCTTCAAAACTAAAGGTATTAAAATTTGAGTTATCTGATGATTTATTCGTACATTTGATTTTGATTTCTCTTCCTGTACAATTCAGTAAGTTTGAGGTCAGTTATAGTATCAAAAGGAAATGTGAACTCTTAATGAGTTCATTTCATATTGTGTGCAATAAGAAGAAATGCTAAAACAATAGAGAATTGAAAGTGTTCACTTGCAAAGTACCTTTAAGGAAAGTTAAAAAATAAGAAAGCTGTGTTTGGTTCAGCTCAATCGCGAAAGATTGAAAAGAATTAATTATGATCGTTACTTCTGTGTAGATTTGGGACACATTAAGATAAACTGTACTAAATACCACATTAGACATGTAATGAAAAGTACACTTCTCACTTTGGTATGTTTTAAGGTTAATTTCGTCTTCGCTATCAGTTATTGGGTTGGAAGTCTAACATTTTCTCTTCTTTCAGAAGCTAGGATTGGAAAACCTTTCCTTTACTAATTTCTAGAAATTCTTCTCATTTTTTAATACCAAGACACACTTGGTGGATAACTTATGGTGCTGCTACTCATATAAGTGTGCCTATGCGAGATTGTTTGAACTGTCAATAGTCAATTGATGTTAAAAGATTCATCTATTTATGATAATGGCAAATCAATTAAAGTTGAGGCTAAGGAACTTTGAGATTATTATTAAAGACTGGTTATTAATTGAATTTGAAAGAGACATTTACATTACTGTCTTTTAAGACGTAATTTGGTATCTATTTCTACATTAGACAAATTTGGTTACTTTTATTCATTTGAAAATGGTCAATTTTATTTCTTTTTTAATTCAAATGTCGTGTGTACCAATTTTTTTTTCTAGTTATGATAACCTATGTTTGCTTAATATAGTTGCCTCTTATAATGAAACATTTCATGTGAATTCACATAGTATAGAACATAAATTAACAACAAGAATTTCGATTCATTATGGTACAAGTGTTTTTGTCACATCTATCAAAAGAAAAAGGAAAAGCTTGTGTCAAAAGGAATTCTTGAAGCAAGCAAATGTAAAGAGATTAGATGCCAATAGAATTTCTGATGTTTAGAACTAATTCATATGGATATCAATTGACTATTCCCTCCGACTTTTGGGATTGGTCAACAGTCATTTATTACGTTCATAAACGATTTTTCTCATTATGGCTACCTGTATTTAGTCCATGAGAAATACCAATCAATGGACAGGTTCAAAGCTTTAATGGTTGATGTTGAAAATCAACTCAGCAAGAGAATAAAACACATCGATCTAACCGTGGCAATGAATACTATGACATATATGACAGATTTGAAGAACAATGTCCATGGCCTTTTACTAAAGTCCTAGATGAATATGGAATCGTCACACGATACACCATGCCAAGTTTCCTTAATAGTATTACTAAAAGACGAAACATAACTTTTAAGGGCATGGTAATGTGTATGATTAGTCATTTTATCTTACCAAAATCACTATAGAAAGAAGCACTAAAAACTGTAGCTTAAGATCTAAATAACGTTTCAAGTAAAGCAACTGTTAAAATCTCTTGTGAGCTTTAGACAGGCAAGAAATTTAGTTTGAAGCACCTGCACATTTGGGATTGTCCAACTAAGGCAAGGCCTTTTCAGCTAAATAAAATGGAACTAGACTCTAGAATCAATTGTTACTATTTCAAATTAAGACTATATTACAAAATCCTCTATAAATAATCAAAAGATTGTTTCAGAAGATCAAAATGAACAACATAAAAAATAAATGCCATTAAAGAGATCCACTAGAGAAGGAGAATGGTAGTTTCAGATGAATTTATAGTCTTTCTTTCAGAAGATAAGGATGGCATTGTATTGGTGGAAGAAGATTCAATCAACTTTTATCAAGCAATGCAAATAAATAATTCTTTAAAGTGGATTAATGTCATGAATAAATAGATAATATCTATGAGTGACAATGACGCTTGGGAACTCATCCCTTTATGTGAAGGTGCTAAGCCAATTGGTTGTAAATGGATATTTAAAATCAAGAGGGATTCGAATGGTAATGTGGAGATATCTAAGTCTTGTCTTGTTGTAATTGACTTTATTTAAAAGGAAGAAATTGATTTTAAAGAGACTTTCTTCGATTTCTACGAAAGATTCTTTTAGGACTATTATGACACTTGTGACACATTTTGATCTTGAGTTACACAAGATGGATATAAAAACGGTGTTTCTCAATGGTAACATTGACGAAACAAATTTATATGGTGCAAACGGATAACTTTTTATCAAGAGATCAAAATAAAATCATTTGCACATTAAGAAAATTCATCTATGAGCTTAAACAGGCTTCTCGTCAAATGGTATTACAAATTTCGTTAAGAAATTATCTCATTTGGTTTTGAGATAATTGTAGTTGATAGTTGTGTGTATCACTAGTAGGAGTAACAATATTTTTCTAGTATTATATGTTAATGGCATACTACTTTCCTACTATGATATAGGCTTATTGCACGAAATTAAGAAATTTCTGACATGAAATTTTGAAATGAAAGATCTTGGTGATGCATCTTTTATGTTAGAGATACAGATATACTGGGATCGTTCTTGATGTGTTTTTGAATTATATCGATTAGGTGAGATTTGGGGTGCAGGAATATAAACCAGGTAATATCCCTATTGTTAAGAAAAATAAGTTTAGTCTCAATTAATGCCGAAGTATAAACTTAAAGAAAATGAAATGTAGAAAATTTCTTGTATTTCAGGAGTTACAAGTTTAATGTGCGCTCAGATTTGCACATCCTGTGTAACATTCATTGTTTGAATGTTGGACAGATACAAATAACTCTAGATTCGATATTTGGAAAGTAGCTAAATGGGTTATTTGGTATTCATTGAGAACTAAGGATTACATGATCATATACAGAAAATCAGACCAATTGGAGATCATTAGATATTTTGATTCTAATCATGTAATATGACTACGATATTTTGTCACTAGGCTGCATATTTTAGATAGAACGAAAAGACCGGTTAAGTTATTTTGCAATAATAGCAGTCCTGTATTCCAAGAGGAGTTCAATGATATCAAAGCATATAGACATTAAGTTCTTGGTTGTTAAAGAAATAATTTAGAGCAGCCAAGTTTCTATTAGGCATATTATGACAAACTCTATGATTGTGGATCTGCTTACTAAAGGACTACCACCCAGATCTTTCATGAGCATACTATTCATATGGAAGTTGCATGTTTTGATGATATGACAGTTAAGTGGAGTTTGTATTCAACTGTTGTCTGATTCAAACATATTTTATGCTTATAGATATTCAATCTATTCTGTAGAAATAAAGTATTCAATTATTTTCATTCTGATTAAAGTTTTAGCTTGATCTCATTAAAAATAAAGTATGACCAAATGGAAATAAACATATTTGGGTTATATTACATTTATTTTTCATGCTACACATACATGCTTGATTTATGTTATTTGATTGTATTGATATACATGGTCATCAATGGATTTACTTATATTACTTGTAACGAAGACTACTTTGATCTTATATTGGCACAATTGATGGACGACATTGTTTGAAGATACTTTCGGTTATGATAGCAAAAGTTTTGAGCTCATAAGGTTATATACATTTATAAGATAATATTTGTGGTCCAAGTGAAAGATTGTTGGATTTTAATTTGTCGTGCTAGTCTACGTATATAATTAATTTGTGTATAAAGGCAATCTTAAAGTTAAGCCTGTTTAAAATGATCTAATAAAGCTTTAAAATCATTGGGTTTAGGCATTTAAATAAAGTGTGATTCTAAATATGAATAGAAATAGGATCCATTAGGGTTGAATTTCATAATGGGCTAAATACTTATGGATATATAAGGTTATGGTCTCCAATTCATGTATGATTCTCATTCTTTGTGTCACCCCCATCAACACGAGAATGTAAAAGAAAACATATTGAAGAGGAAGATCATAAACCCACAATGAAGAATCAAGATCAATTAATCTAGAAGAAAGATTGAAGCAATTAAATTGAAGAACAAAACAATCAAGATTAAAAGCAAAAAAATAAATCAAGAGAGGATTGCAAGTTGATGTTCAAGGTTAAAGATTAAAGATTCGAAGTCATAGATCAAGGTATGTTCCACATTAATTATTTATCTTGGTAATTTGATCTTAGCAATTCATTGAGTTTTATAAAGTTTAAATTTCATAAAGATTCAACAAATACAACAATATTCATTAGATAAATGTTGCAAAATTGAAAAGGTAAGAAATCAACTTTTTTGGGTACACAATCATCACATAACGATCATTTTGATTTTGTCAAAGGAACTTCTTCCATTTCGATCGAGTTCTAGATCAAGTAGTGCAAGTAAAGAGAAAGCAAGTGATTCAATCAAATTATCTTCGGATTTCTTCAACATCAAGTAAGTTTCAGCAGCATTTGATCAAATAGAAGTGTGCTAGGCAATGTTTTTATGGTCTTCGAGTAAAACTTGAATTGAAGCAAATCCTTACACTATATTGGTTAAATATGTTAAGGTCATCTCCAATCGTGCACCAAAATTTGCACCAAATTAAAAATCATCTCCAACCATTACTCTAAAGTTTACATCAAATGAATAGTGTTTAATCATTTTCCTTCTTTTTTAATTCTTAATAAGTTATTTATTTGAAAATTTATTTATTTATTTATTTTACAAATACATAAATGACTAAATAAATAACTACGTTAAATTAAGGAAAAAATTAAATTCATTAATAAATATAAAAAAATATATATAGTACAATTAGTAAAAACACTACAAAAATGAGAATATTAAATCATGATATTAAAAAATAGTGTAATGCATTTCGAATTTAGATATTATGATATTACGAAGTCGAAATATCATTACAATTTAATTCTCGAAATTCATATACCCTTCCCACAAATGATCGATTAATGCATTTTGAAGTGTAACGTGAGCCTTTTTATCCTTGATTTGTATATGACGAGCAAGAAATTCTTGAAAACGATGAATTTTGTCTTCAACCAACTCAACTTTCAGACTTGATGCTTCCACCCATTCTCAAACTAGTGTATCAGTATTACGTTCGTCCTCGATAATCATGTTATGCATGATTATACTTGCATCCGTGATATTATGTAATACTTGTTTTTCCCAAAACCTTGTCCGTTCTTTTATTATTGTAAATTTTGATTGTAGAACGTCAAATGCACGTTCAACATCTTTTCTACACACTTCTTGTTTCATTGCAAATAACTTTTTTGGGACCGCGTGGCTCGTGAATTGTTTAAATAACCGTGTTTGATATATTTTAATTTTCTTTTTGTATTCCTATTTTAATTAATTCATTAATTATTATTTTTTACATTTAAATAATGTATTTTAAATGCACTTTTAAAAATAATAATAATTAGTAATAGTACTAATTATATTAAAATATATATAACACAAATGACACAAATACTCATCCATCAATTACAACGGAGAAAAATGGCAAATTTGACTTTGCATCATTTTGCCCCAAATGATGTAAAGTGAATAGTATTGTACCATTTTGCACCAAAATTTGGTGTATTTTGGTGATTTTGTGCATTCATTGGATATGTCCTAAAGGACCCAACTACGAAATCCCCATTTCAGGGAAGCCAATAGTTGTTTTCCTCTATCGAAATTTTTGAATCCAATGGAATTTTCAAACCCAGTGGAATAAGGCCAACAAGCTATCGAGAAGGAAAGGTAATCCTATGTCCGCTCTTTCAATCCCAAGGACATTTGGATTAGCACAAGAATCATGTTTGTTATATTTTAATATTCTTTTTGTATTCAATTAATTCATTAATTATTATTTTTTACATTTAAAAATTTTATTTTAAATGCAATTTTAAATATAATAATAATTAGTATTTGTAGTATTAGTAGTAGTAGTACTAATTGTATTAAAAAATATATAACACAAGTGACACAAATACCTATCCATCAATTACAATGGAAAAAAAATGGCAAATTTGACTTTGCACCAAATGCTGCAAAGTGAATAGTGTTGTACCATTTTGCACCAAAGTTTGGTGTATTTTGGTGATTTTGTGCATTCATTGGAGATGTTCTAAAGAACCCAACTACGAAGTCCCCATTTGAAGAAATCCAATAGTTGTTTTCCTCTATCGAAATTTTCGAATTCCAATGGAATTTTCGAGCCCAGTGGAATAAGGCCAACAAGCTATAGAGAATGAAAGATAATCTTAAGTCTGCTCTTTTAATCCCAAGCACATTAGAATACAGAATCTGCATTTGAACCTACGCATTCACAGTCAGTACCAGATTAATTCAGCTCCTTCCTACAAGTAGTTACGAGAAAATAAATACGTCTTCAAACACCGAGATTTTTTTCTACTAGAAATTCTAAACTGAAACAAGATGACCAACACAAATATCTATACTTTATTCTCATCTGAAAGTGATCAAGTAAGCTATGACAATTGAAAATCTAATAATTTCAAAACCAGCATCAGCTGAAACACAAGATTACTTGAAAAGAATTAGGGAATGAAATTGCAATTATAGTTAGCCCCCGTTTGGCCACCCATTATTTCAAATTTTAATGGGTAAAATAGTATTTTTTTGAAAAATAAGTGGTTGAAAATAAAGAAAAGTTTTCGATTTACGTGTAATATTATTTTATGGAAATTATTTGATTGAAAATAAGAGAGAAAAATAAGAATTAAACTAATGGGAGCCAAACGAGGGCTTAGACTAGCCAGAGCATCAAGATACAAGAAAATCATCACATTGTTGAAAAAATGCAGATTCCAAAGCTGATGATTGGGTCAGCCCATGTCCATTTTAAAGTTAATTTTTATTTCTTTTTTACGAGTAGCCGTAACAAAAAATAAAAAAATACAGTCCTTTTTCAAAAATAAAAATAGAGTTTGGGTCTCATTCCACTGGGTTCTTATCGGCCATAAAACTATCCACTTTCCATCAAAGTAGACGGTTATAAAATTGCTACTTTTCAAATGGGCCAATTGGATTTAAGAAATATAAACCACTTTATTTAAGGGAAGAATACATATATCCGGTGTATTGTATCCGGTGTATTATATATATATATATATATATATTTCTGTTACAGCAGTTTCCTGAAATCAAGCTCAGTTCCCATTTATAACAGGATTCTTTCCACTACAACAATCGAGATCTCAACCAAAAGAGCCCAAATTTCAGAATTTCATGTCACAACCCTATTTTGGCCGCCAGAGAAGAAGAAAAGAGAAGGTAACGGACGATGAATTTGAACGATTTCGAAATTATTATTTTCTCCGTGTCACAGAATATTTTCAATTTTGTATTTGGATTGATGGAAATTAATTGTTTGTGACACAGATTTGGGACTCAATTTCGTGAAATTAACACAATCGCAGAGAAAAAGACAATCTAGGTAATACTTCGACAATATTGTGGATAGCTACTATGTTTGTAGTCACGATCCATCGAATAGGATTTGCGTGCAGTCACATAATCGTCCATCGGATCTATTCTGGGCGCATATTTTGTTTGATGCAAAAACATTGTTCCATATCAGTGTTGTGAACAAATCTGAACTACTTTAAACCATCTTTGGGATTTATTCCGATGATCTGTGACCGGTTCAATAATCTGAACAGATTGTAACCACACCAATCAGAGGATGTAGGCAGCATATATTACCAGTGTTATGTGATTTGTACTGGAATAGGTAGATGTAGAGGCTTCGTTTTCGAGCATGAAATGTAAACTATGTGAAAAAAAATGTGGCATGCAATTTATTCCATTATGCACACTGACAACAAATGTGACCAATGTAATGGAAGCATGTGTCTGTTGCACCACGCATCCTGACATTGATTCCTGTCATATGTGACCTTCTTATAAATGTGACCGAAATGTAACTACGTGAAACAGTGGTTGCCATCCACGTATGTGACTTCCGTTTCACCTACAGTAAGATAATGTATTTTCGTTTGGATACATAGTAATGCGACTACTCGCCGATTTAGTTAGCAATGCCACATATGAACAGAAGTTCACATATCCTATGAATATCGGGTCAAATATTTAGCGTACCTTCTCATATATCTGGCAGGAATGTAACCACATGAAACAGTGGTTGCCATCCAACATATGTGACCTCCATTTTATTGCATCTTTAGTCTCATATATGACTTGTTCACAAATGTGACCTCCATGTCATTACAGTCATTCATGTTTGAACTATATGCATTGTATTACAATAAATCAGCTACATGAAATTCAATTTTTGTAGGAATGGTGTACGTGCACGTATGTTTGCTATATGGATCTCAGTCAGCGTTGGCATTGGTAGACCGTGGTTGCGGATACGTAAACCTTGTTGACACAATCATGTCAGAGTTCAGCTTGGATCCTACGAAGGTGGCAGTGTCACTGAAGTATGTCCTGAATGACAATTTGCCTCCAGTCAAGATAAAAAATGACAGTAACGTCCTCTCGTACATTCTGCTGAAGGAAGGCGATCGCGAACCTGTTAAATACCCATTAGTCATCGATGTTACCGATGCAGCAATAGAGAAGCCATCTAACACGGCTCCATATACTGCTTACCATAGCAGCGAGCTTCATACATTGCGGGATATGGCAGCTAAAATATGCAAAGCATCGAGTGAACATGTAGGTCACATTTACGACAACGAGGTCACAGTTGTTTCAGTAGCAGAAGCTGGGGAGGTCGAAGAAGGAAGGGTTTTCCGTGATAAGGAGATTTTAAAATTGAGCCTATCCTTGTTTGCCATAAGGAATATGTTTGAGTTCATGGTTGAGCGGTCAGACAAGAAAGAATATGTTGTGAGGTATTCACAGGAAGGATGTAGTTGGATATGCAGATCATCGAAATGGGACAAAACGGATCTATTTAAGATTCGAAAGATTGGTAGTCACACATGTGCATCAAATGTAGTGTTGGGGTCACATAGACAAGTCACAACTGCAGTTGTTTCATCTAGAATCAAGTATAAGTACACATCGTCCAGCACCATATACACACCAAAGGATATATGCAGTGAAATGTTGCATACTTTTGGAGTCTATTTGAACTACACGAAAGCTTGGAGATGCTGTGAACAAACCTTGAAGATGATTAGGGGTGATCCAACCGAATCATTCAGTAGGATACCAAGTTTCTTCTACATGCTCCAACAAAAGAATCCAGGTACGGTCACATATCTAGAGATTGATAGTCACAACAGGTTGAAGTATTGTTTTATGGCACTCGGTGATTCAATACGTGGGTGGCCACATTGTAGGCCTGTAATTGTAGTCGACGGTACATACTTAAATGGTCATTACGGGGGCACACTCTTCACAGCATGTACGCAGGAAGCAAACAATAGCATATTTGTTCTTGCTTTTGGTGTTGGGGATAATGAGAACGATAACTCTTGGAGATGGTTTTTGGAAAAACTGAAAGAGACTTATGGATATAGAGAAGGACTATGTTTTGTATCAGACCGTCATGGCAGTATAAAGAAAGCAATAGAACATGTGTATCCAGGAGCCTGTCATGGTATTTGCTCGTATCATTTGCTACAGAACCTAAAAGATTATTATGGAAAATCAGGAGAAAATATTACACAAGCTTTCAACTCGGCTGTCCGCGCTTACACATTGGAGGAATTTGAATACAACATGCATCGACTACACACAATGAATGAGAATATTACTGGATACCTAGTAATGTATTGCTTTCCAAAAATAGATATCATGCACACTAAATTGGTCACATATGTCATTGTATATGGAACTCATATGTATGATACATGTTTGCAGGCTGAAGTCGGCCCTGAAAAGTGATCGAGAATTCATATGCCAGTGAACAGATTTTCCACAATGACATCAAATATTGTAGAATCAGTTAATGCAGTCACAAAGGCAGCTAAGAATTACCCCATTGTGTCGTTGCTAGAGTCTTTACGACAAACAGTGCAAATTTGGTTCTGTAAACATAGAGACGAGGCGCATGGACCTTTGACAATGTTGACAAGCAAGTTTGAGAATAATTTAAGAAAAATGAGTTCAGAATTAAGGAACTTAAGGGTAGGTATCTTATCTTTATCCTGATGTTTGTGTTTGTGTACTAAATGAAGATACATGTGACCTGACCATAATTGCATCCGACCTGGAATGAACAGTTGTGATTGTGTTCTAACTATAAATGCATGTGACCCAGTATTAAATTCATCTCTCTTGAAATTTGCATTTGCAACACTGAGTGATTTGGAGTTTGCATCTGTGACTCGAATCCATGATATCCAAAATAAAGTATGACTGCATGTGACCCGATTTGAGCAATGTACACTGAAATTTGCATGTCTGTGACCAGAACTGATCTTTTTGAAACTGACAAAATACAATTGGTACTACAACACTACATTCTTGTAGGTATCTGCTTCCAACCAGACAATTTTTTCTGTCATCAGCAATGACAGGTCTACCTTTGTTGTTGATATTGAGGAACGTACATGCACGTGTCGGATGATGCAAGTCGATCGGATGCCCTGTCCACATGCATTAGCTGTAATTGAGCATACAAAAAGGGATCCGTATGCTTATTGTTCATATTATTACACAAAGGATGCATTTTTAAAAGCTTATGAACATTCAGTATATCCTATTGGAAACCCAGACGAATGGACAGTTCCTAACGAAGTACAAAACCAAATTGTGTTACCTCCTGACCAAAAATGAAGTTGTGGAAGACCTACAGAGAAGAGGAAGAGATCATCTAGGGAAGGCAAACCGAAAGTAAGATGTGGACGGTGTGGTGAACATGGACACAACCGCAGGAGATGCTCAAATTTTCTTCCATTAAACAAGAGCGTTCGACAGAGTAACAACGTTTGAAAAAGACAACTCATAGTAGGGACCAATGCCTGATAAAAACACCAAAGTTTTCATTCTTGAATAAGAAACATTATTCAATTGTGACCATATGTCATATTCTTGAATTTGAAACATTACTGGAATAACAGCGTTGACATCACTTGTGACCAAATGTCTTTCAAATGATATGTGGCCTATCTTATCTAGTGGACACTGTAATCTGTGACTTGACATTCGTATATCTAGTGCTGCAAAACTAAATATATTACCTCATAATCGTACGACATGTGTGTCTGCTAGTCACATGTGGCATTACGAACTACAACTGCTTCAGAACATAATATGTGACCCCATAATCAAAAGACATATGACTGTTATTCACGTGCGGAATTACGATCAAAATTTGCGCAGAAGAAGAGCTTGAAGACCTCCATATGGAACCTACATCATTTACAGTGAACACATAAATCTGTGACATGATATTCATATCAGGGTCTTTTTTCGAGATTTTCAGTGCATTCGTAAGAGCAGGAAATAACTGAACACTATAAACTGTGACCTGATATAACCACACTTTCAATAGAAAAACTTAAACTGTGACCTGTGCCTGTATTATTCAAGGTATTCTGTGACCTTTTATTAATATGTTTTGTGTCGCAATGTAAATATGTGACCTAATATTCATAGAATATGTGAAACTGCAAACTAAATCGATGACTAGTCGTATTACTGTGTTCGCTGTAAATATGTGACCTCGTAATCATACGACGTGTGACTGCTATTACGAACTACAACTGTGACCAATCGCATTATTGTGTACCAGAAGATTAATAAATTAGGAGATTACATGTGACCATAAGATCACTACAAAATCTTTAATTGTTGGTTTCAGGTCACAGAATGATGACTTGTGTTTCTACTGAACATTTTCATCTGTAAACATGTGACCTCATAATCACATATGTGACCTCATAATCATATGTAAACATGTGACCTCATAGTCACATATGTGACCTCATAATCATATGACGTGATATTTCTATTACAAACTACAACTGTGACCAATCGCATTATCGTGTATCAAAAGAAAAATAAATTAGGAAATAACATGTGACCACAAGATCACTACAAAATCTTCAATTGTTGGTGCCAGGTCACAAAATGGTGACTTGTATTTCTACTCAACATTGTCATCTGTGACCTGACATTCATGTTTTCAGTGCTACTGAACATGAAATGTGACCTCAGAATAAAATTTGCTCAGAATAAAATCTTAAACTATTTGTAAACGGGTCGCAGAACAAAATATGTAGTGAGCACAGTAATCTGTGACCTGATATTCATACGTCCTGTACGGGAAATTAAATATGTGACCAACCCATCAGTAGAAAAATATAAACTGTGACCTGTGCCTTTATTGAACAATGTAATATGTGACCTGTTATTAATATGTTTTCAGTGCTACAGAACATGAAATGTGACCTTAGAATCATAAGACATGTGACTGATGTTAACGTGCAACATTACAAACAAAATTTGCTTAGAATAAAATCTTAAACTATTTGTAAACAGGTCACAGAACAAAATATGTAGTGAACACAGTAATCTGTGACCTAATATTTATAAGTCCCGTGCAGGAAATTAAATATGTGACCAACCCGTCAGTAGAAAAACATAAACTGTGACCTGTGCCTTTATTGAACAATGTAATCTGTGACCTGTTATTAATATATTTTCAATGCTGCAGAACATGAAATGTGACCTCAGAATCATAAGACATGTGACTGATGTTAACGTGCAGCATTACAAACAAAATTTATAAAATCTTGAACTATTTGTAAACAGGTCACAAAACAAAATATGTAGTGAACACAGTAATCTGTGACCTAATATTCATAAGTCCCGTGCGGGAAATTAAATATGTGACGAACCCGTCAGTAGAAAAATATAAACTGTGACCTGTGCCTTTATTGAACAATGCAATCTATGACCTGTTATTAATATGCTTTGTGTCGCAATGTGAATATGTGACATGATATTCATAAGACATGTTAACATGCAAACGAAATCGATGACTAGTCACACTACTATGTGTCCAAACAACGGTTCATTACATACTAAAAGTAGTGGCACTCATGGAATGCAAAAAATGAGTTTACATCAATAAGACAATGTTCAAATCAATCACCCCCATTGATTTATAAAAGACTACATATTCGAGCATAAAATCCGTTTACAAAAACTTTTGTGACAATCCTCATTCAATGACAATGCCCTCTCCTTTTGTGGCCTGCCTCGGATTCTTCACATAGGTCTCCCGATGTTTGTAGAGTAGCGATGCAATATCAAGTCTACACTTGGCGACATCAAATTTCTGTGTTATAGAAGATCTGCCATCTCGAAGGATATATAAAGCATATAATATGACGAACACCCCGCAATCATGACTGTGGAATAACACAAAACAGTATGTTATGAAATAATATTAAAATATGTTATGTATGTAGTATTGGTCACATACTCACCCATTCATCTGTTGGGGTATGGCAGTGTCAACGGTCACCTTCAATTCCATGCACCCAGATCCATTATAGTCAGGGTCTTTTTTCGAAATTCCCAATGCATTCATAAGAGCAGGCAATATCTTCACATGAGGCTCAACACCTTTTAGCACCTTCCAGTCATGGTAAGTTTTACCAGCTGAATTGAACACGATCAATCTGTGGCTTCTGAATTCTAGCAGACCTAGCAACCAGTGAGCTTTATTCGTGGGCAGGAGAGGCATGAACACATAATCTACATCAGCCCAAGGTGTGCTCATAGTTATGCTATCACCTGTGACCACCTGGAACAACCGGCTTCCTGACAACAGAACATTAGGATCTTTTTTGAAAGCGGGGTATATGTCTTTTATCATGTTCTGGAAAGAGGAGTTTGTTGTTGTAGCTCTGTACTATACTTTCCCAAATTTTGCTAGCTGCCGAATGTAGTAGAAGCATGCATCCATGTGCTGTGTGATCAGGAAGATAAGAAATAAGAACAACATCAGAAAATTTCATAAAGTTGTGATTCTGTGACTTGTGACCAGGTTGGTATGTGACTTGTTGAACAAAACATATACTTATGAGACCACTATGTCAGTGAACCGCATAGTAGTTCGTGCATGATGTGGTAGCAGAGTCGTAACGTGGTCTCATTTGTTAACAAGTAATTGTAAGGTGAACAAATACATGAATGTTACCATACCCCGCTATTCAAAGACGTCTCAGGGTCTACGAGTTGGTGGAACCATGTTTTGTTACCGACTGGATATGAGCCAATAACAAAAGCTGGTTTGATTACGTCATCATGCTCATTAAACTTTTTCCTGAAACCAGAAATGTAAGAACAATTTACTGTGACCATATGAGCAATAGATTGAAGAAAGGGAAGAAAATATTCGTGCCTGTTTTTGGGCTTGTACCCTCTCTGGAACCAACCCAAGAATGTCGACTTATCACCTTCTTCAACATTGTCTTTGTAACTTCCAAATACAATAATGTTATCGTCATGCCGGAATAACTTTCCTGCACCCGCAACAAATGGAGAACACAAAATCCTCGTTGGCCTTGACACCCGCTTCATTGGTAATTCAGAAGGCGGTTCAGAAGTTGGAGATTCCTCTGTATTGAAAAAGATAAAATGTTAGTTTATGCAGAATGAATGTAACATGAATTCATGGATGCGTGTGATCTGTGTATTTCGAAACGTGTACCGTTCGTGACCTACACATTCAGTGACCAGCATGCAGCACAAAGAACAAAATGGAAATACCTCTTCCTCAACATTTGCAGATGCTGTGACCACATCAGATATGACAGCATCTACCCGCTTTTGAATTTATGCAGAGTGAGAAACATCCAATTGTGTGTATCTAAAACCCAAGTCAAATGATGGCGGTTGAAGACTACATTCAAAAGTAGCATCATCAGTTGGGTCGACCTTTCCCTTCCCTTTCCTGTCAACAACAGGTTCCTGATTTCCCACTTGCATGTGAAATTGGAGAATATGACATGTGAAAAAATGTAAATACGGTCAGTGAAGGATGGATTGAACATATTGTTTACCTACCTCATCAATCTTGTAAACTTCTTCGACAACATGACTTTCTTCACCTCCAACTACAGTAGCTTCCGTATCTCCAAACTCTTTAACATGACGACCTTTCCTATCGTTGAAAAGCCTTAAAATCTCATCCATAGTACTTGATATCATTGCAGTCACAGACTCGGACAAGAATTGCATATTCGTCCTAATTTCCGTCATGTCACATTTTATCTGTTCTTGCATAATCTTTTTTGTCTGATCACTCCGTTCCGTCCCATGATATTGTGGTTCATTTGGTGAATGTTGGGGGGCCGAAGGGCCTTCAGCAGCATTGGATGTTTCCTGATGTGAAGTCACCTCACATCTTCGTGGAGGATCCACGAAATCATCGTCGTCATCTGCAACATGAGCAGGTCCAACGCCAATGTCCATTACCAAAGGCACATATTCTCCACTCATGCAAGCAGGGTTAGCAGACTTTCGCTTCCTGTTTTTCCTTCGATAGCTGCCACAGGAAAACTCCGGTTGATTTGTTTTGTTATACTGCACCCCATCCATATATGGCATCGCCATTTCCGCTTCACTTGGTACCAGGTCACAGATCTGCATCTGCATTCCAGTAGAGATTAGAAAACAATAATTTTTACATATATTCAACTATCAGACAAAAAGAATTATTGGACCATTACATTAGGCTTCTTGAAGCAATCAGGCTCCTCCAACTTAGAAGCAGATGGTTGCTCGTTTGCAAACCAGTTTTTTATTCGGGGGTGCGTTGTTGATATCTTCGTGACAATAACTTCATCTAGACCAGGGAAGGTTTCGTAGATCCATGCTTGAAAGGCTACCAACATACCTCGTAGCCTGTAGTGTGTTGTTCGACGACTCAACCCATCTTTCAAAGAACTCAAAGTAACATCGGACAGTAACTTTCCCCACGAAAAACTATTCAGTGTAGGGAAGTTTTCAACGAGTGTGAACAAATAGTGATCGACAACTTTCTTATAATCTCTAGGAAACAAATAGGCAGTAATAAAATAGAGGATACTAATCAGTGCAACATCATGATCAAGGAGGGCTTCGACAAGATCTAAGTCCGGCATTTGGCAGGCAGATATAAATGTGGACTTCACATCTTCATGTGTTACACTACCTACCTGAGAAAAGTATTTTGTCTTCAATTGTGACGGTCTACTTTCAAAAATATTGATGTCACTGTTGCCGGAACATCTCAATCCCGTGACCAGTCAAAACTCAGCTATAGAAAATCTTACATATCGCCCGGCAACTAAAACCACAATTCTTCAGGATTGGGTTGATATACCTGCCTCAATAGGAAAAAAGTGAATTAGCTGTTGTTGTACCACAATTTCATCGCAGTCGAGGAAATGTGCGAAGCAGGTTCTCCTCATGATTTGCTTCTGATGGTTGGTTAAGTTTGTTTGTATACTTTTCAAGACACCCTTGGTCACTGATGTTGTAATCTTGCCTGGGAACCACTGTTCCTCTGGAATGATGAATTTCCAGGCCTACACGAAGTTTTTAGAATGACGTAATGTTAAGCAAATGTAGTGAAAGCACAAACACTTAGATATGCATGCACCTGTACAGTTAGCCTGAAACAAATTGTTTTGTACATGTCACATATGTATGCAACTGTGCACTTAGACCACAAAAACATATTCATAATTCGATATCATGGTCACATATAACTATTCAATAACTATGTTATCAATCAGGTCACATGCATGCACTATGTCATCCATTAAAGGCACAAATTCATAATTGTCTCGGTCACAGATTCACATATTGGTCACATGATCATGTTGATAATGGTCATGTTCACAGATGGTGTAATAAAAACTCATTTCAGCACACATGTTTACACACAAACGTAGTCAAATCACACAGTCAGCCTAGAAAACTGATTATTTTGAAAGGGTCACATATATATGTAATCGTGTACTCACGCCACAAAACATATTCACAATATCGTAAGACAATAATAACATGGTCGCAGGAATGCGTAATAATATGAATTCAAGCCTCATATACACAACCACCTTAGTGACCGATGGATATCATGGTCACACGCCATAAGTGTGTTAAAAAACGTAGTCACAAATTGGAGCTCATGGTCACATAAAACTCTTCAACAATTACGTTAACAATCAGTTCAGTACATGCATAATGTCATCCATTGATTAAGGCCACAAATTCATATTTGTCTCGGTCACAGGTTGACATAATCATCACATGAACCTTCATTGTTGATGATGGTCATGTTCATCGACGGGGTAAACAAAACACATTTTAGCACACATGTTGTTCACACACAATGAGGTGACGAAACTTTAATCCTACGATTACAACAGATTAAGTTTACAGATGTCAAATTAATGTTCAATAGTGCTAAACCCATGATTCCACCAACATGTGTGCCACTAAAATCAGAACGCATACACCAGAAATTTAAAAAACCTTGTTTGATCGCACTTTTCTCGCGGACACCGAAACGACGTGCTTCTTAGGTGAGGTTCTTTTGGGGCTCTGCTCAAATTTCCTCTTTTTTGTTCGTTTTGACATGTCTTCGACATTAGTAACCGGTTTTGTGCCCTTCAATTCCTCCATTTCACTTCGCTTGTTGATCCCAAGCAAAAAAATTGGGCGAAAAGTACTTGAACAGATTATATACTACTACGAATGAAGCTGATAACACAGTTGCAAAATGGAAAACGAGAGACTTCGAAATTACCGGATGTGAAATCGAACGATCGAAGCGGATTCATGGGGCAAAAGTTTTGGGTAGTTTGGAATCGTGCAGAAGATATTGAGAGAGAGAGAGGAATTAGTATATTATAGAAGTTAACTTAATGGATATCCTAATTGCGATAATTAAGGCACCAGTTACTATACGTATGATTTAATTATTTAACAAAAAA
Organism: Olea europaea var. sylvestris; assembly: GCF_002742605.1. Taxonomy (NCBI): domain Eukaryota; kingdom Viridiplantae; phylum Streptophyta; class Magnoliopsida; order Lamiales; family Oleaceae; genus Olea; species Olea europaea. Next base: position 7,055,179 of record NC_036245.1, on the reverse strand, counting down.
TTAATTATTAATATTTTAATAACATAATAGAAACCGGAGATGTGCATATAAATATTTCAAACCTAGCTTGTGAACTCAGTTCTTCATATACCTGGAAATATGTAATTTCCACTTTATTTAATTATTTAATAGTAATACATGGGCCACAATTAATTGGTTTTACATTCTTCCACTTGGCCCATATAATACTGCTTCGTTATGTGATCTATAGCATAATGCACATATCATAAGCAAATCCCTCGTACATTGGCCACTTAATTATCATCCTTAAGACTAATAAGAGTCGTGGCGATTTTACACCATCATATCGATAGAATTCCTTCCATGTACTACAATAATAGTCCCTACTTGACATGACGCGTAGTGAGAAGTTCAATAATTACATTCCAATACTATCTTTAAAAGGACTATCCCTGTTAGCATTTATATAATCCATTTATGTACATGTACCAATAATTATGACAAGAATAGTATTTTGTCAAATATAATACATAAATGAGCTCAAAGTGTCAATCCATAAATTGCATAATAATGTCAATGATCATTTCCAATAATACACATTCTTTCGACATGTTCATTAAATGTCTTTGGTGGTAATCTTTTCCTTAGTAGATTTGCAATCATAAGATTGGTATTAATATGCTCGATTGACACTTGTTGTTTTTGAACTTCTTCTTTAACGGCATAGTACTTTAGTTCCATGTGTTTAGCACCTTTAACATACTTTTCGTTCTTTGAAAAGGAGATCGTCATAGAATTGCCACAATAAATTTTAAGCGGCTTGACAATATTGTCGACAATTCCAAGTCCTGAAATAAAGTTCCACAGCCAGTTTCCTTGAACTGTAGTCTCAAAGCATGCCACAAACTTAGCTTCCATAGTGGATGCAGCAAAGGCTGACTGCTTCCTACTTTTCCATGATATAGCCCTCCAGCCAAAAGGAACAGATAACTAAATGTGGACATTCTAGTATCCACACATCCAGTGAAATTCGAATCTGAATACCCAATGACCTCTAAGTTATCAGATCTTCTATAAGTGAGCATGTGATCTTTCATTCCTTGCAAGTATCTCAATACTTTCTTTGCAGCTTTCCAATGATCAAGTCCCGAGTTATTTTAATACTTGCCCTGCACTTCAATGGCAAAACTAATGTCTGGTCTGGTGCAAATCTAAGCATGCATTAAGTTTTCAACAAGAGATGCATAAGGAATAGCTATCATTTGTTTGCAGTCCAATTCGTTTTTAGGATATTGCATGAGACTAAATTTGTCTCCTTTTTTAATTGGAACAACAATCGCTGAACAATTTTTCCTCTTAAATCTCTCTAAAACTTTGTTGATGTATGCCTTTTGAGGCAACCTCAATAATCCATGTGACCTATCATGAAATATTTCAATTCCAATCACATAGGTTGCCTCTCCCATATCTTTCATTTCAAAATTTTTAGAGAGAAATTTCTTAGTCTCGTGTAATCAATGTTTTGAAAATTGGACCGGACCGGCCGGTTCAACCGAAAAAACTGGAAATCAGCCTCAAATCCGGTCCAATACCAATAAATTAATCGAAAATGAAAAAAATCAATAAATAACCGGTCGAACCAGCCATTTTAACCGGAAACCGAAAAATCGATCACGATTTTTATTGGTTTTTTTCAAAAAAAAAAAAGACAATAATAATAATAAAAGTATAATTACTTTGATAAATGGGCTCAAGCATTGGTAAGCCCAATCTTATGTTCCTTCCAATAAAAGTGTTGTTTTTAAAAGAGGAGAGACATACAATGTTTTCCTCAACTTACAACGTGGGATAAGTATAAGTGTTGTTTTTAAAAGAGAAGAAACATGCAATGTTTTCCTCAACTTTTAATATGGAATAAATTGTAAAATCCTTTGCAATTTATAAATTTAATAATTGTTCACTTTTTTCTTTCTATTAAAGAAATTTTGGCCCCAAAAGCACAAATAATTTCAATTTTAACAAAGCAAATTATTTTAGACACAACAATTGTTAGTTTTTGATATTTTAAAAAAAATTATAGGATAATAAATCATTAAATCTAATTGACAAATATTGATTTATATTTACTTTGAATTAGTAATACTACAATTTAGAAATTTGTTATTGTTATAATATTTTAGAGTTTGTTGAAGTATTTATTTATTTAATTTTGATATTCGGTTTAACCTCGGGTGGACCCCAGTTCGACCGTTTGACCATTGACCCTTTTTCTTTTTCGGGTCGATATACGAGTCGATTTTTAAAACATTGCATATAATAGACCAAGATCATTAGTAGCTAGCATGATATCATTAACATACAAAATAAAAATGTAAACTTGTTCCCACTGACCTTTAGATATATACATCGATCAACGATATTTTCCTTAAATCCAGAGGAAGTAATGGTATCGTTGAATTTAAGATACCATTGACAGGAAGCCTGTTATATATTAATTTCTTTAACTTATACACCATGTGTTCCTTTTCTTTAATTGAAAAACCTTCATGCTGATCTATATAACTTCTTCATCTAAATTTCCATTTAGAAAAACAGTTTTCACATCCATTTGATGTAACTCTAAGTTATAATGAGCTACTAAAGCCATTATAATTCTGAGTGAGTCTTTCTTAAGGACTGGCAAAAATGTTTCTTTATAATCAATACTATCTTTCTTAGTAAAACATTTGGCAACAAGTCTAGCCTTATATCGTTCGATATTACCATTAGAGTCGCGTTTGGTCTTAAAAAGCCATTTACACCCAATTCTTTTAATGATTCAAGTAATTCGATGAGATTCAAGACTTCATTATGCTTCATAGATTTCAACTCATCTTTTATGGCATCTAGCCACTTATCAGAATTAGCACTCTCGATGGCTAGTGAAAATGAAACTGAATTGTCATCAATGATTCTTAAGTCAAATTCAGACTCTTGTAGGTAAACCACATAATCATCAGAAATAGAAGTCCTATGATGTCTTTATGACCTTTTTAATGCTATTTCTTATGGTTCATTTAGTGCAGGTTCATCAATAGCAACTTCATTGTGAGATGTTTGATCATTTATTTGTTGTCCTGGCAAATTGTCATACTCTTCAACAATTCGAAAAATAAAAATATTAGAAGAAGTTGAGGGTAGAGAAACATGAACTCTAACTTCTTGTATTTCCACATTTCGTGGTTTCGAACTCCCACTAGCTTCACCATTTTCAATGAACTTAGCATTTCCAATTTGAACAATTTTAGTACTACGGTTATGACATTAAAATCTATACCCTTTGATTTTTTAAGATAACCAATGAAAAATTCACTGATTGTTTTGAGTCCAGTTTCTTTTCATGTGGATTTTAAATTCTTGCTTATTTCGAACAACCCCAAATATGCTGGTGCCTTAAACTGGGTTTCCTTTTCGTCTACAGTTAAAAATGAGTCTTTGGAACTGCCTCACTAGGAATCCTATTTTGCAAATACATAGTGGTCTTTAATGCAAACATCCAATAAAAAATGGGTAAAGATGAATTGCTTAACATACACCTAACCATTTCTATTAGAGTACGATTATACCTTTTGGCTAAACCATTTTGTTGTTGTGTGCATGACATAGTGTATTGAGAAAATATGCAATGTCTCTTAAGAAATTTAGCAAATGGACCAGGGTGTTGTCCAGTTTCACCATACCTTCCATAGTATTTACTACCTCTATCAGATCTAACATTTCTCACATTTCTGTCTAATTGTCGTTCAACTTCATTAACAAAGATCTCTAAAGCATTTATAGCTTGAGACATTTCATGCAACAGATAGACATAACCATAACGTGAAAAGTCGTCAATAAAGTGATAAAATATTTTTCTCCACTAAAGGATAGAACATCAAAAGACCCATATAGATCGACGTGTATTACCTCAAGAAGCTGTGTGCTTCTTGTAGCACTTTTGCATCAAGGGTGGATTTATTTGCCATGTCAGCTCGTTGTTTGTTTGCTTACCATCATCCATATGGTCTATATCTATATGGAAGCACCATCAGGGCTCAATTTTGAGTTGGTCAGCCCATTCCAGGCTCCTTTCTTTGTGTGTTTGATTTGTTTACCCTTAATGCAATCCACACAAGTTCCAAGATCAATAAAATTCAAGTCGGGAAGGATTTCATTCTTTACCAATCTTTGTATCATTTCCTTGGATATGTGAGCCAAACGTTTATGTCATAAGTTAGCAGATTCTTCATTTAACAAATCACGTTTAGTACCAATATTATGATGCAAGGTTAAAAGAGTCTCGATGAAAATGCTATCAAACTTTAGTTTATATAAGCCATCACAATGAATAGCAGAATTGATAAGAAGATTTTGTTTAAACAAACTTAAACATCCATTTCCACCATTAAAATAATATTCACCAGAATCAAATTTCGATAAAGAAACTAATTTACGAGAAATAGAAGGTACATAAAGAGTTAGAATTAAATTTATATGATGTCTAGTATCTAAAATCAAACGATAGGTTCAAATGACTTCAACGGAGCTTTGACACGATTTCCCCTGAGAACATACTTTTCATTTGGATTTACCAAATTAGATTCGAAACATACATAAGAAATAATATTATCTTTACTTTCAAACCATGTGTTACATTTCAGGCAGTCCCTTTTATGGTGCCTAAGTTTGTGACAAAAATCGCACGTATCTTTCTTGTATTCCTTATTGTGGATTTGGGCAAAAGACTCATTTATCTTTAGTGGTCCTTACTTAATGCTTTTTTCAAACCTTTTCTTATATTTCTTTCCAATTCTTTAATGACTTACGGGATGAACAAAATGATTTCCTTGATTCTTAAGCCTTGTCTCATCGTGTACGAGCATACTGTGCAATTTATTCACATTTCGTTCATCTTTTAAGGTATTATATTTCATATGGAATGAACCATACTCAAGAGAGAGGGAGTTGATGATAAACTGTACTAGAAAGTTTTCTTCGACATTCATCCCAAAAGTCTTAAATCTTGCTGTAATATTACTCATTTTAGTAACATGCTCATCCATGGTACGAAAATTATCAAATTTCATGGTGGTAAAGGTACCCATCTATGTGCCAGCAAGTGCCTTGTCAGCTATTTGGGAATGTTCTTCCACAAACTTCATATATTCCTTAGCAATCTCAATTTTTGGGATATTAGACTTGATATTCTTTGCTAAAGTCATCAGCATTAACATTTGGCTTAATCTGTTAGGCTTTTTCCAAGCCTTATGGAAAGAGCTTTTATCAACACTGCTTTCATCAGTAAGATCAGCAGGTTTCTCAACTTGAAGTGCCAAGTCTAAGTCCAAAACATCTAAATTGAATTGGACTTATTCACACCGGTCAGAGAAATTAAGCCCATTGAACAGTGGTGAAGCATGCGAATGCAAAGAAACGAGAACAAATACTGCAAAATTTAAAATGCTCTAACATTAATGCTTTCAGTTTAGATTTAAACACTTAAGTTCAGATTCAGATAACAATAAATGTATACCGTAGTTCTCATTTGGACGACACTACGTTATACCATTATAATAAATATAACGATATTAATTTAATTTCACTTAATTGGTAATTAAATATACTTTAATCAAACATATATGATATCTTTGGATATACAAAACACATCCGACCATGTGAATCAATTAATCACGATCATGTTTAAGATTAATAAAATTAACTGATCAACATTTGGGCGATCCATAATAATTTTATAATCTATAAACATCAATATACTCTTGTCAATAATAATCAAAATGTCATCTTCATTTATAAGTATCAGATTATCAAGAGTAATTGACAAATAAATTATACAATTTAGTGTTCGAAATACCATAAGGTTTGACCACTTTGGTGACTAACAGACAACATTAATTGAACATTACTTACATAAACAAGACATTTATTTAACACATTTATCAAAACTTTGGATGAAATTCTTTCGATCCGAATTACCAAGTATAAATTAATTACCACATTATGTTTATTCACTATCGATAATAAATAAACAAGGCATAAAAAAATGTTATTAAAATTAGACGTAATCTAACTTAATTCATAATTCAAAGTCAAAGGCAGGCACTATCATATATTACCATTAATTATTCATGCATATACGGTAATTACAGGAAAGAAAAATTCAAATTACAATTAAATGGCAAACATCAATCAGACTTGGAATAAACAGTTCACAAGAACCCAACAAAATTCCAATTTCTTTAAATTAATTATCGACGATAAATAATGTTTCGAATAAAACACAAAGCCACCGAAACTGAAAAAACCGCAACACCAAAATTGTACAGTCAAGCCGTCCATTAATTAATTAGCATAAATCATACGTTGCTGTCTCTTTCTCTCAGATCCATAGAAAGGCCCAATCGCCATTTAATTCATTGTTCATACTTGCATTTTCCCAATTAGAATTGAAAACAGTGCAGTTTTTCCCAAATCTTGAGAGGCGATAATTTCACACAGTGAGCAAATGGGATTTGATGGAATGACTTGATCCATAAATCAATAAGAAAATTAAAGATTCCATAAAAAACAGTAAATATTTAAAAGAAAATCAAGAATTTCATAACTTCACTCTGATACCACATGTAAGCAATTAAACCCTAATACCAAGATTTTAAAATTCATGATTTTCACATATATAAGTTAATTGATCAAAAAACATACGTTGATCCATGACAATAATTGAGTAATTAAATTTGCAAAAAATTAAAAAAAATTGTTAAATTAAATAAATTGTTCTCTCCATTTTCCTTTCTGTAATTGAATGAATATAAGATAAATTTCACTCAAGTTTATAACGGAGAGAGATAATTTCTTATGGGCTATAAAACTACTTACTTTCCATCAAAGTGGACGGTTATAAAATTGTCACTTCTCAAATGGGCCAATTGGATTTAAGAAATATAAACCACTTTAATTAATTATTTAATAATATTACATATGCCACAATTAATTGGTTTTACAATCATAACACAAAGTGATTGGAAGGCTAGAAAAATGAAAACAAATGATTGATTTTATGTACCTATAATATTTGACAATGAAATTTCGTTTATGGGTAGACGTTAATGTAGATGAATATTGGTCGATATATACATGTGCATGGATATTCTACCCTTTTCTACTACGGATGGCTGTTTTTCATGTTTAGTATTGCATTTTGAATTTTTTTATTTATTATTTTAATGTGCGAAACAAGTACAATTGGATTAGAAAGTTAGTGTATATGGATAGAATTAATCATGCTGATATCCACTGATATTATGTTGCTTTTTGTATGGAGAAAATTTGATAATGTATTTGGTAGAACACGTCATAGTTACATAATACAAGTCATATTGAACACATTACATGTCACATTCAACGAAATACACATCACGATCCTTATCAGAACGCATGAAATGTCACAATCGTAATGAAGGTTAAAAATTATAAGATAAGAAATAAAAGCAACGGCTACAAATTGAATGTATGATGTACAGAAGAAGTTCACAAATAAGATGAATGGTCAAAGATATATGATTGGTTAGAGAAGAATGAATTATCCAAATGATCATTGAACTTTGTAAAAAGTTTTCACGGGATCGTTGAATTTCAAAAATCACATAATTCATCACTGAACTTTGCAAAAGGTTTCCACAGGGTCAGCGAACTTTAAAAATCACCACATTTATCACTGAATTTTGCAAAAGATTTCCACGGATCACTGAACTTTATAAAAGGTATCCCAATAGTCACTAAATTTAGTGAAGCTTGGTATACCTTTTGTAAAGTTTGGTGATGAATTACGTTATTTTTAAGTTCAGTGACATTGTGGAAATCTTTTGCAAAGTTACGCGATGAATTGGATGATTTATAAATTTCAGTAACCCCGTGAAAACTTTTTACAAAGTTTAGTGACCATTTGAATAATTCACTCATTGGAGAACCTATAAGCACTTATAAGTGCCTTGATAGATGTTAATGTAGTCGAAATAGAAATTATGTAGAGTCCAGTGACCCGAAATAAGTTGGAATGAAAGTGTAATTACTCGATTTTGAAACATGGAGAGTTGGAATCATCGGAATCTATAATCAATTCGTTTCAACAACTGTAGGCAGATGAATATCAAAAATCTACAACGCCAATGTGACTTAATCAGTGGAAACGTGTTGTTGATGCAATAGAACCATCAATTTGTAGCCAATTTGTGTGATAAATTCGTTGTGATTGGAATGGAATGAGTGAACTGTGGTGATAGATAGAGAAAGGACGTAAGAAATATTTTAAATGAGAAAATATGTTATGAAAAGGAAATAAATGCTATATTTTAGGATGTAATAATATTTGTTAATATATCCCTATTTAAATTGTATTTTTTTTCCTTATTTTAATTTCAGCAATATGTATAAAAATATATATTAGTATTATTATTATAATGATTTAACATCTGATGTGCGAAATTTTTTTACAAGTTTAATAAATGTGTAATTATATTATTAATGAATTGTAGTAATGTATTTTTTTCAAATAAAATCCCACCTAATCTAGAAAACTTCATCCGTTAAATCCGTTATCCATTTGAAAACATAATTCAAATCTAAATGATCATCATTCTTGATTTTACTCACCACCCAGCCCCCATCTTTGAAAATTTGCCACAAACTAAGAGTATCTTCAATGGTTACGTCATATTTGATGCAACTTTACATCGAATTTGGTACAATTTGGTGTAACGTCTCCAATGGTTACACCAAATTTTGCACCAAATGAATAGTATTTCCTATATTTTCTTACTATATATTTCTCAACAATCAATTTATTTGAAATTATTTAATTACAAATTATATTATTACTAAAATCATTAAATTAAAAATTACATTTAATGAACTAAAATAATGCATCTATTAATAAATTAAAGGAAACAATTAAACAAAATACCTAATTAAAATTACATTGAACGCAAAAAAAAAAAAAAAAGTTACATATAATGAAAATCACAACTTTTTTGTCTTATTTATCAGACTTAGTATATTCATCCCACAAATGATCAATTAATATATTTTGAAGTGCAAAGTGCACATCTATATTTCTGATTTCTCTATATCGAGTAAGGAATTCTTGAAATCGAGTAATTTCTAATTATCATATTTGTAACTTTTTAGTTTTAATAAACAATTTTAATTTATTGGATCACTATTTATTACTTAATTAGAATTTAAAAATAATTTTTAAATAAAAAATAACAGTAATATCAAAAACAATTATAAATAAATTCAAATAAATTAATTTTAAAAGGAGAAAAAAAGATATAGAAGGAAAAAAAATTGTTGTGATAGAAAAATGGAAGGCAAAATGAGAATGAATTACACCGAAATTGGTGCAAATGAATAGTATTACACCAAATTTTACCTCAAATTTGGTGTGCCATCGGAGGGGTCTTTTACACTAAATAAAATTTGGTATACCATTGGAGGTGGTCTCGGACTTGATATTTTATCTTTTCAATAATGGTTCCAAGAAAAATGTATAGAAAATGAAAGAAAAATACCTAATTTTATATTTTCAAGCTTTCTAGTATTGACTTTCTGATTTTTTATTTTATTTTTTGTTCTTTATATTTAATTTGCAATTGCGCCCTATTGAAAAATTAAAGCACTAATTTCATGGTTGCTCATTATTACTTTAATGATATTAAATGGTATATTGAATCTTGAATTTTTTTTATGCATAAAAAAAATAGATTGCTTAGAATGCTCCTATAGATACCGTTAATTCATGGTACTTCACTCGATTCCACATCGTTAGTTTACCAATTTAGCACTTAGAAAGTATTATGGTTTATCTTTTTCATTTATTAGATAATTGCTGTTGTATATTTAGTGTTTGATAGGGATTAAAATCTAGATTTTAGTTTAAATTGAAATCAATAATTAATTTTAACTATATATTTTATGGGATCTTAGATTTTCAACTACATATTTCATCATTTTTTTTTTATCAAAATCTAATAAAAATTTGATTTTGATCTCCGTGAAAACGTGTTTATAAAAATTTATATGAAATGAAATTGTTAGATTGTTATTCATTTTGTCGACAAATTAATGAATTGTTACTGCGATGTTGGCTTATCATTAGATAGTTTGAATTGTTATTGCATTGTCAAACTTATTAATGGCTGACGTTGTTTTGTTAGATTTTTGTTTACATTTGGATGAGAAAATCCATTTGTACAAAAATGGTTTGACAGAAGTAAATCAAGTAATATAGAACTCTTGGGGGATTGGGCCCATATAAATAAAATAGTGCGAAAAAATCACCCACTTCAACTATATCTCATCTGTGTAAGTTCTATCAATCGGCCTTTGCACACGTAGCTGCCTTTTTTTTTGGGTTGTTTGTGTTATCAGTGTCATAACAAATACAAAGCGTGGTTATGCATGGAGGTCAAGTTTCAAAGTTTACGGAGCTTGTGAAAAAAAAAAATTAAGATGCTTACTTATATTATTCTTTTAAATTTTTTATCATTCTAAAAATCATTTATTAATTAAAATAATACATACCAAAGATCTAAATTTATGAAATATTATATTTACTTAATAATTCTTTTAATTAAACAATTATACAATTTTCAAGCTTTGAAATACAAAAACTAAACTATTTTTTCATAATTTAAACTTTCAACTAGATAAGTTATACATAATATATTTATAGGAACTTCTACATATTTTCGAAGTTTTCAGTAAAATGATAAGTCTCAAAATCGGATAAGTCATTTTTAACTTTTGTATAGATAATAAAGTCATTTATAAATTTGACACTAAAGTCAAATAAAAGCTTTTTTTAAAAATATTAATAAATAAAGTCAAATAAAAGATTTTTGAAAAAGGGGAAGAAAAAGAATAATAATAAAGTGCTTAAGCGAGCATTAAGTGATCAACTTAGCAGTCGACCACTTCATTCGCACTTACGGTTAAAGCAAAGCATTTTGCTTGTCTAGGTGCTTTTTTAAGAATATTGATTGTTTCGAGCATTGAATTATTGATAAATTATTATTTCTTATTCGTTGTTATAGAATTTACAAAAGAAATTTAACCCTTGTTTTACAATCATACTTAAAAAAAAAAATTTTAAATATTCATTTTCAATCACATATTCACAAAATAAATTATTCTACACACAAACTCAAAATTTTTCTCTACATTTTAATCAAACATACTTCTAAATCGAAAATAACTTTAACATAATAAAATTAATTTTTATGTTATATATATATATATGAATTTTATTACGTTAAGTTTTTAAAATTTCAACCCTTATGACTAGATTTGGGGATCGGTCAATCCCCCGTGGGGTTGAATATTCGTGCCCAAAGAATGGATGAAAAATGTAATATCTCAATTTGTGCTATAATTCAAAGTTTGAAACAAATGTGGACCGTGACGATGTAAGCATTTCTTCTATCACTTTCCGAGCTGATAAATTCAACATCACACGTGTTAAACAATTAGCGGCTAACTTTTCTTTCCACCCTTGAATCATACTAACTTGTAATTGACTCAACGAGCCCCGTTCCACTTACGGTCAGAAATTGTGAACGGATGACCGAAGAGGAAGAATGGTCGTCGGATGCGTACCGTCCACCAAAAAAAAATAAAAAAAAATAAATAATAATAATAATAATAATAAAGAAAAGAGAGAACGGATGTACAAGTAACATTGAACTAAATTTATTATTTATTTAGTCCCTATTTGACAGCCACTTTTTTATGCCGTCTCATTGTTTTAAAAAGTTATTTTTTCAAAACTTATTTTTAAACATATATTTTTTAATAAAATAATGTTTACGTAAGTTCAAAAAAATTTTCAAATTTTTAACCACACATTTTTCATTAATCTACTGTTCAAAATGCATTATTTTCCCCCAAAATGAATCTCAAAAAAGGGCATAATATGTAAAAATGAGTTTTTAAATAGTAATTTTTAGTGAATATATAGTTAAAAATATAAAAAAAAAAATAGATTTACGTAAAAAAAAAATTATTATTAGACTATATAATTGAAAATGGGTATGAGAAAAAAAAAAGGAATTTTAAAAGAATGATGTCAAACCTGGGTTTATTTAGACTATGAAATTAGATTCTTATGAAAACTCAACAATTAATTTTAATCCATAAATTTTATGAGGAATGATAACTTTTCAACCACACATTTAATCAATTTCTATTAAAATCTACTAAAAATTCGATTTAATCCCTAACAAATGATGGCTAAAAGAGTTTTCTGATATTTTGAAATAGTAATTTACTTATAAACCCCGTTTGACCTCTATTAAATTACATTTCATTACATTCTATTTTTTTATCCTATTTTTAATCACACAATCTTACATAAAATAGCATTACACGTAAATCGAAAATTTTTCTTTTTTTCAACCACTATATTTCAAAAAAAAATATTATTCCACTCTTTTTCATTTTTAGAAAATGGGGGCATAAACGGGAGCAAAATATGTATCACGAGATTGTTTGATTGGTAATGAATTTTGAAAGGAGATGTTTGGAGAACGGTTAACTGATATTAAGGATTTGACGTCATGACTGCAAGGTTGGAGCTTACTTTTGACTTTTAAGGTTGTGTGCAGAATGTTGCAAGCACAGCGTCACTGCCTGTTTGGTTTTCTTGGACATATGGAGTGTTTGGTTTTGAGAATAAGGAAAAGGACATTAATTTTCTTTTAACGAGTTCATAGGGAAGTTGATTGTATAATTCAAAATATTTCGATCAAACATGGTTTTTATTTAAAATTTTGTAAAATTTAAAATTATTACTCACTAATTATTCACACATTTTATAGGCTCAAACTTATAATAACTTAAATTTTAATTATCACTTAACAAACATGCAATCAAGCTTATCAATTTGAAAGGAAAATGAGGAAACGTCGAATTATTTCATGTCGTTTAGTTCTAATTTAACCGAACAATTTGTAAATATGGTAATACAAGTTTTTGTTGAGAACTCAAGAATTATCCCTTTTTTCTAATTGTTATCGAAAGAGTCAGGAAATCTATTTTTATATATGTGAATTACAACTCAAATCGTTGAGTAAATACTGAATAAGCATCTTTTAAGCGGTTTGATATGACCTGCATTTCAGCGTATCAAATTGAGTTAGTCAAGATTCTTAAAAAAAAAAAAAAATGTGTGTGTGCAGATGCAAATTGTAACTCGATCAAAATTGTATTCATCCCTACCAACAAGATTTGAAATTAAAACTTGACAAATCGTACATTTATAAATTCAAGCTCGGCAAGTCCGTACCAACAAAATTACTCTCAAGATGAAACCTTTACATGTCTTCGACGTGTTTTTACATGAATAAATCCAACTTGTGTGATCCCAGAGATAATTCATCCAAATTTGCGATTGGTGCCGGTTGATGTTTTAGTTGAATTTGTACATAATAATAGGGAAAATAAGGAAATTATTGGTCAAGTGATGTCACATTTTGTCTATTTTTATCTTCCCCATTTTGTTACGACTCATCACTCATCAACAAAGTTATCTAACACATGCTTAAAATGAGAAAATGGTTGTAACAACATTAGGTGACATTGTAAATTTATGAAACTTTAAAATTAGAAACTTTAGAACTTGATAACCTAAATTTTTTTATTGTCAAGATTATTCAATCAAATCATCAAGAGAATTATTAAATATGGAACATACCTTAATTCATTGGGAATATTACCTTATTATTGGATCTTAATTTCGGATCTTGAATCCTAAAGCTTGAACTGCAATCTTTTCATATTTGACTTCTTCACTTTTAATTTTGAATTCTGTTTCCTTTGGTCCTTAAATTCTTGTTCTTGATTTTGCTTCTTGATCCATAATCTTGATTGTGTCAATACCTTTTTCTTAATTCTTGATTGTTGATCTTGATTGTGAGTTTTGGACCTTCTCTTTAATATGTTCTCTCTTGTACTCTTATGTTAATGGGATGATACAAAGATTATGACATATGAATTGGGAATCATAACTCAATATATAGTTTTCACATATATTTTCACCCATCATGAAATACCACTCTAAAAGAATTTGGTCTCTATGCATATAATTCGACCTACACTTTGCCCTAAACCCAATAATTTAATTTTTATTAGATCATTTTAATTTTGTGATTAACTTTAAGATAGCTTTATATACAATTAATTACATATGTAGGCCCGCGTGAAAAATTAATAATTTTTTCCAACAACCTCTCACTTGAACCACAATTACATTATAAATATGTATAACCTTATGAGTTTAAAACTTTTGTTATCATAACCAAAAGTATCTCCAAAAAATCTCGTCCATCAATTATATCAATATAGAATCAAAGCAACGTTCATTACAAGTATCATAACTAAACCCATCAATGATCATGTATATCAACACAATCAAATGACATGAATTAATTGCGAATGTGTAACGTTAAAATTACATGCAATGTGATCCAAATGTGTCAATTTCCATCTGGTACTACCTTATTCTTTAATGAGATCAACCATAAACTTAAATCCAAATGTGTCATAATATTTCTAAAAGAGTTTTTCATAGAAAACAAAGAGAAAGTCTCGTTGAGGCCAATGTCTTCCTTTTGAATAAAGCTATTTGCAACAAGATAAGTCTTGTATCCCTTCACATCACCTCTCGAGTCCCTCTTGATTTTAAATATCCATTTACGACCAATGAATTTTGAACCTTCACACAATGGGATGAGTTCCCAAACGTCATTGTCTTTCATGAATTTTATCTCTTTATTCATGGCATCAATCTACTCTTGAGAATTATTCCTTGCATGTCTTAATGAAAATTTATTGATCAAATCTTCGTCCACCAATCCAATGCTATTCTTATTTTCTTGGAGAGAATATAAAGCTATCTGAATTTCCTTTTTCATTTCTTTAATTGATCTCTTTAATGGCATTTATTCTTAAAGTTGTTGAGTTTGTTTTAGTGAAAAAATGTTTAGATTGTTTATAAGGGATTTGTAATATTTTCTTGATTCGAAATTAATTCTTGAATAAGTTTTGGAGTAAGAATTTTTCCCTAGTGTGTGTGTGTATATATATATTCATCATTCAAAATAAAATCCTTAACCTTATATTGGGATCCTTCAAACTCGACATCCTCAAAGAATTGGACATTTCCCGTTTCATAAATTGACCTGATATTGGGATCATAAAATTTGTAACACCTTAACCTTTCAAAGTATCCAATAAATTAGCAACAAACAACTTTGGAGTCCGGTTTATTTTTCGATGGTTCATAAGGCCTTGCCTTAACTGGAAAACGCCAAATGCGCAAGTGCTTCAAATTAGGCTTCTTTCATGTTCAAAGCTCATAAGGATTTTGACAGTTACTTTACTTGGAACTTTATTGAGAATTTAAACTGCAAATTTTAGTCCTTCTTCCTATAGAGATTTAGGTGTACTGTAGGATAAATTCACATTCGTCTAGGAATTTAGCAAAAGACCGTGTACATTTTTCTCCTGATCCATCATAATTTTCATTGTATTCAACATACGATTCGATCCGACTTGTTTTATTCTTTTGACGACTTGATCTTCAACTTCAGCCTTGTAAGCCTAAAATATTTCTAGTGATTATGATTTCTTATGGATGAGATATAGGTACCCATAGCGAGAATAATCATCTATGAACGTAATATGAGACTATTGGCATTCCAAGATGCTTAAGAGAAATGCTCCACATATATCCATATAAATTAGTTCTAAGTCATACTAAGTCCTATTGGCACATAATCTCCTTATATTTGTCTGTTTCCCCTTAATATAATTAACACAAACATTAAAGTCCGTAAAATCAAGGATATCAAGAATTCTTTTTGACACAAGTTGTTCCTTTCTCTTTTGAGAGAAGTGACCTAATCGCTTGTGCTATAATAAAGTGAAATTCTCATTGATTAATTTATGCTTAATACAATGTGAATTCACTGTAGGATTTCCTTATAAGAGGCAATCGTATCAAGCAAATATAGTTATCATAATTGTATAAAGAAGTGGTAACCACAATATTTGAATTAAGAAAAATATCAAACTGACTATTTTCAATTAAACAAGCGTAACCAATTTGTCGAATGTAAAAATAGAACCCAAACTTCATCTAAATGACGGTACTGCAAGTATCCCTTTCATATTCAAATAATAACAAGTTTTTAATAATAGACTAAAAGTCCTTATAGCCTTAACTTTAACTGATTTGTCATCACTCCATATAGATGAATCTTTCAGCATCAATTGACTTTTGACTATTTAGGTAACCTCGCATAGACATACTTATGTGAGCAGTGACATCAGAATTTACCCACCAAATGAGTGTTGGTATTGAAATTAAATTAACCTCAAAACAAATCAAAGTAAGAAATGTACTTTCTTGACACGCTAAGCGTGGTACTTAGCACAATCTTTCTTATATGTTCAGGTTTTCACAAAAGTAATAGCCCAATGATTAATCATTTTCTGGCTTTTGCTGTTACTTTGTACTGTACAAGATTATTCTTTCAATTGTCCTTAGAAGTACTTGCCAACTAAGTATTTTCAATTCTCTCTTGCTTTAGCCTTTGTTCTTCTTGCACACAATATGAAATACGCTCATTAAGATTTCACTTCCCCTTTAACAATTTTAACTAGCCTTAAATTGATTGAATTGTGTAGGAGGAGAGTCAAAACTCAATGCATGAGCAAGTCATAAAACTACCAATGTTTTAATGCCTTTAATTTTGAAGCAAGACGAGACATCTCCATGATATCTCTTATGTTTTCTTTACCTATTATACTAAACTGAAACTAAATTCGCTAAAAACGTGCTAAGGAATACCTCTACTGACTATTTGAGGGATTCTTTGGAAAAAGATATCCAGAGTTGACTGAGACTATGCAAATAGGGTTAAAAGCGGTAGATAGGCTGGTCCTATAAGTCAGGTTAGCTTTATTGTCTTTCGCAAAGCATTTTTATTTTTTATTTTTTAAGAAACGCCTTGGCAATAGTTACATTATCGGACACAGTGCACTTGAACGTTGCTGGAATTCCATGCTTCATGATCATAAAACTTGTGTGGTTTGAACAATCCCACTGATTCGAGTTTCATTTTATTAGCGAAACTCTTATACTTAAGAATAGTGGGTTGTTCAATCCTTAACGCAATGTCTAGATTCATGTCGTCAAGAATGATTTAAAAGTTCTCTTTCCAGCCCTTTAAACTTTGGTTCAATTACAGGAATTTAATTTATTAATTGGCAGACATTTTAGAAATAGATGAATTAATCGAATAAAAAAATTAAACCTAAATAAGATGTACACATGGGAACTCTTATTAGATAATCAATAATTCCAAATAATGGTGGGTCTCATCACAATAGATCAATTACAACATTGATATTTAATTTTTAAATAGAAATATCAACTTGAAAAAGTATTCTTGGTGTAGTAATCAAATATTGACAATAAATTCGGTCAAATATCAAGTCTATCTTTGGACAGTTCATATAATGGAAAATTTTACAATTGTCCCAAATTTATTACCACAAGTGTGCAAATAATTCGATCGAATATTAACCTTCCTTTGAGGCAATCAATACACGCACACACAACCTTCCTGATATTTCAAATAAATTAGTTTAAGCAAGAAGGGTTACTTTGGTAATATATTGCTTTTATTTATTTATTTTTAGAAAATTAGCAATCCAAATGAAATTTTAATACAAGATTTGAATTTGATTTCCCTCTTAGCCTTTTGGTTTTTTTTTTTCTTTCTTTCTTTTGTTTTAATAAAAAATATTTAAAACTGAACAGAGGCCGGGCACTGTAGCACCCAAAAATGGGAGCCACAGCTACTGAGTACCGCACTTCAAATCCAAATTTTGGAAATTTAGGGTTTGAAATTCACGTTCCAAAATTTTGAGAAATTTAGAGTATGAATTTCAACCCTAAAATTCTCTCTTTATTCTCAATTGTTTAAAATGAAGTTGACTCTGACGCTACTTATTGTAACTTTATGAAACTTTAAAACTAGAAATTTTAGAATTTGATAACCTAAATTCATTTAGGGCTTGTCTGGGAGGGATTGTTGCTAGATTTTTAGGAAATTTTTTACCGTTGCATCAAGGAAAATAGGCCCCGCGTCTGCAACAAATCTGGCAAAGAAAAGGGAGAAAAGTTGCAGTCGTATTTTCCTCTTATTGAAAATGTCAAAAAATCCTTGTGAGGGTGTAAAATTTAAACGGTGTAGGGACAATGTGGTCTTTTCATTAAATTTTTTACTTGATTGGTTGGTGCAGTCAAAATTTCCTGCCATCTTGTGGGACCCATTTCCTGCAGCCAACGGTTTGATTTTCACTTAGCGACGGTCAGGATTACACTTTTCAGCACTACCAGACGAGGGCCTTATTGTCAAGATCATCTAGTCAAATCACCAAGAGAATTATTAAACAAGGAAAATACCTTAATTCATTAGGAATAATTCCTTATTATCAAATTTTGATTCCGGATTTTGAATCTTGAAGCTTAAATTACAATCCTTTCATATTTGGCTTTTTCACTTTTAATTTTGAATTTTAACTTCTTTGATTCTTAAAATTTTGTTCTTATTTTTACTTCTTCATCCTTAATCTTGATTGCTTCAATACCTTCTTCTTGATTGTAGGTTTTTCTCTTCAATACGTTTTTCTTGTATTCTTTTGTTGATGCGTTGACACAGAACATGAGAAATTACACATGAATTGTGGATAATAACCCTATCTATAGTTTCCATAAGTATTTCACCCGTTATGAAAAACAATTTTTAAGGAATTTGGTCTCTATACATATAATCTGGCCCACATTTTATTTAAATGTTTTAATCCAATAATTTATTTCTTTATTAGATCATTTTATTTTTGGGCTTAACTTTAAGATAGTTTTATGCACAATTAATTAAATATGTAGGGCCACTTGGTAAGATGTGTTATGTTCTGTGAAATTCTGTAAATGTACGGATTATGAAAAAAAAATAAAAGTTTTTAAGAATATTGTTCTGAGTAATATACTTAAACATAAATTGTATAGATTTGAAATCATACTCGAACATAACCGAATCAAATGATTGAATTGATGTTGGTGATTGGTTACTACTAACACTATTTTCTATCTAATGCAAGTGAAAGATGACTTATGAAGACTTTGTATGAGAATAGCGTGTTAGCATTCCAACTTCACCTATTTGTTTGTGTGTGTGTGTTAACTAAATTTGGGTATAAATTGACAATAGATAATCCAATTTTATCCAAATATCTCTTAAGAGATAAGTTAAAAATATTTTTGAACACAACCCGAAATGTCTCTATTTCAAATTCAAACACACGATTACATATTTTGATTGCATAAGTCATAAAACATCATTCCTATCGTTTATTAAGCCCTATGTCAATTATCACTATTGTTCTAAACCCATTTTGAACCCCACAAAAATAAAATAAGCAATGTATTATATAAAAGGTGATCAAGCATTCAGGTAAGCAATAATCATGTAATTTCAACTAATTACATAAATCGTGTTAAAAGAAAAGGTCTTTAAATTAAAACGATAAAACAAAGGTTTATATCTTCATTCCAACACTTACAAGTTTAACCTAGCATATTTATTGTGAAACTACAGTAAGAAATATGAATATTCGTCACCGGAAAAACTTTTACGCAAAAAGGAAGAGTTATAATTAATTTTGGATTCTTAAATTCCTTCAATCAATTTTCAATTGATTCCATATTGTTCCTTGCTTTTGATATATTCAGTTTGAAGCTTTAAATTTTCAAACTCTTGATGTTATTTGTCTTAAATCTATTCCTAGCCTTATTCTCCACATTCTTGGATGAAGAATCTCCAAAAAAAATTATTCCAAATAGGTTAAATCATTGGCCAAATTACTTTACAAAAGATGAACAAAACTAAAATTGAAAACAAAATCTTCTTCGAAACGCATGGTACATTGCATTGCGATCATGATACAGTCTTTTCATTCTCCATGATTGCAAGAATTTTTATACATTCCAATCACAAGGTTACACTTTCTAATACTGGCATTTTGATCTTTGAATTCAACTTGCCATCCAGCTTATATCGCTTATAATTGCAATTATGTCTCTTCATCTTCCAATTTTTATCAAGTTAGGTCCCATTTCGTAAATTATGCACTAAACTCACTTTGTTTTTCATTCCTTCTCTTCAAAAGCTAGTCCAACATCAAGTTTTCCCTAAGCAAATAATATTTACACGACATTAAGCGAAAATCCCTAAAAAATACTCTCAAATATCCATGATGAACAGCCTAAGCATATAAATCAAATACACCAAACTTAAACATTTATTCATCCTCGAACAATAATCGTAAATTTAACTCAACAAATCAACACTCAAGTCACAAAATAGTTAGATAGTTTATCCTTTTGTATCACTTTTTGGAAATTTCATGCGTAAACAATAAAGAGCTTCAAAATCACAATACCAAGACCAACTTCAACTCATCCAATTGTTAAATATATGTGAGTGTGTAAAATCAAATTAAACATCATAAATTCATGAGTTGATTAAATTCCTAAAATTACGTCGATACTTCCAAATATTATGGGTAACATCATACTCTTAATGGTCAAATATATCATTTCTTCACTCGTAATATACACGCTCCCAAAATTGTTCTTTCAACTCCTTTTTTCGAGGATATTCTAACGTTGAAATCATAATACTCAAGTGCCTAGCGATCTTATCACAATTCCTTCTAAGGAAAATGTGATCGCCACATATCGCAGATGTAGCCCTTGTCAAGAACTAGACATTGGATCCAATATCACCAACTTCTCTCTGTAGAGAATTGATATTTTACTGCATTGCTCGATTGAACCTCATGTTCTTGGTCAATGAAGAGCGATCTGCCTCAAAATCTGTAAAGTGTTGGCTCTAATGCTTAAGGAGTGGGTACGACGGCATCCTCGTCCTTGAGGATCAATTGTTTGCCCTGAGCCTACACATTTGCTTGCGCGTTCCGTAGTCTGATAGATGTCAATGATCTAGCTTCCATCTTCTTGATGATAGATGCCTCTACTCCCTAATAATCTTTGAAAGTATGATAGTATGTCGGCCGTTTGTCTATATAGCTAGACTAGTGATGAGAGTGTAGATATAACTCTCTAAGTCATGTACGCTAAGTGATATAAAAAATGGCCCACATGTTAATAATTCGTCCTATGTATATATGATCAATATTGTAGTTCGTGAACATGTGTAGAATGACTAAGGTCTCCGTCAAACAATCGTGCTCGAACTCTTTTATAGCAAGTGGTCACATACAAAGACTCTCTCACATACAAGAATCGAGCTATCTCGATCAAGCAATCGTCTAACATTTGACCAAATATTTGGGCATGCATTTCATGCATCTCAAATAAATAACTCTCTATATTATGATATGTAATTGGAGTTTCGAAATTTAATTCATTTGGGATTTGTTGTTTGACAAGTTTTATGCCTTCAGAAATATATATAGGATCCATTACATAATCTAAACAAAATAACATAGGAAAATCTTCTATATGTTTTCTAAATTTCATCACCATCGCAACTGATATATCACTATCTATTATATAATCTCTGAAAGTTAGTGCAATAAAATAAAGATGAGCTAGAACTTTAAAACTAGTAGGATAATACAATTCTTTGGTAGCCTACAAAAATTGACAAAACTTTTCTCATTTTAAATGCAATTTTCATGATCTTGTAAACTACTATCTATGTGGGGTGTGTGTGTTGGAAATTAAACTACCTTTTTTTTTTGGCATTTTTACATTTAATTACATCTTTAATTGCACAAACCATCATTTCTATCCATTTTCATCCAATTTTTCAATAAAAAGTTATGAAATGACGAATATATCCTCATATTTAAATAAAAAAGAAAAATAAAGATTAATTGCAATCATATTTCCAATTTTTTCTAGAAAAAAAGTGCATCGAATCCCAAATAAACTATTAAAAAATTAGAAATTAAAAAAATAAAAAATTACTAATGAGTCCCAAATAAATTATTAAAAAAAATTTTAAAAATTATTTTTTTATTTAAATAGGAGGTTATATTTGTCATTTCAAAGTTTTTATTGAGAAATTGGATAAAAATGAATAAAAAGGATGATATACGCAATTAAATATGTAATTAAGGTAAGAATGCCAAAATATAATAATAATAAATAAGATATGAACGTTTTCCACAATAATAGTGAATAGTATTGACGTTATTTGCTAATTACGCATTTCAAAAATATTAAGTGAGTGTATTTGGGGGAAATATTACCGAGCATCTAGCATATAAGTTCTGCAATGAATTAACATTTTTGTAAAGAAATTTATAATTGTTAAAGATATTTTTCAATTGTTTTAATTTAAATTCCAGAGCCTTTTCCTTCTTTACTCTCAGCAAATGTAGGTAAACTCATACCAACAGTCAAATTTGTTCACTTCATTGACTTTTTTTTAAAATTTTGAGTTTTTCGCAATGTGCATATGACGAATTGTATTTTATCTTTCTTTTTTTTTTTTAATCACTTTTGACAATTAATTTTGCTACATTTTAAAAATAAAATGCTACAAGTCGAGATAAGGGTCATAGTTAGTGGCAAATTAGGTAATCACCTTTCGTTGTTGGTTTAGATCAGTATAAATATAACTCCAAATGACATAATCATCCAAAAAAACATTGAAAACAATCGTATAAAAAATTTATTGAAGACGAATAAATAGGGTCAAATTCACGACAAGCAGAATGTGATCGAACACATGAGAGGCAAATAAGTTAGTAAAATATTAAGGCAATAGGTTGAATAGAGCACGACTCAACATGTACTTAGAAGAATAACTTGATAATTACGTTGGATGGGCTCGGTGCAAAATCTATTTTGTCTTTTGAAGCATATATAAGAGCATTTTGTAGCTGCCAAGCTTTCTAAAATGAAGATTACAAACGAGAACCCAAATAATTATACAAGTATGAAGAGAGTGTCTTGCATCTTTTCGCATTAAAAGAGAATTATTATAGTTAAGTGCAAAGACTCTTTTGATGACGGGCTCAAATTAATATACATGTATTTCATGATAGGACGGAGGGAAAAAAATCTGAAATGGCATCAAAACACTTTACTTTGTTATCTCGAACATTTTATTCCTCAATAATATTATTACATAAAGATATTTATCCTGTTTGTTAAGGATTAAA
This sequence comes from Olea europaea var. sylvestris, assembly GCF_002742605.1. Classification (NCBI taxonomy): domain Eukaryota; kingdom Viridiplantae; phylum Streptophyta; class Magnoliopsida; order Lamiales; family Oleaceae; genus Olea; species Olea europaea. Next base: position 7,031,857 of record NC_036245.1, on the reverse strand, counting down.
ATTAGATTTTTAGTAGATTTTGATAAATAAATAAAAAATTGAAATGTGTAGTTAAAAAGTTGTGAGAACCATAGAATATGTGGTAAAAATTGATTGTTTGATTTTAACTTAAATTAAAATATGATTTGAATTGGTACCAAACAGGACCATAGTCATTAACCCTGTTCGATTTCCTTTTTGAACCTCACGTGGCGTACGGGGAGAGCCTTCATAAGGGCTGTACAGGTTACACACGATGGAGGATGGGTGGGTTAATTTTTGGTCATTTTTAATTCGAGTGGAGCTCATCCTTTGGGAGAGATCTGACCGAGTTCTGTGAACCTGGCTTTTGTACAGAAGAAAAAATTGTTCGTTTTTATCCTAGCTACCACATACACTAGGGAAAGGAATCCACAAGAAGAGCATATATTCAGCTAATCAATCAATATTGACAATGACATGCACAAATTTTCCAAGAATAGATCCCAAAATTTCACTTTCACCAGAATCCGTGTCAACTTTGGCTATATAGTACGCAGCAGAATGAATAGAGTGGAATCAAGGTGTCACACTCTAATTTGCATCAAATATTCATAAAGAAATTTGAATTTTCCAGCTTCCACATACATTTTTTTCCCTTCTAAATGTGCAAAATTCAATACTGCACTACTTCTTGTTAGAAACGTAACTAAAGCAAGTGACAAACTTTATCTTTTATTATCTACAATTTCTTTAACTAAACATGTCAAAATATATCTTTGATGATTCAACGAAATGGAAAAACTTCGCTACGTAAATAATTGGATAACGTCTAAATCTAACCTTGCACTCTATAATTTTCTTCCTCATATGATTTTCATGATTCATCAATCCATTATGTCGACTCGATCACCTTTTTTCCTTTAACAGGAAGTGCCCAAATTGCAATCTATATATGGTTCAATCACATTTTTTCCTTTAACACATAGACTCACATTTGAGCTTTATTGTGAACCAGAAATCGTGTGTTTCCTTTAACTGCATTCACTAAAAATATCACATGTAATGACAAAGGTGGTGGTCCTTCGAGTAGTCTCCATAAGGATTTTGACACCTCACAATCTAGTTTCAAAATAAAATATTGGTGGAAACAACAATTATGACAGACTTGGCATTTACGAGGGATCCGATGATGGATGACTTTTAGCAGTAATTTTTAAAAACAATTTAATTCATGCTTTAGAGTTTATTATCCAACAAAATAATTATAAACGTACCTCTCAGTAGTAAAATTTTCAGTTTATAATTTTTTATATGAAATTTTACTCATAAATAAATATTTTATGTGTAAGTAATTTTGTACACATAAGTTAATTTTAAACTTAAGAAAGAAAAAAGTATTGACTCATAATAAAATTTAGGTTATAAGTAATTTTTTGCTACTTTCTTATGCTTATGAGTGATTTTTTGTCTTAATAGTAATATTACTTTATAAGCAATTTTTTTTTACATAGAGTGAATTTTTATAGTTATAAATTAAGTTTTTGCTTATAAATGAATTTCAAATAAAAGGGTTGGAAATAATCATTTTATAGAGGGTAAAATTTGACTAAAATTTGAGAAACAACTAAATTTCTAGTGGAATGAGAAAATTACACTTATACTTAGTGCCCAAAAAATAACAAATATCGGTTCTTCCAACATCTCATAAATAATGCTACTAAAAATCGTCAAAAAATTGATAAAAAAAAATAAAAAATAAAAAATAAATACAAAAAAAAACTCCCAAACAAACCTTAGTACCTGTTTGGCTCCCTTTGAAATTTTAAATTGTTTGCTGCAGTATCATTCTCCACCATACATTCACACAATAAAATATTTTATACGCAACTCAATAAAATTTCTTTATTTTTTAACTCTACATTTTTCAAAAAATATTATTCAAAACTCTTTAATTTTCCAAATAATTGGTGACAATCAGGTACTATTACGTAATATTTACCAAACTTTGTGCAGCTATCGTGTATATATATGCGTACAAGCAATACACCCAAGAACTCACACTTGGTCTCCTATCTTCCGAAAGATAAGGGAATTAACAAATTATTGCTCATCGAAACAATCTCCAAATTAAGCTCCACCTCTGTTCCTATGGCTGACCTTACCCCAGAAAAAAATGGAGATACCAACCAATCCCATGTGCCGGTTCCCGGTTTGGCCGTCCCCAAGAAGCCTAAGAGAAACAAGTTTGCTTTCGCTTGCTCTATTTTAGCTTCAATGACATCAATATTACTCGGATATGGTAATAATAATAATAACTATAATACTGTTTCGGGCTTCAATAAGATTTTGTTTCGTTCGTGTGTAAGTTCTTCATGATTTTTACAGATACGGGAGTGATGAGTGGAGCAATAATCTACATCAAGGACGACCTCAAAGTCTCCGATGTCAAACTAGAGATCCTAGTAGGAACCATAAATATCTATGCCCTTGCTGGATCCGCCGTTGCTGGAAGGACCTCTGACTGGATTGGCCGCCGTTACACCATAGTGTTGGCGGGGGCAATCTTCTTTGCCGGAGCTTTTTTAATGGGCTTTGCCCCTAACTATGCATTTCTTATGTTCGGCCGGTTCGTGGCTGGGATCGGAGTCGGCTATGCTCTGATGATAGCTCCCGTGTATACCGCTGAGGTATCTCCGGCCGCATCTCGTGGATTCCTCACTTCTTTCCCTGAAGTCTTCATCAACGCTGGTACATATTCTCACACATACTAAAATGTGCATAGATTGAGCATGAACACATATAGCATTTTCGTTAGAGTATCGTGACCCGAATTACATTTGCTTCGACCCGAAAAGCTCACGGTAGTATCGTGAAACTAAAATTATGAGTAAAAAAAATAGGGTGTGTGGTGGTAGTGAAGGGATAGGGCCAAGAGGTCACACCACTTATAATTATTTTTGATATCTGCACTAGGTTTTTTTATTTTTATTTATTTATTTATTTTTTTTTGGACTTTCTCGAAAATCATCTGTTCTTAATCTTGTCTCATATATTGTCTATTCTCGTTTTTGTGTAACAATTTCTAACAATTTACTTTTAAGTTTTAAATGCATGTAACAACGCATAATTAATTTCTGGGAAAAACAAGTTTGAAAATTCTCATTTGATTTTTTCCCCCAAAGATAATTTTTTTTCCTTAATTGTTTGTTAATTAAACAATTAAGCTCAGTTTCAATAATTTTATAAACCACAAATTATAAGATAAAAATGAAATTGTGTATTCCACATGAGAAGTCATTGTCTTGTTTATCAAATTAACAATTTTTTTAATTGGTTATTTCAATAGTTTGTTACTATCCTATGCATGTGCAAGAAATTAAAATTAGATTTTTAACGAATTTTAATAAAAGTTATGACTTAAATTAATAAAAGTTTAATTTTAATTTCCACATAAGGAGGACAGAATTTTTATTTGGGAAATTTTACTTGTACATAGTTATTGCATATAATGGTGTCCATAATATGATGTGGCAATCGTCTGATTGTTTATATACAAGTGTGAGATTTGAATTAAAAGTTGGACCCAGTGCCACGTGTAACTATAAACACCATTATGTAAACATTTCTGTACATGTAGCTCTTCCTTTTTATTTTGGGGCTATGGTTGGTGGTTTGACAAAAGCCCAATTATCTAAATTTTATCTACTTCTTTCGATTCTCTCTTACCAGTCCTCTCTAACACGTGTAATGATAGTGAAATTTGGGTCGATGAGAGAGCACCACATTTCCTTTTTGTTTTGAATTTATTCCCAAGCATTGCATTGGTTGAACTAAACTAATAACTTGATGCTTTTCTAGTTATATCAACTACCTTTCTAGTTTTCAACTCTACAGTCAGCTACTTTGTCTACTTCTCTTTCATATTAAAATACTAATTTGTATATAGTGTCTTTGGCGATGGACTAATTTAAATTGTTTTGTAGGTGTATTGTTGGGATATGTATCAAATTATGCATTTTCCAAGCTTCCATTGAACTTGGGCTGGCGGTTCATGCTTGGTGTTGGTGCAATTCCATCAGTTGTCCTAGCTGTGGGTGTCCTAGCCATGCCCGAGTCACCCCGATGGCTAGTCATGCAAGGTCGTTTAGGCGATGCAAAAAAAGTCTTGAACAAAACCTCGGAATCGTTAGAAGAGGCACTAGAGAGATTAGCTGATATTAAAGAAGCTGCAGGGTTGCCAGAAAATTGCAACGATGACGTTGTTCCTGTTCCAAAACGTAGCCATGGCGAGGATGTATGGAAAGAAATGTTCCTCCACCCTACACGGAGGGTCGTACACATTTTGTTGGCAGGCATTGGCGTACATTTTTTTCAACAGGCGATTGGCATAGATTCTGTTGTGTTATACAGTCCCAGAATTTTTGAAAAAGCCGGTATGAAAGGTAGTAGAGACCAACTACTTGCGACTATCGCGGTTGGAGTTTCAAAGACGATCTCCATACTAGTGTCCACATTTTTTCTAGACAGGATTGGACGACGAATTTTGCTCCTCTCGAGTTCTGGCGGTGTTGTATTTTCCCTCGTGATGCTAGCCACTGGATTGACCATAATTGATCAACATCCCAATCAAAAACTAACATGGGCCGTTGCCTTGTGCATCGCCATGACATTATCATGTGTTGCATTTTTCTCGATTGGGATGGGTCCCATCGCATGGGTCTACAGCTCTGAGATCTTCCCGTTAAGGCTAAGGGCCCAAGGGTGTAGTATAGGAGTCGCAGTTAATAGAGTCGTCAGTGGGGTGATTTTAATGACATTTATATCCTTGTACAAGGCCATTACAATTGGAGGGGCTTTCTTTTTGTTCGCAGGGGTTGCTACTGTAGCTTGGATTTTCTTCTACACATTGCTACCTGAGACACGAGGAAGAACCCTAGAGGATATGGACGTCCTATTTGGTACTTTCTGTGGGTGGAGATCCACCATGAGAGAATTAGAGAAGAAGAGAACAGAGGGCAATTCTGATGGAGTTCACACGACCACCAGTGACCAGGCTTGAGGGTAATATTGCACATGGCATGTCTAATGTACGAGATAAGATTAGACCGTACTCGACTTGATTGGAAAAATTAGAAAGAAGTAAAAATCTTGACTATTGTACTATGCACTACTTGTTTACTATGTATTGAACGTGCTTGTTGATTTTATGAAGTACTTTGTGTCATTTGTGGCAATTTGTTTAGCTAAACCGGTGCTCACAAACATAGACCGCAGTGAAATTTCTCCTTATTTTGCAAACACTAACCCCAATAATTTCTTTATTTTCAATTTTATCTTAATTTATCCATAGTCGATTCAAGATGATAATCCCCACATCTAAGAATGGAGCAACCACACTTAAATGTGATTATTGTTTTAACTTTTTATCTGTACAATTCTCTATATTTGTTGAAGCAAGCTGACTGTACAAGTCACTCACACATGCAAGGGGGTGGATGAGTTTTTTTTTTTTTTTCAAATAATTTCCCACCTAGGCATGTTTAGCCTATACAGGCCTGTCTGTATAGCCAAAATTATCCATATTTCTTTGTGATCCTATTGAGCAAAAAGCAATTGACTACAAGGCAATTATACTTGAGGTCCAAAAGTGAAAAATTGATTTTATATATCGCAACAACATAGTTGACTATTGTTAACGATCGAAGTCGGATCAATAAATTTTTCTCACATAACTAGGATTTTTGCCTCCTAAACTTACTAGTTTTGATGCTCAAACTGGATCAAGAAGAAAAATAACTATTTGAGATGAAGATATTTGAATTATATGCTTCTCTTCTCTTAGGTAGGAGTATTTATTGATTTCTCTCAAGGTCTTGAGATAATTTAGTCATTTTGAATAAGTGACAGATGACAATTTTTTTGGGCTAGCTTGTAATTGATTCAATATATTAGAGTATCAAGTTTTATCCATTGACTTACACGTCTTAGTAACCGTTTTTGGTCAACCTGAACGGGAAAAATGTTTGTCCATCTTGAGCGAGCACTTTTTGTTGTTTTTCTCTTCTCCCACACATCGCTTAAGCTTTGTAGGCGGACGAAAACGCTCGCGAAGGATATTTCTTGTTTTAACAATTACCTTCAACTGTATTTTGAAACATAAGCGATATCCATATATCAAATTATTTTGAGCAACTTTGTTAACAAGCAAATTCTAAATTTCGTCTACGTGAAGAGTTGCAATTGACTGACCGCAAATTTATAGTGGTTTTTTCGAGCAGAATGAAATTAAATTCTCAATGATTTATGTATGTATTTGAAAAAATAAAATTTTTAAATTCTTGGAAGAATTCAAAATATATGTATTATGTAGCAACATTACAGCACGCGCATAAGATTTCAGAAATTAAGAAGGCAAATATTTTCAACTTGTAGTAAATATTGTATGGCATTCTTTTTCCCCAAAAATAAATAAATGAAGTTATATTGCTTTTTTAGCTCAATTGATTCCAGCCAAAGCCAAGAAAAACCGCAGAAACCAGCTTAACTCATGCAACCTCAGAAAGTTAATAAAAATTGGAGATAAAACTCGAGTAGTTACCCATGGTCAAGCTGATCTTGGTTCACCCAACATCGAGCTTGACTTGGTAGATTAAACGTGCTCGACTCATTGTTAGGAAATCGAGTTCCGAACAACTTTTTGATCATCGAGTAAACCCAGGAGCTTGGACGAGTTGAGCCATCTGCAAACCCTTCTTTAATTTAAAAAAGTGATTAGTAGAAGATTGAAGTTCGAAGAAGCGGTCCATCGAAGTCGGTGCCGCCACTGAAGTCCCTAACTCACCGCTGTGACTTGCAAGTATCTGTTTTCAGTCTTGGCTTGCTAGAATGCTCAAGATTCTGGAGTACATTTTTTGCATTTGTTCACAATTTTTTTGCAATAATATTTATTTTTTATGTTCTATAATCTTTTTCCATTATAATTTCTACTGTGTAACATTAATCCTTAAGATTGGAATAGTTATGCGAATTTCAGGGGGAAAAAGTTAAAGTTTGTCTAAAAGAAAAGAAAGGCAAAAGTTAAAAAATGGGGTTTTGTGACTTGAACTGCTATTATTTATTTATTATTATTTTTTTTTTTTTTGGCACAAAAATGTAGAACAAGTGCGGAACCAGCGAAAATTCTCACGTAATTTTTACTTTCAATCTTGAAGTCAAACTTGTTTCAAGTTATGAATCTAAAACTAAGAGTGTTTGAAGTTAAACAGCCAAGCGAATTTGAAATTTGCATGGAAAACTCCAGCTTTGTTCTGCTAACCCATCATACTAGCCATGTATGTTGGAACAATCGCACAGGCGGACATCGTAATATATGTTGAATCATTTCTAAAGGCACGCATAATGATGTATGTTGAAAATGTTAATTGTGAGATGGTTTATTTATATATATATATAATTTTTTTTTTATTATTTTTTTTTTTTAGGCTAATCATTGAATAATAATAATATCATGCCTTCTAAAAATGAGTCTTAAGCTCCCAAAAAAAAAAAAAAAAAGAGTAAGGAAATGACACTAATATAAAGTCAAATAAGAGATATTGATAAGTACTTCAATTCGTTGTAAGTGTTATACTATAGGTCCAATCGATTTAGGCTATAAACATTTTTAATATGTCTAATGCATGTATTTTTCATAAGATCTATTACTTATTTAAATCAATATTCCAATTAATGATATTAATAATAGAATCCATAAATTCAAGTTTCAGTAATTTGTTAATTACAAATAGTTGTGATTGTGATATACAAATTATATTTGATTGAATCTTAAATAATCCATAGTCGTAAGTAATAACGAGATACGGATATTGTTATTACGGATAGACAATCATGTGTGGCATTCTTACTTGTGTAGTAAGTAGATAATCTCACAATCTAAAGTGTGGTGACACTCAAATGAACACGTGAATATTTTTTTATAAAACAAAACATTGTAGACTCGCTGGGAGATTCCATATGAATGACTATCTTAGTGTCAATTTTTAATCTCTAACGTTCGGTAGTGAAATTGGTCATTTGATTTGAGGTTATCATAGTACCTTGTACAAGGGCAATCATGTTCTGATGTTGGATGTTACTTTGCCAAATTCGCTAATACGATATCGTTTGGATATGTCAAGAATCAGATTAAGGTTGTGTGTAAATGACCAATAGAGAATTTCTCACTCTTGGATAGTATGAGATTATGTTCTACATTTTATTCAACTAAGTTGATAACGAAATCATTGGTCAAGGTGTACTCATGAGTCAAAAGGAGTTTTCGACTTGTATTGAATTAATAATAGAATGAAAGATATAATCGATAATTGAGATTAACACTTATCCATAACTCATAATTGATTGGATCATATTGATGAAGAGATTATAGTTTCACGGTAAACAAACAAGTTTGATTTTGCCATACCAGGTGACATTTTCCGTCACATGTATTGTCCTGACATATTGTTAAATGTTAATTTGGGATGACGAATGTGAATTGGTAATAACTTAAAATGGATATTTTAATTTATCAATTTTCATTGGATCAAAATAATTCACGTCGTCAGACATCATGTTTGGGAACTAATGGGTCTCACACACTAAAGGAGAACTAGAAGAATGAGATTTACTAATTAATTAATTAACAAGTGTTTAATAATTGAGTAATTGTGTTGTTTATCAATATGTCCGAATTAATTAATTCTTGGATCGACTTTAATTAAATGAGTTAATTAAATATTAGACCGGTTTGGAGAAGGTCCAAACCCTTTTGAGCTTATATAAATAAGTAGCTAGGGTTTGAAAATTATAGAGATTTTCATTCTTCTTGCTAGTACAAGAGAAGAAAACCTTGGTTCTCTCTCAATCTTGTTTCCTATGTGGAATTTCATTGGATGTTGGACAATTAGATAGCTGTGGGTAACAGATCAAAATTATTGAAACAAAAGAATAGTAAAAAAGTTTGCAAAATTCAAGAAATATACAATTTCTATTTAAATACAAAGCAAATCCTGATGGTAATTGAAATTGTTTCATTTTTCGCTATGCATAATTAAGTAAATTTAAGAATCACAACAAGAGAATAGTAAGAAGGGAGAAGCAGTGGAAAATTGATGATTGAGGGAAACAGAGCGTGAATGGCTATAATAATGTTAAGCTGAGAAAAGAAAGGAAGTGATTAAGATTGAATGGTTATTTTATCTTTGAATTTGAGGGTCTTGAGAATTCGGAAGAGATTAATAATAAAAATGAGGGACTATTAAGTTAAAATGTGACCAAAAAAGTTTATGGCATCTAGTTCACCAAAGATACAATAAGTAGACATTTTGATAGAATATGGCTATTATATTTAGCCCCTATTTGGTATTGATTAAAATTTAAATTTTAGTCAAAGTTAATATTTAATTTTAACCACATATTTTATGGATCTCACAACTTTTTAACCACACGTTTCATACACTTCTATCAAAATTTACTAAAAATCTGATTTTAATTTCTTTTTGAAAAAGATCTCTCTCTTCTTCTTTTTTTTTTTTTGTTGCTGCACGAATCGGATTTTTTGAGAAATGTATCGAGAGAGAATTTGATTTGAACTGCCCAAACAAGAATATTTGAACAGCGAACAAGTGTTGTTTAAAATGCAAGAATGATTGATGTAATTGGCCAATTGAATAATAACAGATGAAAACACTGACACAAATAGACCCATAAAAATACTTCAGCAATTTGAGGAGATGATGAGAAGCTTTATGCTGCTTAAAAAATTTTGCTAATTATATTGGTTATCATTGCATCTGTTTATAGAAGTTCTTCAAGTTGAAGTATATGATTGAACAGATAGATTATTAAATTTGACTTAGATTTGTCTCTAAAACTGCAAGGCGACTAATATCTAAGTAATTGTTTGGAACATATTCGGTCTTGTTATTTGTTTATAATACACATATTCTAAATAATACATTTCATTTGTCATTTTATTTTTGAGTTTTAAATCAATTATTAGTTCTGTAAAACTCTTAATGGATACCAAAAAATAAAAAATAAATAATTGAATGCATAATATGATTGAGATATATTGGGGGTCCAGTTTACGAAATTCGCCTCAGACCCTAAAAATCACAAGTTTGACACGAAACATTATATACAATTTTTATTTTTTTTATTTCTCCATATATTATTATTTAGGTATGTTCATTAGTCCTATTCAAAAACAAATAAATAAATTATCCAAGTACCAAATGTATGTTATTAACAGGTGTACGTGTATACTCATATCATGCATACCTTAAAATAAAGTGAGATGCATAATAAAGACAGATTCTAATTCACACAGTTCCAGGGTGAACTGTCGTGACTCTTTCGAGTCAAAATTTTCTGATTTTTTAAATGTATTAAGATTGAATTTTGTATATAATTCTCCATTTTCTATTGAACGAGTTGACAGACAGCCCATCCAGTCCTCGGGATGAATCACAAGTCAAAATTTTCTGATTTTTCAAATGTAATGAGATTGAATTTTGGATATATTATCCGTTTCCCTATTGAACTTGTCCCCCCTTGTGATGGACCGTCCATTCGATCCCAGGTATCACAAGCCTCCAAGACACCGGTCGACAAGCTCTAGTAGCAAGATATACTCCAGCTAGCCCCTAATTGGATGGCCAAACTGGTGGAGTAGGTGAGTACGGAGGCTTTTAATCACGAGTTTCCCCTATCAACACTTTTTCGGTCGAGCCTGTCGTACCGGACTTGCTTAGTACGATTTACTTAACTGGCGTGATTTGCAAGTTATTGTGTCAACCCCAGAGTTTACATAGTGCGCACCCCAATGATAGTGGTTACTGATTCCCCTGTCATAAAAAAAGAAAAGAAAAAAGAAAAAAAAAGGAGGGATATACTTCAAATAGAAAGCTTGCAACTATACCTACATGTGATCTCATCATTAGTATATTTTTCGATAATTTGATCATAGACCAGTTGTTAACAATCTTGTCGTATCACATAGGTATGGGAGTTCATTATACCCGTAACACTCTGCTCCAATTTTTATCACATTTATATGTATATATATAACACATGCCTTAGAGGGTAGAAAGAAAAGTTTGATTCTTTTCTTCATCATTGTTAAATAACCATTAATTTCGGGCAATTATACATCAAAACTATATAATAAATCGAAATTGTCTATTCAAATGATACATTATTTTTGCTTGTTTCCAAACTTAGCTTTTGATTGACCAGTGTACTTTCTAGTTTATTTGGCTACTTGAATAGTTCGTATTACTCCTAGCACGTGTAATAGCATGGGAGGCATGTACACATATGCTTATGTTTGGTTCAACACCAAAAGTGGATTCAAATTTAAGTCGAAATCAGCATTGATTTTAATCATATATTTCATAAAAATTACAACTTTTCAATTACACGTATCATTAAATTTATCAGAATCTACCAAAGAAAAAAAAAAGATCTTAGTTTGATCTAAACCAAAAGGAGCATAGTTAATTGCAACTAAAGTGAAATATTACTTAAATGATTTATTTATCTTCAAGTTACGTACTTTTTTTCACTTTTACTTTTAAATGATGATTGATTTTCTTCTCCGTTATTCTACTTATATGTGGGACACTTCCAGACTATTCTTCATGATGATAATATCTATATTAATAAACGTATTAAAAATTATTAGCTAAGAAAGTGACAACAGCCCAATTTGATCTAACTTTATATGCTTGTCACTGTCTCTCCAATTAATCCGGTCTAACACGTGAATTGACAAAACAAATTAATAAATGCTTTTGAATTCATGCACACAAGCACTAGGCGGGACCCGGGTCGGTCGAACTGATAAATTGACGCTTTTCTACCTTTGCCGACTCCCTAATTCCTTTTTCCACTTCTACTTCATATTAAACAGAAGTCTAACTTATGAAATCAAAATCCTTGCTTCGCTAATATTGTTACCACTCTTACAAAGCTAAAGCAATTTGATAAATTAAAGGGAGAATTGCATCCACGATCCCAAATCTTTTATTTTATTGTAGACTTTATTTAGTGCATGTTTTTTCACCCAAAAAAAATCAATTTTTTGATCGTTATTTCACTATTTCAGTTGTCATATTTGACCTCGTCTCTCACAAGTAGAACCCATTTTTCCCCCTAACGATCAAAAAATCAATTCTTAAAATCTCTACTGAATAAACCTTGAAATTTTTAGTTTGCGTCATTCACAATTTCAAACCTTACATTTTGTTGCAGTACAAGAACAAATGAATGGATTCCATCAACTAATAATGTATGCTTATTATCTACTTGTAACATGACATTTTCGAGATTATTTGCTCAAATCAACCAATTACGAGCACAATTTTCATACTGGATATCACAGACAATTCGTCTTGATAATACCAGTAAGTTTACATCCCAAAATTTTAATGAACATTAAATGTCGGTCGGGATAGAAGTTGAACACCTACTCATACACAAAATGATCGAGCGAAATCATTCGTTAAGCACCTCTAATTAATGGTTAAAAGATTAGTCATGAAAATAATGCTACCCATTTTTGCATGGAATATGCCATTCTACATGCAACAATATTTTTATGCATGAGGACAACATCTTATCATAAATTTTTTCCTTCAAAATTGATTATAGGTCGGAAGCCTAATATTTTCCATCTAAGAATTTTAGGTTGTATAGTGTATGTGCCCATTGTCCCCCATCACAACGAACTAAGATGATTCCTCAAAGAAGACTGCGAATATACGTCTCTTCTATAATAAAATATCTTGAACCCAAAATCAGTGATATTTTAATGTGCGATGAGTCAATTGTCATTTTATTGAGACAATAATTCAAGCATTAGGGAGATAATCAAGTAGCTCGAAATTTTTTTGGGGAAAAAAAAAATTTGTCTGATCCATATTTGTGCAAGATAATACAAACATTCGCAATGTATAGCCAATCAATTGCCAAATGTATTTATTGATCGAAAGAGAGTAGTTAGGAATACTCCGATTCAAATTGATATCCACATAGAATAATCAATAAAAAAACATGTCTGAAGTATGATAAATCAACTTGTTCTAAAAAAAAAAAAAAAAATACTATTCAAAAAATTATAACATCAAATAATGGGGCTCAAACGGGGGCTAAATCACCAATTCTATTGGAAGAGAGCATCCCACCGGCTTTTAGGGTTCTAAATCCTCAAAATAAATAGTGATCGGTAGAATTGTAACCAAAGTCGTGTAATGCAGTGCAGTGCAGGTGTTCATAAAAGAAGCAGAAGAAATTACAAGTAACTGATTTGAGCCCCTTAATTCCCTCCCAACGATCTTTTATTTTGTTATTCCAATTCTATTGGAAGAGAGCATCCCACCGGCTTTTAGGGTTCTAAATCCTCAAAATAAATAGTGATCGGTAGAATTGTAACCAAAGTCGTGTAATGCAGTGCAGTGCAGGTGTTCATAAAAGAAGCAGAAGAAATTACAAGTAACTGATTTGAGCCCCTTAATTCCCTCCCAACGATCTTTTATTTTGTTATTATACATCATTAGCTTTCTCTCTCGTCTCGTATATTGTTTTCAAGATTGTAGGAAGGATTATATTCGGTACCAGTGAACTTCAATTGCACATATTAATGGTTAGTGACTTTTGATTGAGGCTTGTTCGTGTTTGAGCAATTTTCATTTTTCACGAGAATTGTACATTTATACGCCAATCGTTGCCCCCGACATTGTTTTAGTTGAAACTATCAATTTCAATGGTTATGAATATTTATTGGTTAACAACAGTGGATTGACAAATTGTATCTCAATTTGATTATCAAATAGTCAAATAGATTATCTAATTTGACAACATCGAATTATTCACAACATAGCACAGTGCTAGTTGGATTTGATATCTTTAGGTTCTTGGTAATTACTCGTACCTCTCTCGGCTGAAGTTCTAGGAGGCTTACCCTGGCATGGATTTGTATAGCAAAATCACTAACAACTCCTTTACTACATGCTTCAAATAGTAGGTGAAACAAATGTCACTTTTAAGCTGTGTTTAAAGAACTTCTCCATCTTCAAAACCCCAAGTAGGCACTCCTTTAAGTAATGCTATGGCTATTAAAAAAAAAAGTTTATAGACCTCATAATAAATAGTCGCATTAAGGCTTCAAATTCTCAGGACTAACATAGTGAAAACCGTTTATTGCTACCATTTACACGCATTGATCCGAGTGTCGATGATAATTGCAGATCCAGTGAAGGAATTGATTGTTGGGGAAATGTAGAAGAAATAGTAATGGAAATGATGTAGTGTGCAAGGCCTGGGCCGGGGGCAGGGGACAAAAGAAAAATGATTTTGCCACTTTTATTTTTATGTACATAAGCGATTATCGAAAATGATATGTAGGGAAAATATTGAAAGAAAAGTTGAATGTGTTTTAGATTGACAAATAATAGAATATCATGTGAATATTATGGAATCCCTTATATAAATCTTGATTTACATGTAGTAAGGTTTAAAGAAAAATTTATACTGTATCGTTACATTGAAAAACAAAATTCATTGAAAAGAGAGAATTTTGATTTTAAAAAAAAAAAATTCCCTTATAAACTAATTGGGCCTAGAGACAAGTAATCCCTCTCCATCTGATTGTATATTGATTTTTTCAGAATAAAAAATTAAGAGATGATTAGCTTCCCTTGCTTTCCTTCCCTTCGCCCCTTGAAGTGTGGAGATGAAGGTGGTGGAATGTTGGAGAGTTGCTATGGTGGGAGATCTGATCGCTTGGGTGGTGGCACGATGGCGCATGAGTTTGAGAGTGATGATTTAGAATTTGAAAATTGAAAAGAGAAACTAATTTCTTATATTTTGTATTTCAAAATGGTAAATAAAATATATTTTAAATATTTTATACGATACAAAAAAGAAGTATTTTGAAAATTTATTGTTTGGTAGGTTGTATTTAGTACCTGTTTGTTTCCCACTATCTAGCCATTAAAATGAAAAATATGACCGTTATCCATCACATCAAGTCATCATATTTGGATTTCTATCTCTTATATGGAGTTCGTAACGACTGTATTTTTCATTCTAATTCTTACATTAATGAGAAACAAACGAGACCTTAATTTGGACTTTCAAAGACTTAATAAAATTTAAAAAGTTTAAGAATATTCAATGTAAACTTTTTAAAACTCTTTAGAAATATTGTATCTTTTTAAAGAGTAATACTATGCAACCCCAGTGGGATTGTAACTCGTAAATTTTAGATAATAAGTTAAATGAAATGTGAAATTAAATAATATTTTACATATTAATTAATTTCACATTAGCATCATTTATATTGGGATTAAATAGAATTACTCTTTTTAAAAGATCTTGGATTGAACTATATTTTTCAAAACTCATTTTTCCAAATAATTGCACTAAACAGGGCCAATGTATTGCATTAAACGCACTTATTGTTTTAGCACAGTAGATTTGGACCATAGGATGTAAACCAGGCGATTCAAGTTACTCTGAGAAGAGTGCGACTTTAGTTGGAAATGATAGAAATTGTAGGGGATAAAACTGTAGTCGCGGCATTCCCCGTGGAAGGTAAGCGCATATAACAGACTATACCTATTCCGACGTCGTAATTTTCACATCAGTGTGCCTATTTGAATCGCTCCAAAGCGCGAGACTGCGAGAGTACCAGAGTGAATCGAAGCAGAAGTTTATAAAAATATTTCAATCTCATGCATTTATCTGGTGATTGATCTTAACTTTAGCCCTATATGTGTATTTGTGTTTTATAATATTTCTTTTGGCACGCGTACGGAGAAAGAAATTAGGTTGAAAATAATTTCAAATGTTTAGTTTTGAATGACTTGTTGGATTTCGGTTATCGAAATTTTATGGTTGGCTGAAAGTAATTATTTCTTGTGTTTACTAGTTTGGTTCTGTATTTTCTTACAGAAGTTAAATCAAAATTTATATAGGTTGAAAACATCTGTCTAACAATTATGAAAATTGATTAGGTGTTTATTTGATGCCGAAATTATTTTGAGAAAAATAGAAGGGAATAAGGAAATGAAAATTATTATATGGCAGGTTTAGAAAATAATAAAATGGGAACGGTCCAGATCGTGAGATAGATTATGCAAATATTTCTAGAAATTGGTTTAAATGGTTTACTGTATTTGAAAATTTCTGTTGGTGCTAATAAGGAAAAGCAACATTACATTATGGGTAAAGTAGAATTAGAATGAAAACAATGTAGAATGAGGTGATTAACAATGACAGTGAAAATAAGCTTCCTGCATAGAGGCGAAAGGAATGGGAAATAAGGAAATATGCTGTGACTATTTTATCCTCATAAAGAATCAGGTTGACATTGTAGAATATAATGAAAAGTGAAAGGAATAACATTTAAAAATTTGAATACTTCATCCATAAGTATGATGATACAGTCAATTCGTTTGGAACTTAAGACAGGATGTGTTATTTTAGAAATTTTTCCTTTTCTATTCTTTTTCCATACTTAAACCAACTCTTGAATTCTCAAAGGGGGAAACAGGATTTGTGGCAGATATCACATTGAGCAGAATAAGATAAAAAAATTGAGTTGCTGAGCAATGAGCACAGAGAAAATGAAATTCCTAAGATGAGATGCAAAAAATTAGTGCTTTTTTGTCAAAGTTTCTTGAATGACCTCGCACTTTTCCAGTATCTTGATAGAACCCCCAGTTGCTGCTGCCCAACTATTGGAGGATTTAACTATACTCAAGGGATGATCAATTAAATTGTTTATTGGAATGTTGAATGAACATAAATGATAACAAAGCTCAGGCTATTCGAGAGGCCTGATCTCTCCACTATTTTCTCAATACTTCACTGCTTGAAGCTCTCTTATTACATTTATAGACAACCTATTGGCTTTCTATTACCCTTTACTAACTAACTATAGAACATTCTAGAATAGTTGATGACTTGGCTCCAATGTAATTGGATGTCTATCATTACCCCCATCTCAAAATCCTCCTTGTCCTCAAGGTGGAGGTGTGGTTTAACTTCAAAATTCAAATTTCCATTTAGCTTAACCATTCTTGGAGTAAGCTTGCTGCAGCTATTAGCATGTACAGGCAATCGTCCATCAACCAGTAAAATTTTACCCATACAAATTCCATAACCAGTTGCATTTATAGAAACCATAGAAGAGTTTGGGCTAGGGAATTTATTTCCTTTTTTATTCGGGTTGTAAATCATTTTAGCGTGCTTAATGAGATCATTTTTGTCTTCTAGCCTTTGTGGGCCAATTTAAAAAGTTGGCCCACACCTTGAGGCTGTAACAAGGTTTGAAACCGATTAACAAAATTGCCCAAACATAACTTCTTTGGTAATGACGAGAAGGGACCTGCCAGACTATTGAGCCTCTTGTAATCCTAGCAATTCCAGCCATCTATACCATCCTCGATTATCTCGGATTTTGGGGAAATTTAAAAAATAAGGGTGTGTTCCGGTGTAGCTGCTGTCAAACATTTTTTCAACTGATGTTCTGCTCGCCATGGCTCGTCATTTATATTCATGTCTTTGGTACTTGCTCCAAATTCCTTCAATTTTGGGAAAATTTTTGAATTGATGGTCGAATCAGGTGAGGTAGCTGCCCACGCCTTTTCCTTCCTGTCTAGTTCCTCCCGATGATGCGTGATGCGGGTATTTGCTCCAATTTTCTCCAATTTTGGGGAAATCTCAAAAGTGATGGTGAGTTCTAGCGAATTTTCTATAATCCCATTCTCCTGCCTTACTCATTCCAGTCCTCCCCTTTCTTTTATCATCAGATCGAGCTTCTCCATTATTTTAGACATCGCTCTCTGAAATTCGAATTTTATTTCTTGGAACTCTTCGTGTAATTGTGATTGCAATACTTCGATCATTGTTTCCAAAAGATCAACTCGATCTTCTGATTGTTTTTCTTACTTAGATGTAATGTCCCAGGTTAACAATGGTTGCTCTGATACCATTTTGATAGAATCCCCAGTTGCTGTTGCCCAACTATTGGAGGATTTAACTATACTCAAGGGATGATCAATTAAATTGTTTATTGGAATATTGAATGAACATAAATGGTAACAAAGCTCAGGCTATTCGAGAGGCCTGCTCTCTCTACTATTTTCTCAATACTTCATTGCTTGAATGCAAATCCCAACTGTTGGAGGATTTAACTTTACCCAAGGGATGATCAATTAAATTGTTTATTGGAATATTGAATGAACATAAATGATAATAAAGCTCGGGCTATTCGAGAGGCCTGATCTCTCCTCTATTTTCTCAATACTTCACTACTTGAATGCAAATCCCAGCTCTCTCTTATTATATTTATAGACAATCTTTTGGCTTTTTATTACCCTTTACTAACTAACTATAGAACATTCTAGAATAATTGATGACTTGGCTGCAATGTAATTGGATGTCTATTATATCTTTATGCTGGACATTGTCCTTTGAGGATACGACCTGTGCTTATTCTGATTTTTACATCCAAATGCATCTTATGAGCTCTCGTAAAACAACAGGACAGACAGACCAATAGACATGTGATTTTTGGAGCTTTGGAAACGTCTTTCATGGATTGCCATCTTTCCTCTACGTCAACTCTTCCATCGATCTGGATTGTCGAGACACTAGCAAGCTGTAATCAAGTTGATGAATCTATTTTATATGGTACATGTGTTGCTTCCTTTATTTTGTAATAAAAAGTGGTGTTAAGTTCATCTTGTTGTTGAGAGTTAAGAGTTTTATGTTGATAGTCGATGTATTGTAGACTTGGTTAAGAAGACCCCGGAAATAACTAGTGATCTTGGGAAAAATGCAAGAGAATTTGTCTCCTTGAGAATCATAGAGAGATTGTTTGTCATTGGAGCTCAAAATGCGAATCCTGTATCTTCGTCTTCAAGTTCTAAAATTGGATTTGACCCATCAGAGAGTTGTGAAGCTGTCCTGGAAAGCATATCACGTGAGGTACTTCGCTTTGGTTTGTCTCTGGTGTAGCTTTATGATTTTTAATCTGAAGACGTGCTGTATGTCAAGGTACTTTTTGTGTGTAAAAATGGTTAACCTGCTTGAATAATTTTCTGTACATATGGTTAGACATCTGTACAAAATCTGATAGAGTATGGACTGGACACATTGAAATGGGATATTCAGCCCTTCATAGAGCACAAAAGGTCTAACTCGCCTAAATGCACTTTACAGCAGGTGAAATGTATTCTTTGATATAGTTATGTAATATTCTAAATTTTCTGTTATTTGTTCTGATTTTGTCATTTCCTTCAAAACAGCTGAAGGATGCAATTCTTACAGGAGGCCATCCTCTTCTTTCATCCTTAAAAGAACACAGTGGTTTGGCAGTTACAAATCAGCCTGAACATAGACTTTCAGTGGATGATGGTGATACCAACCATGTTGCAGCTACACTTAAAGAGAGCAACGCAAATGCTCTAAATGTTGCAGCAAATGGTCACTTAATTTCTCCCATCCCTGCAAATGGGGATGTGCTCTTAAAGAGAAGTTTGACTGATGAGAACTTAGTAGCTAAGCGGAATAGGAGTGCCACTACAGAATTTGTGGAAGGTCAGTCCCATGAAAATGAAATCGCATTGGGGAATGGTGGTGATACCCTTGCAAAATCTGCCAAGAAGTTTAAGCATGGCATCATCAATTGTGAACGGGATGGGCACATGAATTTTCTATCTTCACATGCAGGAAAAAATAGTCCTCCTGAAAACTGCAGGAATGAGCATCCTTCATTGAAGGGGCTTGTTGAACATGATGAAGCTCTGCCTTGTGAACCCCAGGTTCTTCATAAGGGAACTGAATTGCCAAAGGACAGATCTGGAGAGGTACAAAGCCAAGAAAATCATCTTGATGAAATAAAAGCTTACAAAAAAGGTCTTTGCAAGCTCAGGACAGATATAGGCACTTGTGAGGGTGGAATTCAGCCTGCGCTCTGTAATGATGAATACCTGGATGGATATGGGCATAGTTCTCAACGAAAAGTCTCTAATGTTATTGATGCTGAAGATGATATTGACCATAATCAAGATGCTGATATGGCTTTTGATGACGAGGGGTATAATGATGAGAATGATATTGCCATGAAGAAGAATGCTTTCTTAAGCTCACAGTGCACATACAGCCAAGATTCCTTGGCAATGACTGATTTGAGAGAGATAAATCTGTGCACAACATGCAAAAAGGGTGGAACTTTATTGGTCTGTAGTTATAACAGTTGCCCCTTGATGGTTCATGAGGGCTGCTTGGGTTCTGCCCCCAACTTTGATGCAGGGGGCAAATTTTACTGCCCTTTTTGTGCATACTCTAGAGCGATATCGGAGTTCAATAAAGTTAAGGACAAGGCCTCCATGGCAAGAAAGGACCTGGCAACCTTTTTTAGAATGGGAACTGTAAAAAGAACAAAGGAAGTAGCCGTTAGTTCACGTAGGGAAAAGAAAAGTCAATCAGAACTGGATGAACATTTGCATGATAACAATAAACTGACCAACAGAAATATTTCTAAACAGGACAACAACCCTCAGTGTCGGGAAAATCTTAAAGATGACTGTGTAGCAGAGCCTTCAGTATCATGTGATGGTGACAATCCCCTTCGTGGAGATAAATTAGCAGATTCAGACAGTGAAAAAGAACTACCCATTTTGGCAAAAGAAAATGAAGAGGGGAAAAGGGTGGGACAAGAGTGCAAATCTCCGGGAGATCATGGAAAACAACTAATCGCTGCAGAGGCAGTTTGTAAATCTGGAGATGGTATTCCCTCTGCCAGGTTCCCACAGAGAAGCAATGGAAATGAGCATGCTGAAGTCAGATCTAAGAAGAAAGTCTCATGCCAACCAGGAACAGATTTAGTTCATCAATTGACATGCTCTTCAACTAGTAATGGAGAACAAATTTCTGAAGAAGAAAATGAGAGTTCCGGTGCGTCCAAGTTCTTCATAAGCATCCGAAAGCAGGGAAGGCAACAGTAAGTTCTATTGTTCCTGAAGATAGTGCGCATTGATGGTATTTTGTTTCAATAAATTGTCTCAAGTACTTGATACTAGTAGTTGTTCCAAACTTCATTTACGAATACAATGCTATCTTTTAAAAATCTGGATTTATTGTTTTGGTTAGGTCTAATGTTACTAATGATGATTACTATGTCTTGACCAATAAATTTTTGGGAAGTTAAATGGTTTAAGCCCATGTTTGATGCAAATTAAAATATAGATTTTAATCTAAGTCAAAGTCAACAATTAATTTCAACCACATATTTTATAAGTCTAACAACTTTTTAACCACACATTTCATCAATTTCTATCAAAATTTACTGAAAAATGAAAATCTAATTTTAATTCTCACCAAACTGGAATATTGAATAGATAAAAATGAGTGGTGAGTAAGTGGGTAGTATATGTGGTTTCTTCGAAATGTGTGAATAAAAAATGATGGGAGTGTGTATAAAATATGAGCCTGAACATAGCCTTGATTACTTTGATGGACAATCACATTTGACATGAACATTAGTTTTTCATTTTATTTTTTTCCTGCGGATAAATATATGAGGATAACTTACGGAGATTTTACACTTCATACATCACTGTTACATAAACCACTGAAAAGAGATTTGCCTTTTATTTATCCAAGACACAACAATAATAAGACATAAGACCTTTTTCTGCAATAAAATTAAAGCTCTTTTTCCCGTTAATCATAGAACTTATCACAACTCAAGTATGAAAGCTATGTCCACATGTTTGTCTTCATTCACATTCAATGGATGAGTGTCATTTCAATTTATAGATCCTTGGCAATTATATATTCTGTACAACGATTTAATCATTTTTTTGTAAATTGAATTAACTATGAGTTCCTTTAGGCTAAAATGTGAATTTCAGAAAGCAAAATAAGAGAAGGTAGTCCATTTAGATTATCTGAGACTAAATTACTTACATTAGACTTTGGAGTGTTCTATGATTGAACATATTTCTGGTGTGAACAGATCTTTCTTTATCTTAATCTGCAGTTCATATCCAGCTTTTCCTCTACTGAGGCGGAAGAAAATCCCGTGGACAAGAGTAGAAGAGGAGACATTGAAGGTAGAAAATTTTCTGCTTATGATATGTAACTTGTGGATTTCCCTTTCCCTTTTCAATTTGCTGAACTTCAATTGGAAGTTTTTATGCTGAAACAATCAAATGAATAACCGAAATAAAGAAATGATTCATAGCTTCCTGCAAACTTATAGCCTTTTTGGTATGACAGAAGACTTGGAAGATGGAAATCTTATTGCTACAATGAAATAAAATATCCGATGATAGAGTTATAAAATCAATCTGGATGGATATGATAAGAGTGCTTGTAATTAGAGGATTTAGCAAAGGAAAGAAACAGTAATTTTTTTGAGATTTTCTGTATTTAATTCAATAATAAACCCAACTGGAGATAACAAAGGAATTGAAAGATGACAATCCAGCAGTTCGAGAAGCCGGCAGTCTCCACAATAAGATCCACTAATTTTTCTTGTCTTATCCCTCCTTCCTCTTCTCTATTTATATCCTATTTGTAACCACTTATTCCAACCAGCTGGACTAGTTAACAAAATCTATTGTATCTGCAGAATGGTTCTCACTTCTTCTAGGCTCTTCTAGAATATACTTGATTCGAGTTCTATCAATACCCGTCGCCTTGAAATCCACCTTGTCCGTAAGGTGGAAGTGTGGTTCAACTGCAAAATTTGAAATACCATGTAGCTGAACCATTTCTTTGGCACGAGTCCCTGCCAAGGCAAATGCAAAAATGGAATATTTCAATTTCAAAGATTGGGTCAACTGCCAAACTACTAGTAGAATAGTGCCCAAAGATACTCCATAACCTGTCGTACCCATCCATAAAACTTCCATGTGCTGAACTTCGTCAGTTGGGATAAACTTGAGGATAGCCACACCCTCCAACATCACGACAACTCCCGACTGCTCTATTTCACCTTTTCCTTTCAACATTTTTGGGGCAGTCAGGCCAACTACAGTATTTAGAAAAATTTCAACCATATCGACTCCTACTGCCTCCTTGCCATCGGCGTCACTTTCAATTTCATCTCCTTCAATTTCGGCAACCACTTTTTCAATTAGAAGTATGTTCAGTCCCTTCTTCTTGCGACAATGGCAGGAGAAATTTTCCTCACCTGATTGCATCTGATGGCTGTGATTGCAATTTAATCCAGTTAGTGGGCCTTTTCCTTGATTCGGGCTCAATTCACTTTGGGCCTGTACTAGTAATTGGTTCCTACCATCAACTCTTTGGGCCTTTTCCATTGTGCAGCCCAGTCCATTCTATTTTATCATGCTATTTTCAGTTTTGGATTGGAGCCCATTGATACAGTTACCCTCCACAACCAAAGGCGATGCTAATGCCTTAAAGAGATGCTGGCATTCCTCCTCCCTTCCCCATTCCCTATTTTCCCATTTATCCGTCATTAGATCAAGCATCTCCATCATTATTGTCATACTTCTCTGGAACTCAAATTTCATGGCTTTTATTCCCCCTCTTATTTTTGAACTCATTTTTTCAATCTTCACTTCCAGATTACTAACCCGATTTTCTAATTCATTTTCTTCATCAGATGTAATGTCCCAAAGTGATTGCTCTGATACCATTTGATAAGAGTGCTTGTAATTAGAGGATTTAGCAAAGGAAAGAAACAGTATTTTTTTTGAGATTTTCTGTATTTTATTCAATAACAAACCCAACTGGAGATAACAAAGGAATTGAAAGATAACAATCCAGCACTTCGAGAAGCCGACAGTCTTAGGATCCACTAATTTTTCCTGCCTTATCCCTCTCTTCCTCTTCTCTATTTATATCCTATTTGTAACCACTTATCCCAGCCAGCTAGACTAGTTAACAGAATCTGTTATATCTGCAGAATGGTTCTCACTTCTTCCAGGCTCTTCTAGAATATACTTGATTCGGTTTCTATCAGGATATCCACCTCACTTAAAAATATGGGATTTCTAAATTCAATCAAAATTGATCGGATCTGTAAATCTGACCACTACTGGACATACAAGTCCATCTCACCTAAAAATATGGTTAAGCTACATAAAATCTGTTTCCATAATCATTCCAAACCCAGTATAGCAATCCAACTCACATTTTAATTTAAATGCAAGATTTGAAGATGGAGATCTTATTTTTTTAAGATATGATGTCGATTTTCATCCCAGGCTTCTTAGGATTTCATACCAAAATTTCTTGGTGCTATTTCTAGATCCTCCTGCATTTGAGATTTCCAGTCCTTGAGGCTGCAGAATAAAATGCTTTTCTTGTACTTTGGTTGGAATTGAAAACCAATGATAGATAGTGGAGCAACATGATGAAACCGCTATTTACATGTAATGTATAGGGCAGTGCATTCTCATCCTGAAGCAGGTTAAGATTCTAGCACCATCTAGTCGTTCTTAGAATGCTCTGGGCCAACTTTTTCTTGGTCATCATGATGTTTTAAAAAAAATATATAGATTCTCCACTATAGCCCCCGTTTGGTACCCATTTTTTTTCAAAATGTATTTTTCTCTCTCTTCTTTTTAACCACACATTCTTTATTAAAATAATATTACACGTAAATCAAAAAAATTTCCTTATTTTTCAACCACGCGCTTCCCATCAAGTTACTATTCTAAAATGCATTTTTCATAAAAATAACTATCAAACACCCCTATAGTTTTAGTTTGAGAATTGTTTTTGCCGTGCTTTATTTTTATTCTTTTCATATTGGAAGGTTATGTTTTACGTTTTCCTCTTAAGTCATTTTCTTCAGATATGGTATTTTTTTTTTCTTCAACAGGAGGGCGTACAGAAATTTTATACTGCTCATGATAGAAATATTCCATGGAAGAAAATTTTGGAATTTGGAGCTGACGCTTTCCTAAAAGGTCGTACCACAATAGACCTCAAAGATAAATGGAGAAACCTTTGCAAAGGAAGCCCAAAATCAAAATGACGTTTAGTGGACCGGTTTGTGCTTGTTTGATAATTTCCATGCTGGAAATATGTTTGTGCATGTACAGTGGTAAAGAAGATACGTTTGTGCAAAATAAGTTTAGTCGACCAGTTTGTACTTGTGAGGATCGCGCTCTCCCCCCCTCCCTCCTTTCTGGAACTGCCAGACCTGACAACAATGAAACATGGGTTTTTATCATTGGAATTTTTGCTAGTTTAAGGGTCAAAAGAACAGCTGTTTATCTACCACATCTTCCCCAGTGACAATGAAAGTCCTTTTATCACTGTTAGCTTTATCCTTAATAAATCCCTCTAAAGATGTGTTTAACTACCTTAACTAAAGTTAATGTGACCATCAATTGTACCATGATCACTGTTTTCTGCACGTGTAGAGACGAGTGGAGGTTTGATGACACTGATTAGAGGTGATCCGAGTTCAAAATTAGATTTCTAGATCTATTGCAGCCATGGTGGTAATTCTTTTGCCAGCTTATATCTAGAGCTTTGGCATTATTGATTTCTATGTTCTATTGTATGATCTCTGCATTACTTGTTTATAGCTAAATCACTCTAATATTATGTTTCTTCTTCCTCTTGAAGTTTGATCCTTATCTTAAATCATGTCGGACTCGAAACAGATAATGGTAAAGACGTTTATATGCATTCTCATCATTGGGAGGTGGCTTTTTCGGATGAGCCCGGAAACTAAAAGGTCCCGGTCGCTTGTGGCATTCGAGTTGAGATGGCTGGTGAGAAGTTTTTCTTTTTCCCCACTTACAAAGCTGAGTTTAATTGTTACTAGTATCACATGGGAATGGAATTCCCCTGATTTATTGTATGATCTAGGCCTGTACACAAGCAGACTTTGTATCGAGTCTTCATGTGTGTGTGTGTGTGTCTGTGTGTCTGTGAGAGAGAGAGACATGGGATAAAGGTGAGTATGAAGTAGTAGGAAGGAGGCCGTGAAATTCTGAAAAACATGTGAATTAGGCTCGTGAACATGAAAAATGTTGTGAGGTGGTCTCTGTAACCCTCTCCTAGTAACTCAACTCTCACTCCCAAAGGATCCGATGTAAGGTACATGAAAACAGCAATTTAGATTTTTATACAAGTGTAGTAAATAAGCCATATTAGTTTTAAGATTTCCAATTTTAAATCATTTTTGGATACAATGGGATGATTGTGGGGACTTGACTTCTTACAATTTTGCCTGCTCTACGTGTATGTGGTATTCTAAACAGCACAAGTTCGTTCTCGTTGATTTAAACCTTCGGGTAATAATCGTGTCGACTCTTGTAGATTTCTTCGAAGATAATGTATCGTTCAAGGTTGTCTAAAAGGAGGGTTTGCTAATCGTTGAACTATTTAAAATTGTTTTTGAACTCGTCTTACATAAACCTGAACTTCATTAAAATCCGTTTTAAGGTTTAAATTATGCACATTAGCATTGTCTATATGGTAAACAAAAGAGATGAGTGGAATAAAAAGTGAAAATGGTGCAAATAAGTTATATACAAGTGGAAATGATTAAAATTATAATTTTATTTATTATACCATTTAATCTTATCTTTTTAACTAATAGTGTCATTTGGTGCTTCGATAGAATGCCAAATTACAGTAAGACCGATTCGAGTTTCAACTTTTATAAACTTGTTTATCTAAAACACACTGTAATTACGTACTTGTAATTCACAGTTTAATCGAAACTTATTTCCCGAAAAGGAAGATTGGTCTCTAAAATAAGTACTTTTCCAAAATAAGTGGTTAGTTTATTAGGGCAGTTGGGACCTTGGATTCTTCCTTCATAGCTCATAATATAGAGTTCCCACATGCACCATAGTTCATACTTCTCACGTGTTTGCATGGCTGCATATACGACAATTTTTGAACTATAGTGAGAGTAGAAAATATTAATGAAATTGTGAAATAAAAGGAAAAAAATAAATAAATAAACAGCCAATTGGAAGTAGAATTATGGAAATACAATACCACAAACTAAGCCCAACGGTCACATGGGCTTTGAAGACTTACTCCAAACGTGAAAACATTTAAAACAAACTACGCTCACACTCTATACATATCCCGCGCCAAACACTCCACTTCTTGCAATCTCCACTTCACTCTCTTTTCCACTCACACTTAGCATGGAAAATTGCAGAAAATCTCCACTCAAACCATGGAAGAAAGGCCCCGCGAGAGGAAAAGGCGGCCCCCAAAATGCTATGTGCGAATATAGAGGCGTTCGACAAAGAACCTGGGGCAAGTGGGTCGCAGAAATCAGAGAGCCAAAGAAGAGAACCCGACTGTGGTTAGGCTCTTTCGCCACTGCTGAAGAAGCAGCAATGGCTTACGATGAAGCTGCACGAAGGTTGTATGGTCCCGATGCTTACCTTAATCTACCTCATCTTCGATCCAACTTCAACCCTTTGAACAAATCTCAGAAGTTCAAATGGTTTCCTTCAAATAATTTCAACTCCATGTTTCCCACCACAGGATTACTAAATTTAAACGTGCAGCCGAATGTACGTGTCATTCATCAAAGGCTCCAAGAACTCAAGAAAACCGGAGTTTTTGGACCGTCATCGTCATCAAGCTCATCATCCAGTGACCCTAAGAACGATATCCCGAGCATAAGTGATCAACCTCGAGTGGAAAATCCTCAAATAAAAAAGAAAGATGCTGAATTTTCATCAGAAAATGCCTCGACTTGTTGTCAAGAGAAGCCACAGATTGATCTCAATGAGTTTCTCCAACAGATGGGGATACTAAAAAGAGAGGAACAGCATCAAGTAAGTAATGACTCCAGTAGTCTCACGGAGATAGACTCATCATCCAAAGAGAATGAAGGATTTGCTAGCTTTGCAGATAAAAATTTTAACTGGGACACACTGAGTGAAATAGCTGGAACAGAGATTCATCAAGAAACAGAGTCCAGTAGCTTCCATGCGTACGATATTAATGAAGAACTGAACTTTCCCCCATCTATCTGGAACTTCTAAAAGAGTTATAAGATTTTATAAAATAATTAGTCCATGCCATAGGAATATTATTCACTTATATAGCCTAGTTCAGTCTTTTGAAGAGCCAGAGTAAGAAAGAGCCAAAGAAATCAAGGATATTGACGTGCCAATCACAATGCTAATGATGGACAGTTTTCAAATGTCTGTATTTGTTTATCTCCAGAGATTCAGAGTAATTTTTATTTTGTCGAATTACGTACTTGTGTATGGAGAATAGCAACAATAAGCCATAACTTATGATGTTGCTCTGGCTCCAATGCAAGGTAGTTAATGGATGAGAGGTGAATCTGCCTTTTTTGGATTATATTTGTCTGATCATAGAAAATCTGTTGCTAGATGAAAAATAGAAAAATCGAACTAGTGAATATAACTTAAAGCAAGATGTGCAGCTTCATGTTTTACAAGAAACAGGCTACACTCGAAAAAATGATGATCATTTGATCTATTTGCCAGTGAGTAATCACACATTCGAGGTTCAGCATTCTTCGTCCTTCAACTTAATTCTATACTGCGATTCCAGTGTAATTACTTATCTTTCATCAAAATTCTTCCATTGAAAGATTCGTAGGTATTCACCAAAATGATGACTTTGGTAATGACATGAAGGTAAATCTGTATAAAAGATAAAGCTAAGAATATGAATAGAAGGTCGGAATGAATCAAATACATTACTTCCTATACATAAAATCTCAAAATTCGATCATGATCTTCTGCTATGGCTTCTTACTCTAAAGTCGGGAAGGGATTTTCTCCTAAGCCATGAATCTCAAACAGGTTCAGTTTGACGAAGCCTTCTCCTCATTCATCTCTATATATTGGTTGTATTGCCATTTGATTCCTCCGTCATCAGTGTCTCTCCTATCTAAAGTGCCTGTTTTTGCTGATATGTCTTAATACAGAGGCACCTTCCATCCCTGTTCTCAAAGAATCATAATTATCCAACTATTTATCATCCATCATTAAAACATTTTTTAGTCCATATGTTTGTAATTGAACCTGAGTCTCCTATTATTTATTGTGTCTATCCTCATAATCCAACTCTTCTATGAGCTGCTGCTCTCTAACAGCAACAGCCTGCCCATCTCTACTTCGCTAGGCTGTAGGATCATACCGTTCTTCTAATCCCAACATTTGGAAATTAGGTTTCTCGTACTCACAACCTCATCCTCGTCCCGTCAATTCCTACTGCAACTTCTCTTTAAGTTCTTCAAACCTAAAATTATACTACTCCTGGTAATGCTTCTGCTTTTCTATCTACGAAAACCCAATCCACTGTTATTTTTTCCATAACTAAAAACATGTGGTCCTCATCAAGATTTCTTCCCTTTTACCATGTCATTTTTCACTCTCAAAATAATTCTTCATGTTCAAGTTGCTATCATCATTCCTGAAGTTAATTAAATAAGTAATAATCAACATTTACCTTTGATTACTACTTGCTCACTCAAAAGTAAAAGGTTACTTGTCGCTTGCTTACTTTTATACAAAAATGCACATCCATAATTCATCTCAATTTCGTTCATTCATGAGGGCAAAAAAATCCATGTAGTGGATGAAAATCCTATGCTACAATAGGCGGTGTTAAAATTTGAGAATTAATTAACTGAGAATCATCAAACTTTTACTATTGATTACTACTACTCGCTCACTTAAAAATAAAATGTTATCAATTGCTCACTCAAGCCCGTACTAATAGAAGGTCAGCAATGAGACACATACTAGGTAGGAAAATAGGTAAAGACTGGTAGAAATCCTGGGGACATATCATTAAAAGAGGCAAGCGAATATGTTGTTGTAGGCTAATTCCCCTTTACTCCTTCAGCGAGTATTCTTGGAGGAGTATTTTCTATCCCGCTATTGGCCTTAATGAGCTAAGGGTCTGATCCTTTCTTCATAATCATGTAACCATCACCTCAAAAGCAAACAAAATAAAGGGAAGCCAGGCCAACAATATCTCATCACACACAAACAAGCCATCTGTAGAAATCGATGAAATGCTACCAAAAATATTTTTACACAAAAGTGATTC
Organism: Olea europaea var. sylvestris; assembly: GCF_002742605.1. Lineage (NCBI taxonomy): Eukaryota > Viridiplantae > Streptophyta > Magnoliopsida > Lamiales > Oleaceae > Olea > Olea europaea. Next base: position 7,001,776 of record NC_036245.1, on the reverse strand, counting down.
GAAGATATACATCCATAATTCACTCAATTATGTTCGTCCAACTGAACCAAAAAATTCATGTGACGGATGAAAATTCTACGCGACAGTTAACACTGTTAAAACTTGAGAGTTAATTAACTAAGTAACCACTAATATTTGCTTCTTGTTACTACCTGCTTACTCAAAAATAAAAGGTTACTAGTTGCTCGCTCACTTTTACACAATGTTAATTATCAATCATCCATCACATTTTTGTTCGTCCATGGATTAAAAAAAAATACAGAGTGAGGAAATTCAAACCACAAAGATTTGATGCACGTTTACTTAAGCATGACGAGCTAGCAGTTGTTTTGAAACCAACTGGTGACAATGTCGTCTCATCAACAGAAACGACGATGTCGCGGAAGCTCGCTCCAAGGATCATCAAACTGATTTTTTGGGATTGAGTTTCACGCTATCTTTCTCTACTAAACAACCAATCCAATGACTCCAATCTACAACCAATATATTCACCTCGGTTGCTTCTCAATCTTACCCACAAAGGACAAAATAATGGTGATGATTTGAAGTCACAAAGGCAAGAAGAAAACACCGCAAAAGTAGGCAAGGAAGATACCACAAAGTCAAAGGGAAGTCACAGGTTTTGGCACCACAAAGGTAACCGGTTTTGCTCTTCTATGGCAGCCACATTTTCTCCTCTTAAACACACAAATCACACACACAAAAATGGCTAGGGTAAGCACATATATAGGTTAGGCTTTTACTTGGACCAATAACAAGGTTAAATGGCCAAGATTCAAAGTTATTCAAGAAGTAATATAAATGGACCGGGTAGAGCCTTTGGACTTATTTGCTAATAATTATTTCACTCATCGGCTGAAGCCTATGAAATATAGTTCCATATTTAACATTATAACTTGGGATTTATTGGACATCAAAATCTAACAAATCTCCAGCTTGATAGCCAATAAATTTGCAAGCAATTAAAACACACGTTATTACTTGCATAATCAAGGTAACTAATAAATTGGAATAATAGATCTCACCTCCTGTTTTAGACCCGAAACACATACCATAACTGCTCCATGTACTCGCCAGAGTTAAGGTCATAAACAAAATACCCAAGTAGAAGCAAATAATCACAATGAACAATTAAGAGCAAATAACCATGCGATGAGGATATTATATGGGATAACACACAAATCTTTTCACAACACGTTCACACAGAACAATAGATTGACACTAAGTTAATCAACAAATGACCAACACATATGTAACAAAAGCATAAATGACTCACGAAAGATCTCACCGCACTTATCCTATCCCATTCCATGTTGCTCACACCTCGAAAATACATATCTCCTGTCATCGCCCACCATGCTCACTAGGCTGATCACTCAACTCATGTTTAATTGATAAGCCACAATGGATCATAAGTACATGGGATAATCCTCTATCACCACATCACTTCTCCTAACTTACGTAGGTAATGGGTCTCCACCTAACAAAAGTGATAAAAGTGTCTCTCTCACACTTCACGTGATCTGGATCTCTTCACGGATAAAAGATTCCAACATATAATCACCTCTCCAAATGTCACACTCTACATTATAGGTACAAATGATCAATGTGACCCTAGGCATCTATACTCCAACCTACCAAAAGACACTCACCACACTGCTAATGTATCCCAACCGACAACGCATGCAAACAATTACACAAGTAATAAAATCTCTTTAATTCATACAATTACACACAAATAAATTGAAAGTGTAACATATCAATGCAACATAATTAAGCAATCATACGCATGCAGAAAGGATTACACATAGAGGCACATATAGTAACCAGATTTACTCAATAAACCTTGCTAGGGTCAGCATTCGACTCTAAAGCTACATTCCCCTCACCACTCTCCTTATCTTTCTTTTTATTATCATTTCTAAGACAGTTTATTTCACAATGTCCAAAATTTATCGCAATTAAAATATATCTCACTTTTCTCACTTGTCTTAGACCTACATATGCCGTCAATACTAAATAATGATCACAAGCAAAATACGGACATAATTCACACAGAATAGTCAAACAAACTTTTCTAAGATCACATTCAATTCGAACAATGAAGAAAAGATTGGCAACAAATTCACAAAAAATTTAGTCTAGCAACATATAATGGTTACCCCTTTACGGTGTGAAAAATAAATTACCCTACACAATAATTTTAACTATAGTAATAAAAGGCAAAAAAAACTTGATATCGAGCAGACCACATCTAAGTCCATAAATTATGGGAGATGCAAATTTATCACTCTAGGACCATCACTATTCGTCCTAAGGTCTTCAACAATAGCAGGAATCAATTAACCATAATCGAATCCTGAATGCTCGAAGAACAGAATCGTTCAGACTTCGTTGTATAGTATAAAACAGAAAACTAACGACACCAAAATGTCAAAAATGATGTTAGGAACAAATTGTTAGAAAAAACTGTCGTTAAATTTCCTCTTAAGAGCATCCACGTACGTCCAACAGTTTCAACGCTTAGTCCCCACACGCTGCCTTCGGCTATCATTTGCCTAACCTCCGGGATAACCTTCGCCTGTACATCTCGAATATGGCCTCCATTCCACCATCAGGTCTCTGGATTGGCCAAAAATTACACAAATAGCCTTGATTTTTGGACAATTTTTTAATCTATTTTTTGCTTCATCTGTGTTCCTCTTTGATTGATATTTGGTCATTTTTTGGAGCCAAATCCACCATCTTGAAGCTATGATACCAATTGTCACAAAAGATCACTCCAAGGATCGTCATATTTGTGTTTAAACTCAATTTCACGTAACCTTTTTCTACTAAACACCAATCCAAACGGCTCCAATCCACAACCAATTATTCCCCTCAGTTGCTTTTCAATCCCACCCACAAAGGACAAGATAATGGTGATGATTAATAGCCACAAAGGCAAGAAGAAAACACCACAAAAGGAGGCAAGGAAGAGACGACGAAGTGAAAGGGAAATCACAAGTTTTGGCACCACAAAAACAGCTGGTTTTGCTCTTCTATGGCAGCCACATTTTCTCCTCTTAAACATACAAATCACACACACACACACACACACACACAAAAAGGGCTAGGGTAAGCACATATAAGTAGGGTTAGGTTAGGCTTTTAGTTAGACTAATAACAAAGTTAAATAGACTAAGATTCAAAGTTATACAAGAGGTAATAATAATGGACTGGGTAGAGCCTTTGAAATTGGTTGTTGATAATTACTTCACTTATCGGTCGAGGTCTATGAAATATATTTCTATATTTAATATCATAACCCGAGATTTATTAGGTATCAAAATCAAACAGACAATTTAGTAGATAAAGCCTAATGACTTGGAGGAAAATTGTCTTAGGAATCCTAGTTTTATATATTTAGAGGTGATCTATGTTTTCATTCTTAATAAGATTAAGTATGCTGGATTTATAATCCATTTTCCATTTTTTTTTTCTAATTTCTTTGTTGAAGACAATCTGTATAATATATATGAATTTATTTGAAGTTCGATGGAATTTCAACATGTCAGTCCTTAACCTAGGTGCCCAATTTTTTTCTGTTTGCATAACCACATTCATGAGATATACAAACATTTTATACAAGGCACATAAAAAATGAAATTAAATAAAATAGACTTGCCTTCAGCCTTACAATTTCGACACTAAATTGTATCAACGAGAAATATGTAAAATAAAGTAACAATAGAACATATGGATGAATGAAATTGATATAAATGATAAATGCATAACATTGGGTAAAGGTGAATAAGCAACAAGTCACCTTTTACTTTAAAGGTGAATAAGCAACAAGTCACCTTTTACTTTTGAGTGAGTACGTATTAATCAAAGGTAAATGTGGATACTAACTAATTAATTAACTCTCAAATCTTAATGCTGTTAATTGTCACATAGAATTTTATCCATCACGTCGATTTTTTTAGTCCAAGTGAATGAAAGGAAATGAGATAGATGATTAATGCGTAACATATTTTTTAGTGAAATGTGAATAATTAGTAAGAAAAAGTAAAATTAATGATTACTCATTAATTAACTCTTACACTTGTTGTGCATCTCACCATCATTGTGTCCTCAAATTTTGGGACTTCCTCATTCAAATTCTTTGAAACAAAATTGTTGAATTAATTACACCATCAAGAAACTCAATTGTGTGCAAAAATGACACCTTTGACGACGACAAAGATTAGAGCTTAGTTTAATCAATTTATACACCACAAGGTTACTCCAATATTACAAAGCTCAACCAACAATACCACTAAAATTGCCCAAGAATCCACAAAGAATTTGTCCCACAAAGCGAAGGTGAAGATGGCGCTTGCAAAGAGAAGAAAAATGGAAAATTGGTTGCTTCACTTACACTCACAATGAGGCTCACAAAGAACACAGGAAAGACAACAACGGCTGCCCAAGTTTTCTCTCAACCACAGGCATGACTGCCACTTTTTGTTTCTCTCTATATTTTACCACCCTCAATCAATTCATAAAGATAAGAATATATAACAAGCTAAATGGTAGGTCAATCACATAACTAGGCCAAGCCCATAAGTGGTCCACACTCCATTCCTGAATGGGCTTTAACTAGATGATTATTAATGGGAAAATTTCATAACTAAGAGAATAACTATTACCCATTTCAAAAGTAAGAATAAAAGTTTCAAATTTCAAAAATTAGATATTCTTTGAAATTTATTTATAATTTAATTATATAATTTATTAATTAAATATATTAAGGTCACGAATTTATACAATTTGATCACAAATTCACAATTTAATTAGTTACATATTATTTTTGGTCACAAATTAAAATTTTTTATTGTCACAAATTATTTTACGGTCACAATTCAAAACTTTTGTAGGTCACAGATCAAAAATTTATATGTCACAATTTATTTATAAGTCACAAGTCACAAATATTATTGATTACAACTTATTAAACAGTCATACGTTATTAATTTTTTAGATCACACATTATTTTTTTGTCACAATTTATCTTTCTTATTGATCACATTAATCATAGATTAATTGATCACAATCAACCAATTAATCTGTGACTACCTCCAACAACACCAACGTCACCATCACCGCCAGAATTACCATCACCATCACCATCATCCTATGACACCACCACAGTCTCAAACAAAATCAACACATCACCACCACACACTACCATACCACACACACCCTCACACCATCAACATACAGCAACACCCCCACACCACTATAACCACCACCGATACAGCCTAACAACACTGCTACCACCCAAAATCACAGCACAACCACCATAAAAAACCACAAACCATACAAAACCACGGCATCACACACCATCGATTGCAGTCGGGTTTGAATCTGTATACAATCGCCTCCACTGCGCATACCAGATTTCTCTAACGAGCAGCAGCTGTGCCTTCCAACCCACTAATCTGACATCGCCACCACCATTACCATACATCGTCTCTACCAAATCTTCCACCTCTCACCAACGAGTAACCAATACCATGCCCTCATCATGGGCGGAGCCATGTGAGGATATGCCCGCATTGAATTTTTAGGCCCAAAACAATATTTTTTTTTTTTAAGTAATATCCCATGATTTTGCTTGATTTTAGGTATAGGTTGATTTGGACGTCGCTTGTCAAAATATGAAAACTTGCAAGGAACACGTTTAATTATAAACTGTCATTTTTAGTTTTTTTTTTTATATATATAATTTTATCATCATTAAATTTATGACCAAAATTCAATGTTCGACGTGTGTTAAATTATGCTCGCACTGAACAAATTTCCTGGCTCCGCCCCTGACCCTCATACCTCAAATCAACAGCTCAATCGACCAATTACATTGCCACTCCCCTCTGCCTCTTCATCTATAAAGTCCCCCATTTGTCGATTCAATACCAAGATCAACAATCAATCGAAATATCCAACACCATCGAGTCGCAACACCGTCGGTCTGCATGACATAGACGACGCTATTTCCTCTCTTGTGCACGATGTGAACAACGCTTCATAGAGGCATTGAGCACCGCTGCCAAGCATCGCTAGCCGCAACGAACGACGTTTTCACAAAGGCGGGCATCGCTCTCTGGGAAAGCGCCTCTGTGCGCGACTTCACCGGAAATAACGGCTTTGCTTGGTGGTGGCTTTGGCAGCTAAAGAGGGAAATGGTGGATATATGAAAAAAAATAAAGGTGTAGAAGAGAGTGACAAGGGAGTGGTAATTGAATTTGAGGGTTTGGGATGAATATGTATATTTAATTTTGTGATACAATTATTAATATTTAAAATATATTAATTAATTTTAAAAAATTTTTGATTTTTGAAATAGTAAACTTATTCTATGATTTATGATATGGCATCTCTAAATGTATTAGAATATGTAATTTCCACATTATTAATTATTTTTGTTTAGTAGAATATAAAACTAGTAGATAAAATCTAAAATAACGAATTTGTATAAAATCCATCTTATTTTGATTCATCTGCTATAGCTTACAAGATCAACAATTCCATACGTCATTAATCTAATCCTCTGTAGGAATTACCCATAATAAGTAACTTGCAAAATGGAGATTCGTCGTTCTTGACTATGCTTCACATTAATTGTTATTTGTACAAGTAAAGGTTTTGTCTTAATCCGAGTGTGGATAGCATCTCTCTTTTGCACATCCATGGAGTTTTGAAAAATCCGAACATCTCAAAGATAGATAGAGATGTAGGAATTTTGGAATTAATATAAAAAAAATGATAAATATGAAAATAAGGGCTTTTGTTCATAAAATTTGTAAAAAATGGCGTCTAATCCGTAGGCGGGGACGTATTATAGTAATTTGTTCCAAGTAGAGCTCATTAGTTTACCCCATCTATTTGGAATGGTTCTGAACAGAGGAGGAAGAACTAGTAATAAAAGCAAAACCATTCGTATTGGTTCTATATTTGTTCCAAATTGTTGGCTATTACTCATCAAATTTTGCTCTATGATCTCAACCCCGTGACCAATATAAATTAGAAGCTTCCTTCATAACTCTCGGAACTTCTTCACCTCTCATATCTCATTTAAGAGGGAACATCAAGTTGGCTGATTATTCATACCTTAACAGAAATATATGTAATTGTCATTGTAATCTCATATATCCAACCTTCTCTACTAGAATTTTGATTTATTTTTAAAGAGGTGGAGAAATAAATTCATCATTATTTTCCAATGTGTACTCGTCGAACGCACGATCTATTTGTCATATGATTTTTTTTAGATAGATCTTGAGAAAGACCCAACATGTGATATTCGTTGGCGTATGATTCGAATCAAGCCTATTATGTGCAAGTGGGAGATGTCAGAAAATGTAGATCTTGGGTTGCCAAATGGGTGACTTGACCCGCAAGATAGTACAGTAGGTTGGAGGGAATTGTTTGAATTGGGTTCAAATTCGTAACTTCCCTCGACCTCCCTTCAACTCCAATAACCCCCTACAATTCACTGTGACTTTTTATCTAGTAATAAGGGAAGAGAAAATATGACAGTAAATATGTGAAATTCTTATGAAAAATTACACATAAATTGAAAAGTGTCTAGAACTTTATATTTGGCATGGAAACTAGGGGTGGCATGGGTTGGGTTGGATCTATTTTTTCCAACCCAAACCCAACCCAACATAGTCGATTTGATCTAAAATCAAACCGATCCAACTCAATTACTGATTTAAACCCATCCCAATCCAAGCCAATTCAACTTGAGGTAGGGCTGGGTTGATCGGTTTGGGCTTCCGCCCAATTAAAGTTAGATCCTATTTTATTTTATTATTATTATTTTTTTGAATCTGAATTTTTTTTTTTAAATTATTGGAAAACCTTCATTTTTTAACACCTATATAAGAATTCTTTCCGAAAAAATAATATATAAATAAGTTTAAAATTATGAAGTATTTTCTCTTTTAAAATTTTTTGAAATTCATATTTCATCATCATGTCCTTAATTTTTACTTTATCATTAAATGACATTGTATTTGTACATAATATTCATGTCAATACTCAATCAGCCTATGTAAAGAAAATAGACGTTTATAAATTAAGTCATCTTATCTTCGCTATTATGTCTATTTAGTTTTTTTTTTTTTTTCATTTTAGATATTAATTTTTTTTAATTCATCGGGTTGGGTTGGGTTGGGTTGGGTTTTAAATATTTGCAACCTAAGACACAACCCAACCCAACCCAACTCAATTTCAAATTTGATTTTGTAACTCAATCCACCTCAATATAACTTAAAAATCAACCCAAACCAATCGGTTTATTTTGGATTGGTCGAGTTGAGTGGTTTGGATTGGATTTTGCCTAGTTTGAGTGAAAACTCGTGAAACTCGGCACTTAACTTGTGGATAATAACATCATTCCATTGTGATTGAGATTGGGATGATTGAATTGCAAAAAAATATAAATTTTGGAGTTTGGAAAATAAGGTACCCGACCCGAAATTCATATTAAAGAATGCTGCAGATTCTTTCATTCTCAAATGACAAGGACATTATTATTATTAACCTTGAGAAGCATAATGTTGTCTACAGTTTCTGTTGAAAGTTCACTGATTGGACGAAGTAATCAAATTCTATTCCATTCCCTCTGTTCACATTTGGTTCATTCATTAGACAGAATGGAAATACGATAAAAAACTGAACATTAAATATGGAATGAAAAATTAAATCAAATATACTGATCATCATTAAATCAAACCTAAATACTGATTTTGGCTTGATCTTTATTCAACACCAATCCAGAATTCAGCAATGCAATGCTCGAAATGTTATATAAACCATGATTACATAAAAAGAAAATGTGTGAAAAGGAAAATTAAAACCTCAATTTCATCTATGTCGGATTGATTGACAATGAATCTAGTAAAAATTTGAACTGATATACAGTTAAAAAAATTGTGGGGATTAACATTACAAAGGCGTCACCGAGTAGGAAACGGCTCGAGGACTGAATGACAGAATTGCACAGTTGTAGGGAGGTGAAACAATGAAAGCTGTCGTTTTAGCTCTTCTGCCACTCGGAGAGAATGCGTAGAAAGTATTGTGAATAGAAAAGTGTTAGATGTATAGCAAGTCATACGTCAACTTATACAGCCCTTTCAGATGTAGAGGGTGGGGGCTGTGGGGCCGTGATTAAAATAATCTCAGGTCCCACACATGTGAGAGCAGCGGCGTATCTAGGTGGCCGCCCTAGTTGGATTCGTCGGAACTATAGGAGAAATTTTTTTTTTTTTGACAATAGATTAAGGTTTTACGTTATATTACTTGTTACTCATCTCATTTTCAGGTTAGAGTTTGCATATGCATATTTGAAGTTTCAGGTTTGAATCACTTACTAATGAGTATTTGCTGTCTTTTATTTTTATTCTACAATTTTTATCAAAATTCAATAGAGAGGGAAACAAAGGGGATTCAAACTTGTGACCGCTTGCAAGGGTTGCTATAAATTTAAACATCACTTCTTGAGTTGTGTCACTAAGTTTAACAAAATAATATTTCTTAGGCTTTAATTGTTTTAATGCAAAAACAATTGAAGATTTGAATCCGTGCTCTTCCTTTGAATTATACAAAATATGGCAACAATGTCATTTGATGAGTCCTATTTATTCTTATAACATAATAATGTACGTTCAATTTGAGCAAAATAATTGTTTTATTTAAACTTTAGGCCTTGTTCATTTCCTTTTTTTTTTTTTTTTCAAATTACATTTTCTTCTCTTGTTTTCATCCACACATTCTTCAATAAAATAATATTACACGCAAATTCTATACTTTTCTTTATTTTTAGCCAAGCATTCTCCATCAAATCATTATTACAAAATGTATTTTTTGCAAAAAATGGTATTAAACAGACTCTTAATATTTTATTTCTGTCAACGATAAATGGTCGACGGTCGTCTGTGCTAACTCAAACTCCTGGATTCGCCCATGTGAGAGGGCTGTACTTTTTACAACACTCAAATTCTGTACAACTATCTTTTTCCTTGTTAATGCTAGCCATAAAAAACTTTAAATAACTAATTGATTCGACCTAAAGTTCATAATTATTTATATAATGGTTTACATACATGGGATGTGGCTATATATAATTGGATAAGAATTTTTTCGACAAAAAACAAAAAACTTCTTCACTCTTATTTTGACACTTCATCTATATACAAACCCTTATATAACTCCACTATATACAAATAGCATTATTCATGTTAAATGGGGTGCCGGTCAAATTGGGGTGTCACTCATAAAAGTTCTCATGCTTAACCTAGTTTATGATAAGAATAATGTTATTTGTAGTTGTTCACTACAATTAATCGCCCTATGTGACATATACATGACAGATATTTGATTCATCATATGACATGTGGTTTACGGATATCAATACTCTTATGGTAATAGTTAAAATAGGTTGATTTTCTTGATTAAGTACGACTAAAAAATTGGATAAGCTCTCTTTCGAGATGCATAGTTAAGTCACTTAAATCAAACTTTTTCTTGTCGGTTCAAAGAAGTTGACTTGGTGGGCCAACCGAGCTTACTCGCTAAACATATTTAGCCTATTTGGTAGGATTAAAATCGAATTTTTAATAGATTCTGATAAAAATTGATGAAATGTATAGTTAAAAAATTGCAAGTCTTATAAAATGTATTGTTAAAATTAGTTACTAACTTTAATTTAGATTAAAATTCGAATTTTAATTTTTACCAAATAGGGACAAAGCAATCATAGGTGCCATCTAATTTCAATTTAAGCAGGCCAACGGTTGGGGTGCCTAATTTAAAATTTGAAATTCAATTGTTATTTTCCCCTTTTTTGTTAACATTTTTGTCTATAGACGTGTCTAAAGCAATTTCTTTTACAAGCTTGACAACTTTTTTTGATTTTGCAAAATTGTAAGTTTTAAATTCATTAAATAATGTTTGCTTTTATTTTAAAAATATTGTACATGAAATATTAAATAGTGTATAACTTTTAAAGTCTACCTACATATCATGTAACCAATCACAAGTTCGAAAAAAGAATTAAGACTTTGTAACTTAAAATCTCTTTTATTAGACACATATACAAAATTAATTTTTTTTTTCAAGTTTACCATTTTCTAATTTTTTAACTTCTTTGCCAACGTGAAACAAAAAGAAAATTGAAAAAAAAAAAAAAAAAAAAAAAAAAAA
>NC_036245.1:6946342-6990378 GCF_002742605.1 Olea europaea var. sylvestris | reverse complement strand
AAAAAAAAAAAAAAAAAAAAAAAAAAAAAAACAATGCGCAAGCGGCTAGCGAGCCAAGCCACATATTTTTCAAGCTAGCCGGCCCGTTCTTGGCTTGCCCAAAGGAGCACGGCCTGCTCGCCTGGTAAGTCAAGTAGATGAGAATCGACGAGCCAAGTCAAGCTGGCTCTACCCATTAGCATCCTAATTGAGGTCAAAGTCGATTCTATTTTAGTACGAGATTGCTTCATACTTATGTTCACCACTTAATTGGCAATCAATTTTTATGATAACTTAAGAATCTTTGATAAAACGTGATATATTTATCACACCTTGTTTGGGTCTTATTTTTTGTTCTTTTTGTTCGAATTATAAGTTAAAAAATGAGCAATGAACGAGTGAATGATACATGTGTGTTCTAAGAAATGTGTGATTAAAATTAATATTTCACATTGAAAATAAACATTTTAACCAAAAATTAAAAATTAAAAAAAATAATAATAATAAAAAAAGAACCCAATCAAAGGCTACTTGTCCGGTTTATCAATTATTGTGATCTCAATTTTCACCTCTTCATGGTAATCATATACTATATTCATAATCCAACATTTATATGTAATATACTAGTGAATGCACTTGCGTTGTACAATGGGTCCAATGTAAGTAACAATGTTGGATTTTGGTTGTGTGAGATTTAAGTGGAAAATGAAACCCGCTTTGAATGGAAATTATATGGATTATATAAACAGATCATAATTAGTATACTTCAGATTTGTACCAGCTGTAACTTCAATGCTATTTGTCAATGTATTCTCTGGGTGACCTGGGGTGTGATTGCCCAGTTTGCAAAAGCGTTCGAGGTCTTCAACTAAATGGAAAAACAAAATTAATTGCCTGGAATCTCCGCCAAATTTAGCTATGAAATTAAATATTCGCATGACATTCATCTACTTTGATTTTCTTCCAGCATAGGAAGAAATCATAAGTAGCGCAAGAAAGAAAATATCATTGCCAAGATCATATGAAATTTATGCGTGTGCATTCCTTCACACAACCAAATCCATCTTGCTCAAAGAAACTCTGATGTTATAACGAAACAGAGAGAGGTGGAGACACACATAGTATTGTGCAATTGGAGGCATGGTGTTCATGTCATGACACAATATTACGCCCTATAATCAGCAAGTACACACAAGAAAGTGTTGAAGACCAAACCTAACAGCAAAAACAACATAGGCAAAGTTCTCGAAATTCAAGGAATACTTAATACAGGCTGCGAAATGCAACCATTAGAAAGACTAATAATCGTAGTATGAATGATTACTTACAAACTCGACCTAAAACCAAATGAATGATTTTACGTGTTTGTAGTTTTACTTAATACATGAGTGGAGTGAAATATGAGAAATGTACTTGACCCCAAATAAGTAAGGGATAACATTTGATCGAGGTCTGAATTTCAACGAGTTTCACATCTAATAACTTTGTCCACTCCAATTCAACTTGAAAGCACATAACTATTGCTTACCAAAACAGAGGGAATTGTCTAGAATTATACTTTTGTTCATTTTTTCCTTTTATGCATTAGAGAGAGATGTCATTTACTTAAATATAAACAAGGCTACAAAGTATATATAATGCGAGACTACAATGTATATATTTCCTTATAAAAATACATGGCATTTCGTTGTTAACCATGGCTAACAAGTAGTAAAAGTTGCACACATTTGGATTACTGCTACAAGAAGAAGAAAAAAAGCAGAAATGTTAAAGAACAACAAGATTGAACAACAAGATTCCTATATACCTTGTCAGAGCCCTTAGAAATAGCCCTCAGTCTGAAGTCACTGGTAACGCACATGGAGGCATGAGAAAAATAAAATCCATTTCCATGTCCATGTTTCAACAACCAAACACTTGGCCATCCCCAAATCCAAGAGAATTTATCAAGAATGGAACTTGCTCAAGCACTACTATTGAAGATTATGGAGTACTACTCCTAGAAAAAAATCGTTTTCGGAGAGGAATAAAAACTGAATATTTAACCGTTTTATAGCCTCTTACAGATGGTTAAAAAGTTTTGAATTTGATCAGCACAAGGACAAGGTGAAGTAAAAAAACATACATACACTTATTCTCTTTTATACAAATTCATAGACAAAAACATACACACTTACTCTCTTTTATACAAATTCATAGACGTACTATTTTAGGCTAGGCCTAATAGATATAAGAAACATATTCAGTTGAAGTTGCCAAACATTCCATGCTAACTACTCCCCATGAAATGTCTACAGCTGCAACCAATTAGAAGAGCATGAAGTTTATCCCAGTGAAGTTGATTGTTAATGACAAAAGGTAAACATTTAATAAATAAACTTACAAAATTATGGCAACACTTACCAAACTTCATCTGCATAACCATGCTCCATAAAATTCACCAACTCATCAGCATATGCGATATCCCAATAACTTTGAAAACCCAGCAATGATGAAACTGCTTCAACATCTGGCTTCTCCTTGTCATAACAGCTCGTTGCAATAGGGAAATTTCACAAATTTTGGATAACTGCCTATAGCTCAAATTTTGGCAACAATAATTCCTTTGAACAAATTGTATTAGTGTTGTGGTCAAAGGGCATCACATCCAAATACAAGAAATCAATATTGCTTGTTCATTATAAGAACTCTCTATTGTTTATTGTGTGAATTAAATAGCAAGTTGTTGATAAAAAGTAAACTTCATCATTATTAAATTGTTATATTGTAACAATTAATCCAATCAAAATTCTTACCAATACAAATTATGCATTAAAAATTAATGAAACGCATAGGATAACATAAAGTAAAATCAAGTTCACGCATTACATTGACTCTCGCTAATTACAAGGTGTCCATTTTCTTCCGCACTCTTCTCATTAAAGAACATTAATTTACTAGCAAAAAAAAAAAAGAAATGAAAGAGCTTAATTTCATCGGCACGAAAAAACTTTAAAAGAAAGCAGCAATCTTATAACTACACACATTTACAGAAAATGAAATCAAATGTTTTAAGAAACATGAATCAATTTGTTACCAAAGAAGTGTAAGCATAATTTATTAATAGGAATACAAATATCGGGGGGGAAAAAAAAACAACCACCTGTTTACCCCAATTTGAAAGACAAATCACATGAACAAATTTTGAAAATTTCTTTCAGAAGGAATTTTAACATGAAAAACGGATAAATGTACAAATGAAGCCACGAAGTCAAATAGAAGCCAATCTTCGTAAATTGAAAGATGAAGAAAAAACCCTTAAAATCAGATAAAATCCCACCTCAGTAAATCGAAAGTACAGAAGATAAACTCATAATCAATTACTTCCCACTGAAATCAAAAGTGTGTAGAACAAGCATTTACTATATATGTACAAAAGAAGCCACGAAATCAAACAAAAGCCAGCCAATGTAAATCGAAAGAGGAAAAAATGACCCACTCAACAAATAGAAACCACAAAAGATAAACTGACCATAGAAACCAGAAGTCTATACAGCAAGCATTTAATATATATTGAAGTTTAATGTACAAATCCAACATAAAAATAACAAAGAATATTTAACCAATGAAGTCGAACAAGCCAATACAAATTGGACTCTGAAATCCTGCAAAAAATTAGCCACAAAATCTGAAAAAAGCAGCCTATGCGAAAGAGGAAAAATAATCGATTAAATCAGATTAAATCCCGCCTTAACTCATAATCAATCACTGTCCATGGAAACCAAAAGTATGTACAAAAACCATTTAATATTTATTAAACTTTAATATACAAATCCAAAAAAATAACATATAATACTTAACCGACAAAGTCGAACAGGACCATGCAAATCAAATTGCTAGAATCCTGCAAAAAATTGCAAATAAACAAATATTCAAGATTTCATCTAGATGGAAAACAAATCTTTAAAAAAATAAATAAATAAATAAAAATAAAAATAAAGGATAAGCCCATTTTGAATGTAGTAAGGAAGACAAATTTTAAAGATTTCTTCCATATGAAAAAGATGTACAAACGAAAACTCTCAAATCCACAAAGTAAGACAAAAACCAAAACAAGAACCTGTTAGGTCCAGTGAGATCCAGTAAGAAATAGTGAAGCCAAGGTACAATCCAAACGAGATCTACAAAAGAACAGAGAGGATCCAAAGGCAAAAGAGAGTCATCTAGTGAAACCCACAAAGAAAAAGAGACATTGCAGCCGACGTGCTGAACAAATGAAATTTACCAACGAAGATGTAAAACCCAACAAAGAAACAAGAGCATTGACTTCCACAAAGAAAGAGAGAAAGAATGCAACCAGTGTACAAAGCAGACGAAATCTCCAAAGAAAGACAGAAAATCCAAGAAAGAAACAAGAGCAAATAAACATCCTACAGAAGCCAGACAATCTATAAAGGAAAAGCCAGATGATCTACAAACGATGACAAGAGACCCAAGAGAAAACACAGAAAGCCCCCAGGAGAAACAATAAAAAATGAATGTTCAAGACAATCCAGACGAAAAGATTTCTTTACACCAACCGACCCATACGACTCGGCTAATCGGCTGACTTGAACACAGCTTGGCTTATATGGCCATTAGACTTATGAACAGTAAATCAAACTCCTTTTATATGTAGTTAGCTATAGAACTTGATAACTATTCTATAAATTTTTTCGCCTTTGCAGATTTCGTTGAATACACAAAAATCTACTTTGTCCATCTAAGCCAAGCACGTGGGCAGAGTCAATTTTAATTCTGCTGTATAACTAAGATGAAGTTACATTCATCCTTGCTCTAGTGCAAACACAAAGATGACGTTTATATTCTAAGAAGCAACATTTCTTCAAAGATTCTCAACTGAATATACTCAAGTGTTAGGCAGAAGGTCAAGACGAAAGTTAAAGCTAACACTTACCTCGGATCAAGTCAGCACCACCTGCAGGTTCATGAGAGATTGTAGGCTCCCAAAAGGTAATGGAGGCGTGCCAAAAATTCCTCGGCCGGACTGAGATTGGCCCTCAATTGAAATGCCAGAAGGGAGCTTGACTGCAAAAACCATCCTCGAACAGGGACATGATTGAGAGGGACAAGGGAATTTTTGTAATGAATAAAATGACATAAATCAGTTTTCTCATTTAAGTTAACACGTCCAAAAAAAAAAAAAAAAAAATTATTAGTTCATCAAAAGGCTTCTAAAATAGTTAAATAAAACCACCATCAGAAGTTCGAAATCACAACCAGCAGTAGAATTACATGATTCTGCTGCAATGTCAATACACTATTTGACGATGGAATATAATTTCTGCATGGGGAGAAGATCTTGGTAATTTTTGCAGAATCTCTTCGTCTTGCCTGTAATCTGTTCCTGGACTGACAACTATAATTAATTTTTCTAGGGTACTTGCATTTTCAAGCAAGTATAGTATCAGTTCAAGAGTGGGCAGCCCAAGACCTCTGACTCCTCGGTAGCCGGTAAATTTCACTGTCTTTAGACGGGGCAACATGATACCAGAAACTTTGCGGAATCGCAGAGTATCCCTCCTGCGGAAACACCTGAATTAAGTAAAAGCTGCAGGTATAAAGTTAGTGTACAGCGAGAATTTTGAATATGTATGTATTGATCCTGTCAAATGCTAAAATTATATATCCCCTTTAAAGAAGTCTGCAGCTTCAGCTAACCAGAGGCACAAATTTTATGGGATGAATGTTGGAGAGAAACGGAAATTTTACAGTACTTGAACAGAAAAGCCTGGGATTTACAGTAATATAACACAATCTAGCCTCCCGTTCTTTCGATGGTTTTGCTTAATAAATAGAGGCATACAAGATAATAAAAAAGAATAATTAGATAACCAAGAAAACTTTTGACTCTTTGATCAACAAAATCAGTTTTTAATTAATCAATCAAAAGCAAGGTAGTGAGATAATCTTACATCTGAGCAACCGTCACAGGTTCTGTTTAGAATTAGTGTCTCAATGCTCAGTGAATTGAGCAGAAGTCTAAATATCCCAGGTGTATCAACTTCATCCAAATGTGCAGTTAGCAGTAAACTTTTCCAACGCATAGGTGGAGTTTGCAAGCCAATCATCTCCCACATGGAAAGCATCTTATGTATATCAGAGAGAAGGGAAGAACAATCCCGTTAGGTTCCACATACCTGTCATGCAAATTTTTTTAAATATTCCCAAATAAAATGAGTTAAAGAGCATTTTTTGTTTCTCCATATTGGAGAAATCACATCTTAAACAGAAAATACTTAAAATAATTCGAATACATTTGAAAGCATTATTAGTTACTGCCATTTAGGAGCAAAATCAGGAATACAGAAACTAGCGAGACCATTTCTGTAGACATTAGCTTGCCGTATTCTCATAGAGATCACTGAAGGCGTTATGATGTTCTGATTTCTTTAATTACTTCATTTAAGATAATTCTAATAAGGTTTGTACATTTATAAGCATCATACAGGAATCCCGAGCACATTTCTAACCAAAAAAAAAAAAAAAAGAGCAGTTGAAAGAGTACTACATTCATGATTATCAAAACTCAGCTCTAAACACATGTACGAAAAGCATCATGCTCTTTTCAGCTCAGTTTGCTGGAGTACTAGATAAAATGGAGAACCATTAAATGGCAAATTTCATTGTATTTGGAATTTCATTAGCAGTGATTTTCTACCAGTTGTGATTTGTATATATGTAAACCATGAATGGAATGGAGCGAGCATGATTTAAGATGAACAAACCTGAATGCAATAAGGCCCCAGGTTGATTTCCTTGACATGGTGGAGGCTTTCAAGAAGTTGTTTTGCACAATGATACAGAGCGTACGATTAGTAATTAATTTTTGCAGTAACAAGAGAGGAGACATTTATCAGCTGAAAACCTCTGCCATAGGTAGTGCCCAGAATGTGAAGTGACTGAATATATGGCGCTGATATTTCCAACAGCAAATCAGAAAATTCAGCGTTACAATTTTGTATCACCAATGTTTTTACGCCTGCAAAGTTGATATTTAAATTCTTCATCTGACGGCATGCATTTATTTTCAAGAACTCTAGAGCAGGACTACCAGATAAAATCATTTCAATGGCGTCCTCGGTTAAGTCCACTGTCGAGATAGATAAACTCTTGAGTGATTTCCATGCAACAGCTCCGTTTAACCCCAAAATGCAATTCTGTAGGCTTAAATTTGTTATTGATGGGGCTTGATATACATGATGAGGCAATTTGTAGGGTCTGATTGGTGAGCACAAATGCAACCGTAAATCAAGATCTTCCACCTTATTTCGTATAGCCAACAAAATCCAGTTATCAACTTGGCTAGCATAGCATTTATTGTACATGAAATCAACAGCGAACTTTTTCATATAACCAGCCCTGTAATTCTCTAGTGTTCTAGTGATCCTCTCAACAAATGGCTGACTACTGGGAAGAGAGCAACGGTTGTGAAACATGAGTGTCGACAGAGAAGTCCAAAGGGATTTCCATCTTGTCAACAATACACTAGTATAAACTGCCTCCTGTGTGCTTAAAAAAGAAAGTATGTAAAGGAGTACCGAGTCATGTCACTTAATCGATCTACCATTACTCTCTTCAGCCTATTTTTCTGTGGTTGTGATGGAAACCACGGAATGCATTTTTCCATTATCCTTTCTTCTTCCTTTTTTTCGTCCACCCCTTGGTTGATGTTGCTATCAGACTCTTCTTTTCTATTTTCTTCCCCTACACAGTAAACTACATGGATCCCGTTCACCATGATTTCTATCTGAAAATAGGGCAAGAGGAGGTAGAGATATGCGAGGAATTGAAAAACTTTACCATGGACCAGGATCCTACAAAACCACAATATTCGAGACAACATATCATCAGTTAGAAACAACAAAGAAAAACCAAAACAGCAGAATTCACACATATCTCAGCATAAAAAGCAGCATATTCATATCAAGAGTCGCCAATAAGGAAAACCTGACTAGACACTTTAAGCTTGATAATTTACAGAGAAAAAGGAAAGGTACAGATTATAAGACATAGGATTAAGAGCTACAAATCATAGGATTAAGAATTACAAATCCTAATGGGTAGTTTCATAAATTAAAATTGAATGCTGAATTATAAAGTAAACAGTTCACAATGTGAAAACTTGTTTGCTAAGTCACTGAATCTAATACTCAGCCAGGTTTTCGGAATTGAGGGAGGGTATGGAGAAGATGAAGATGAGAAAAGCAACTAGACTGGATGGAATTCGTATCAAAGTTTCAAGCGGTTTGGACAAGAAAACTGCAGATGAGATCTTAGAGAATAAAAAGCTGCCGGATCAACTAAGGAAGAGCAATAGGGTGCCTTTACATAAGAATAAAGAAGATATTCAAGATACTACAAATTATAAAGTTATTAATCTCTTAACCATAATATTAAATCAGAAGAGAGGGTTGTTGAGCACAAATTGAAGTGTAATTCAAAAGTATTGGAGAATTAGTTTGGTGGTGACAGCAAGAACTTCGATTCAAACCATTTACCTTCTTAAGAAATTAATGAAGAAAGTATGGAGAAAAGAAACAAGATCTGCATATGGTTTTTATTAACTTTGAAAATTCCCAGGTCATGGTTTCAAGAGAAGTGCTACAGTGAGTGCTAGCGAGAAAGGAATTTCCCTTATATATACCAATAAGATTAAAATCAATTCTGATAAAGCAGTCATTAGCTTGATTTGTAGAGGCAGTAGTAGTAGAGAATTTTCTATCACTGCGAGGCTTGCATCAAGGTTAAGTCCCTATCTTTTAGCTTTTATCATAGATGAGCTTACAAATATCAGATGACTTTCGTAGTCCATGTTATTCGCTGATGACATAGTTGTAATTGATGATACAATAAGAGGGTTAAATATTAAGTTATAATTTTGAAGACGTACTTTGAAATTTAAAGGTTTTAAGTAAAGCCAAGCCAAGACAAAGTAGGAATAAGGATAACAATATAATAAAGAGGTTTTGTTGTCCAAAAAAATAGTTGCCTTAGGTATTTGGTTTATGATTATTGACAAGAGGTTTGAAGAGCATATAATGCATAAGACTAAAGTTGGTTGGAAGCAATGAAGGAGAGGTACAAGAATTTTGTGTGATAGGAAAATCCTATATGATTAAAACGCTAGTTCTACCAAGCAATTAATAGACCTGCTATACTTTATAGTACTCAGTTTCGGAATATTCACAAAATAAACGTGTGTAACTTCAAAAGCAGCTTTGTTCAGAATAAGAACCAGCAGCTGATGAGTTTAACCATATGTAGATGATCGATGGAGAAAAAGAGTAAATTATGAGAGTATATTAGACAGTGGCATTTAAAAAAATAAAAAAAAATGGATCAGAAACTTTATTTAAGGATTGGACAGGGCAATTATATTGGGCTAGAATTAAGAATGGACTAATCTATATGGAGTTATTAAAGGCCATTTTATTTATTTAAATATTGAAAAGTTACAAATCAAGATATATTAAAATAACTGTGCACATAATCAAAACCACAAAATAATTTTCTCAAAATTACATTAAGGATTAGTGATTATTGACTTACTGAGTATTGATTATTAGTGCACCCCATGTACTTATATTGCTATGCAAAGCTTTTTGACATATTTTTCTTTTTTAACAGATTCTATATTACGTGCTGCAAATAATGTTAAATCATGTTTATACAAACAGGCAGACTTAAGTTTATTTGCCATTTTATCTATTTACTAAGGAGACTTGCCTACCTTTTTTCTCTCTTGTTCATAATTGCGACAATTTAATTATTAATAAGATACATTGTGGCTATGTTTAGTTCACTGATCACTGTCCAGATGAGTCGAATAAGAATGATTTTATGCTCATATTAGCCACATCTATGCCTGGTACAACCTGACTAAAGTTTCAAAGAAGGAATTTTATCTAGTAACTAGTTTAGAATAAGAAATTGTTCAAGTATAAAATTATTCCCAATTATATAACCTACATTTTTATCCTAACTATTGTGTATAAGTTCAATTGCTAATCAGTTTTGTAGATCAGCTTACTGTAAAGGAGGAAATCCAAAACAAGAGGGTAAATGAGAAATTGAAAACATTGATGATCTGCTCGTATATGATTTTTCTTTTTCTTTTTAGCATGTGTGATTTCGTCTTTACAGAGCAATGATAACAAAAATAAAAAAACCCATACAAAATTAATGACGATTGAGGGATGATTACCTTCAACTGAACATTGATGGCTACGATGAAACCTCAAAATATAAATAAAGAGGCATTTGGTGTCTTTGATGTTTAGGGAGAAAGAAAGGAAGGAAATTATACAATTGACGGTTCTCATCAGCACATTATAACGCCAAACCCCCTCCACAGATGGTTAATGCGCCAGGGGGGATACAAAAGTAGTGGGTCCAGTTTCTTAATCTGAAAATGAAATGATGACCAAATACTTATAAACCGGGTTAAACCAAAGACCAATTTGTATCTAGCTTAATAGCATAACCAAACAAGATCTAAATGCATTAGAACAAAAATACCAAATTTCTTCTCAGCAACACATCAACTATGCACTATACACTAGACACATGAATAAAAATATAAATGCATGTGTAAGCAAGTGATAGAGAGAGAGAGTAGCAGATGAGCATATAACCTGGAAATGCAGTTGTTAACAATGCCATCATTTTCTTCATTTCTTGTATTTCTCAACCAATTGTAATTAAGTACTACTAATAGATTTATCTAAATAAGTGCCTAGCATGAATGTGAACCTCGGAAGTGTGTAAAATAAGTTAAGCCAATTATAATTTGCCATAAAATGATATTGGTGGAAATCTTCTTGGTATATCTTGTGCAGATAACTCCAACTTATGTAGTGTGGTAGGATATTAATAGAGGATTTTCATAAACAATAGAAAAGGAAGTTTTTGTCTATCCAATATGCTATAAAATTGGTTAGTTTATATGTCTGGTACTTTAAAAGAAGAGATATTGCCATGTATTAGACCTTGAATGGGAAAGTTTAATCACACACTAAACTAGTTCAGGGATTCCACAGCCCGGGTTGGGGGCTTCTAATGTTGGAAAATCTTATAATGCAGCAGATGTTATCAACCAAACCAGAGCACTCAACATGCCATCATAAAGTACCAAGACAGACATCAACCATAAGCAGCAGAAATACATCAGCAGCATCTTCATCCAAAGCCCAGTAATCAAGAACACATTAGTGAGAACATTAAACTTGATTCTTCAAATAAAATCCAAAAGGTCACAAGCACAAGAAAAACCTGCAACTCTGTGAGTGCAGTTGTCAAAGAAATCCGTGTGTTGTGTTCTTTCTTCTCGTCTATTTATTGCCAATATCTTCATAGAACTTGAATAGTTTGGCTCATGAAATAACCATTACTTCCTGCCTTAAATTTTGTTTGGAGTTTATTCTAATGATATTGTTAGTCATTGCCTTTTGTATCTAGATTATATGCTAAACAACAAGACTTCATTTTAAGTTTCTGCAGTTTTGATGAAATGAAAAGTATAATGAAATAATAACGCAGAGCTTCTTCTTAAGAATGAAGAGAGCAAGAATAATTTTTATTGTCAAGTCTCAATCCATTTCACATTGGCCATATATCTGAGCTCACCTAGACCAACCCAATTGGAGCCCTCAAGACCTATCATTTTTATTTTTTCTGATTTAGTTTAAGAACTTTGCAATACAAAGTTTCATTTTGTTCTACCTACAGTTACCAATATTCGAAACACCTTATATCCATTGTAAGGACACTGCGGCTTATCCACATCACTTCATTCATGTAAATGGTAAACACCAAAAAAATTTATAACCTGCAAAATTAAATCTGAATTTCCCTATACATACATTTATCTATTCAAAACAGGAAGGGAATTTTGCATATCATATGTTGTTCGACTACCCGTAGAGGTGATATTTCCATCCAATTCCAATGATAGTAAGTAAAGCGGGACAATTAATTATTTGAGACTTGTAACAAAATATAAATATCTCCATAAAAGAGAACTATACTTACTTTCTTCATTGATTTTTGCCAGAAGGGCAGTGTCTATAGAAAATAACCAGACATACATGTAATTTCATATGCAGATATAGTAAGGCGATATGTTGGCATAATCCATAGTTGATGCGAACAGAAAATCGGATAAAAGAAAATTAAAAACACAATTTCATTAACCATAAATATTATTATATCAACTTATTAGTACAGAGTCTAATTGAAATCAATACTGAACTAAAATACAGTTAGAAAAATCCTGGAAATTTTTTATCTTACAGTCGATAGCAGTACTGAACGGCGTGACGACTGAACCTCGGAATTGCGCGGCCGTAAAAGTGAATGGTGAAACATGGTCTTTTCATTATTCAGTGAGAGGGAGAACTGGGAGAGGAGAGATTGGGCATACGGGCTATAATCCGAGTTAATTTTCCAGGATAAATATATGTGTACAAAATGTGGTTGGCAAATTCTTTCACTTCCAGTCACATAATGTGTGGACCTGCATGTATTTAAAAATGAATTCCCACCCTATTGTGATTAGTATGTAAATGATCATACGAAAAAAATTTGTACATGTATCATTGTTCAATTTTCTAATGGTCAGTAGACTTCCATCCGTATCTTTAATTATTAGGAACTTTATGAGTTTTCATCATTAAATTTATCCAAATATTGGATGTTAATTGCTCACATAACATCTTCTACAAATCTTTAATGAAAATAGTGATGTGAATAACAAAATATACATCCGACATCTCGTCACGTCATTAACAAATTGCTTTGTCTTTGATTATTCACTAAACTTTGAAAATGTCTTAAATTGTTTATTAAACTTTGAGTTTATCGAATTTTAATCACTATAAGCATCTCCAAATAACTCTTTAAACATAAAATACTCTCTATTTTTAGGAGTCAACCTTTAAAACATGTTCCAAAAGGCTTTTTAAATTAACATTTTAATTTAAAAAGTGGAGAGTCAAATTCACTCTCTATAATAAAATGCATACAAAGTATTTAAATTTTCAATGTAGAAAAATAATATAATAATATATACACAATAAAAGAGGGACTTCATTTAGTACTGTTCATCTGTTTTTTTTTTTTTTGGTTTTTTTTTTGTTTTTTTTGACAAAGCCTTTCCGTTTTTCTGCAACCAATGTATATGTGTCAGCTATTTTACCTTTTTTTTCCTTTCATGCAACTCCCCATCTCTTCATAGCTATATCCTATCGTCTCTCTTTCGCTCTTCTTCCAACTATCTTCTCATCGTCATTTCTCTAAGCATTTTGAAGAATCGATTTTCACGGATCTTGGAGGAACTGGATCATATATCCGTAAGCTTACTCATAAGTGCTTCGATCTATTCCTTTTTCGTATCTCTCTCTTTCACTCTTCCAACTATCTTCTCATCGTCATTTCTCTACGCATTTTGAAGAATCGATTTTCACGGATCTTGGAGGAATTGGGTTCTTCGATTTTCACGGATCTTGGAGGAACTGGGTCATATATCCGTAAGTTTAGTTATTAGTGTTTTGATCTCTTTTTTATTTCCGTGTATCAATTTATTATTTTTTCAGATTTTGGAGTCGCATTGTTTAATTTATGCTGCTTTCGGGGTTTTCCTTATTTTTTTCTTGATTTCATCTTTGAAGGAGCCAACCACAAAATACGTGCAATAATGTTTACGGGATCGTTAGGTTGTTGTGTATTTGTTTTTTAGTTTCTTCAGATGTGGTTTTCAATAAATATGTATAATTACGCTTTACGGACTGTTAAAGAGTTTTTAGTGTTGTGTATGTGCTCTTGACTTCTTTCAAATGGCCTGTGAATATGATTTTTCTTGTTAAGCATGAGTTTATTGCCAAATATTTTTACCCTCTCTTGCAAAATTGAATTCTAACTACCTAAAGTCTGTTATTTTGATGGAACGCCTTTTCTAGGCTTCCTTTTTGTTCCTCGGAGTTTGATATTCATATTAGATGAGTTCATCTTACGCTTTCTTTGAGTTTTTTCCTTTAATTTTCTATATTTATGTGAATGTAGTGGTTGAGTTCATATTTCGATTGCTTTAATTCTTTTTTTTGTACACATATTTGTGATGTAGTTAACAATCCTATAAGCTACTCTATACATGGATATAATTTTTTTTTTCCCCATATATTCCTCGTTATGGATTGATAAAAAATAATAAAATGTTTAAATATGGTTCACATGATGGCTTTTTGATCCTTATTCGTTTAGTAAGTTATTATTCAATGTCACCAATAGAGTATATCGTATTTGTTGGTGTAAATTTTGTTGGTACACTTCGATTTAATTTTTCCCCTTTACATGATTATGTTTTATTGAAGCTTGTACCTTTTCATTGTGTGGAAGCATATATATATCTGGGTTAGCAGTGCAACAGTTCTGACCATTTTTTGTATGTAATGTAATAAAAATCAGCTTTTGAACTTTTTCAGTGAAGAAGCAAGAATGAAAATCCATTTGGTATCTACACGACATCTTATGTTGTAATTTTTTTCCTTTTCTTGTTCATTCTTATGTGATTCTCAAAGCACATATTGTAGATGGCGTAGGGGTGTGAGAAGAAGACTATTTTTTTTAGACTTAAAATACCAAGTATAAAATGTTGAAAATAGAAGTGCAAAAGGGGTCGAACACTGAACTATAGATGCAATTTATTGTTAGAAATATAGTGAAAATATAGGGATTATCTGGATTTATAAGTTAGGCGGTGTAGATTTCATAATCTTGAAATAAGATGGCTACTATTGTCTTCTCCATTATTGTAGTTTAATTGCTTTCTTTTTATTTTATTTTTTATTTAAGCCTTCTTTATTATATATTGGGTCTTGATAAATTATATTTTTTGATGTTCATTTTAATTTACTTCTCTTTTTGTTCTCTTTTTATCAGGAGACTACTATTGATTACTAACTATCTCTTTCTAGTTTTCTTAATCTTTATTTGCTCAGTCCCTTTTTGGCTCATATTAATTTTCATTCTATTACATTTCATTTTTCTTTTTCCTATTTTCAACTACACAATCTTTCATAAAATAATATTACACATAAATCGAAAACCTTTTCATCTTTTTCAACCACTCATTTTTCAAAAAAACTATTCCACCCATTAATTTTTCCACAAAATGGGGGCTTAATTTGTTGTTACTAAAATTTCATAGAGGTAACTCTTTCTCATTAGCTTCTAATGGTACATGTCTTGTGGCAATTGTAATAAAGTCAACTGTGCAGATTTTGGTGAGACTTTGTCATGTATTTACTGTAAATATCTTTCCGCAAAGGTTGTCCCGAGTTAATGCTCACTAGATTCCTTTCCAGTACGAACGACAAAGAAATGCCTTGTTAAACTTCAAACACGTTCTTCCATATCAATCTTTCTTCTTAATGATAATGAACTCAATCTCCATTATCATAGGGCAAATGCTAATGTACAGTTATAATATGCAAGTGGAATCTTAATTGCAAATGCGATTGGCGACCCTGCTGAAACACTATTGAAGTATGATGCTGAGACTTTAATGAAGCACTCTAAATCATTAAGTGCATATATCATTACCTAACTATGTTAACTTTATCTATCAATGCATGATAATAGTAATTTTTCTATCCTCACTTTCAACAGGGAAGTGATCCAAACATTGATTAATTCATTCAAATGGATCCTGAAGAAGAACATATCTTTTATGTCAAGATCACACAATTGGAGCCAAACTCTACTGCATACAAGTATGAAATTATATTTGTCTTCGATGCATTCTCTACCATTGCTGATAGAATAGAACAACCAAGTGAGAAAGACATAGGTTTATGTCTTGCATAGGCAAACATCAATTATGATAATCACAAAGTTTCACCAACATCAGCAAAGCGATCACTGTTCTAAACTTCAAGTGAGCCAGTACTTTCCAACGTAAAGCTGAGCCAAAAATTGCTACCTCCAACTCAGAAAATGATCAAGTTACAATGAAGGGAAAACTCGATTAAACATCGTCGTGTATATTTGAAGGCAACATCAATACTACTACGTAAAAGTTTGATCTGCTTATTTTGCAATCATCTAGATGATTCTACCGCAGCCAGTTCTGAAAAACTTAGTTTTATTTTGTTGCACTGGTTACAAAAACTTTATGATGCTTTTGACTTGTAACTTCGGTGTATTTTATAGCACTACTTTTGCATGAAAACTTTTCCATGAAGATTAAGCTTTGTAAGAATGTACAAACAAGTTTCATGATGCTTTAGCTCGTAACTTCATTTTGATGGTGTATCAATGCTTTTGAAATGTATAAATCACCCTTTGCTTGCTCCCGAGAATGTTATTATGTAGTTTGTCTTAGTCTTTTACTTAAGATTCCTTTGGGAAGCATTAACCCAATTTTTTTTCTTTAAATTGATTCCTTGATAATGGCTCTCTTTTTGACATTGCTGATAAGAAATTCTTGTATCATGTGTGTTGCTTATGAATGACACACTCTTTTCTTATAATATAGCAGTTTTTGTGTTGATTGGTTCCAAGAAAAGTGGTCAGATTATTGCATAAATAGAATCCTGTAAGAAAGCACTCCAGTATGGTTATGCCAGAATGTAAACTTAATCTATACAAGTTTTTGTTTGATTGTAGTGTTCCATTTCTGCCTTGCCAATGTAACACACATTTTTATCAAAGAGTCATTGAATTTGTTCATGTATCATTTATTTTCCTGCAAATGCCCAAGGCCTTTGCAATTTTTTATGAATGGTTTGTTTCTACAATAATTTTCTTGACACAAATTATTGTGTTTTCGGCAGACACTCCAATGTGTAAGTATATATATTGAACCTGGAAAGTATAAAATATGAACGTCAACTCTATTTCCGTAGGACACTTTGATCCCATTCTTTGTTTGCATCTAAAGATTTTGGATAACAAAAGCCTTTTTTTGTGACAATGTTACTAGCCAACATTTCTTCTCAGAGTATAAATGTTATCTTAGAATGTGTTCTAATCTGCCTTAATTAAACTATGAAGCTAAACACTTATCTTTCATCTCGAGAATGACTAACATCACTCCACGCTATTTACATAGCCAACTACATTATGGCACGTGCCTTGCATATGCGCCCCACTAGTCTAGTGAAAAGTTATTTAAAATAAAATATAGTGAACAATCATAGCTATTTTTTGAGAATAGTAAAAATAAGATAAAATTGCCGCCACGGTACCAAACTTTTTATTTAGTAGCAAATTTTGTCCAAACCTTTCATTTGAGCCACCATGAGTATCAAACCTTTAAAAATTTTGTAGCTCAAGTCCACGATAGTTTGGCCACCAAAACCGTCAATTGGACCATCAAAACCATCAATTGACTCCCAAAAGTAAAAACTTCATTATTTTCCCAAAATAAGGCAGGAGTATTTTGGATAAAACACATTTTTTCTATTAAATCAAAAATTAAAAAATAAAACAAAAAATAAAATCAAAACCCATCCCCATATCCTTCTTCTCCACCCTCAGCTCCAAAACCAGTCCACCTAATTGCCACCGCCGATAGCCACCCCAAGCCGTTACTGTAGCAGAAAAATAGATCACATTAACATCATAACCGTCACAGTCCCAAATCTTTTCCACTACAAAACAACACATGACTAATCCACCAAAAATCAACAGATGAAGTCCTATAAAGATATCAACATAAATCAGAGTTTTGGAATGGATTTTTCAAAGTTGAAAACAACAATTATTGACTCTTGTTCTATTGTTCGATCTGGTTCCACCATCACTGTCATCGTCTCTCCTTGGTCCTTGCATTCTGTCGAATGATCACGGATTGCTTGCAATTGGAAGCAGAAGGTTCATTTTTTGGTGAAAACAAAGACAATATGCATCAAGGATTTGACCTAATCACCTCCAATACAAGTTCAGGCAATGTGGTGGCATGTAGGTTAAGAGGCCGTCCACCGAGCTCCAAAAACAGGGCAAAATCATCGGTTATCATAACATAAAAGAGCACGAATATGCTTAGAGCTCACATATTGGGAGTCAGCTATAGGTGGGATTTTTTTAGGCGGTGTTCCTTTATGCAAGGAGGAGGCAGAGAGGAATTTGGGTTTTGAGTGGATCAGGCACAGTCAACAACGTGATTCTGCTGTACTCCTGCTGCAGCCAGCTCTATGGTTTCAAAATGGCTAGAGGAATCAGACGTGATTGGATTGGAACTTGGATTCGGGTGGTGGTGATGTTGTAGTTGGGTGGCTGTCGGTGGTGGCGATGGCGGTTGGATGGAGTCGTTTTGGTTTTGGTTTTGAGAAAGAAGAAGAGAGTAGGTTATGATTTTATTTTTTTTGTTTTTAAATTTTTTATTTAATTGGAAAAATGTGGTTTGTCCAAAATGTCCCTGCCTTATTTTAGGAAAATATATTTTTTTTTTATTTTTGGGGAGTCAACTGATGGTTTTTTGGTCAAATTGATGAAAATCATTATTTTGGACTCCAATTGCAAATTTTTTAAAGGTTTGGTACACACAGTGACCCAAATGAAAGGTTTGGACTAAGTCTCCTATTAAATGAAATGTTTATGTGATCACAATTATTCTTAAAATTAAGTATTAAATATATAGAGTATGTTGGAGTACTTTAAAATTTTAACTCTCTAAATTTATAGATGCTCTTTAAACTATAAAATGTGCTCTTTAAAAATAGATAGATACATTAAAAATTTAAAGTGTCTGTCTTTGCTCACTAAATTTTAAAATATTTTCGATTGTTCACTAAATTTTGAAAAATGTCTTTTATTGCTCATTGAATTTTGAGATCGTCAAATTTTGACTACTAAACTTATACAAAGTCTCCCTATTGTTCATTAAAAAATGTGTATCACATGCACGAGTCGCCTAAAAATAATAAAGTGGACAAATAGGGTTTTGATTGCCGAACCTATGAAAAATGATTATTCAATTATTAAACTTAATTTAACATATTTTTGGAGAATTTTAAGCTATCTTCATCATTTGAAAAATTCAAATTTATTGTATACTTCATTGTTTAAATTAAAATAAAATAAAATTTAAATTTTGCAATGAAATACATAATAAATTTAATTAAATGAATTTTATAACGAAAAAGACATTAAATTTAATTAAAAATTTTTATTTTTGTAAAGAAACATACAATAAATTTAATTAAATGGATTTTATAGCAAAAAACACAATAAATTTAATAAAATGGGTTGTGTATTTTAATTAAATTTATCGTGTGTTTCGTTGCAAAATCCAAAATTTAATTATATTTAATTTTAGCAATGACACGCTCAATAAATTTGAATTTTTCAAATGATGAAAATAACTTAAAGTTCTATGAAAATATGTTAAAATTTAATTTAACTACCATGTAATTAAGTAATTATTTCTTGTGAGATTGACAATTTGAACTCGTTTGAGCATTTTATTATTTTTATGTGACCCATGCATTTGCGATGCACATTTTTAAAGAACAATAGGGGGACACCATTTTTATAAGTTTAGTAACCAAAATTTGACCACTTCAAATTTCAGTGAGCAATCAACGATGTTTTCAAAGTTCAATGAGCGGTTGAAGAAATTTTCCAAAGTTTAGTGAGTAATCAAAGACATGACAATTTATTAATGGTATGACTAGCAAAATATGTGCATTCCGTGAGCCATATTGCAAATATCGTTAAAGGTTTGTACCGGATGTTATGCGAGCGAGTAACGTCCAACATTTAAATAAGTTTAGCAGCCAAAGCTTAATATCTTAAACTCCAATGAGTAATAAAAGACAGATATAAGTTCAGTGACCATTGGGATAATTAACTCCTATAATCCACTAGAGACATTAATCGTCTATAAAGAAGAAAGGAGTAGAAAGGCTGTCTATTTTTAAATAGCATATTTTATAATTTAAAGGATGTTTATAAATCTAGTGCCTGTTTGTGGCACATTTTGCAATCATTATTTTTTTAATAAATTAAGTAAAATTAATGTACCCCTTCACATAAAATTCATTCTTCTTTACACAATGGCATTTTCAATAATTTGCTTCGTGTGTAGTCAATAATTACTATACAATTAATTCCCACTATCCTTTCAAACGGTCAAAAAATGTATTAAAATATGGCCAAAATGCATCCCAGATAAGCACTTAAAGAGTAAAAATTTTTAAATACTCCAACAGGCTCTTTATATTTAATTTTACTAATCCAAAAAAAAATTATTGTTTTTCCATCTTTTATTTTCACTAACCTCTCTCAAAATTATTATATTATTTTTCTTCATAAAAAAAATCATTTGAATGCATTTAATTATAGAAAATGAGTTTCACTTTCCAAATTTAAAACGCTAAAACGTACTGTCTAAATTAAAATATCAATTTAAAGAGTCTTTTGTATCATAATTTTAATGATTGACTCTTTAAAGTAGATATCAACTAGTGATGGTAATTTACCCCGCTCCGCCCCGGCGTCGCCCCACCCCGAATGGGGCAAAAAAACTCGCCCCGTCGTGGGGCACGGGGCGGGGCGGGGCATAGATGGTCGCCCCGTGAATTTTTTTTTTTTTAATACTTGGAAATATGAAGATAGAAAATTTATAATTATTTGTTCATCCAACCCTTAATTTATCATAACTTTGTTACTAATTAGCTAATTGTTTGTTAAGTATTTGTTTACATACTTAATTATAAATATTATAACATATTTAGAGTTCATCTATGCAACATATTTCAAAATCATTTATATTTAAATTTATTTTCTATCACAATTTTTTAATAACATAATTTACATGTAGACCTATAATTTTTTCATACTTTTTATCCACACATTCTCTAAAAATCATTTTACACTATAAATAATTTTATCCCAAAACAAAAACTTAAATTTACATAAAGTAAGGGTATTATTTATTAAAAGTTCAACTTGAATGTTATTCGTATTTTATTGGACTCGGAATATATATAAAAAAAAAAATTAAACGAGGCAAGAAAATTGCGCCGCCCTGCCCCGTCCCGTCAAAGGCGGGGCGGGGTATGGGGTCGGAGAGGCGGGGTGAGGGAACCCGCCCCGTTGCCATCACTAATATCAACTTATATCTATATAGTCTCTTGGAGATACTCTAAAGCGTTTGAAAGATACAATTTCAAAATTAAGAAATTTATTTTAAAAATTAGGTCAAATTTAAATTTTATTAATTAAATAGATAATTAAATATATATTATTAATTAAATATATTAAGATCACAATAGTATATAAGTTATGATAACAATTATATACTAGTTACAATCACATAATGATGCAATCACAGATTACAAATTTTATATGCCACAACTTATTGATCGATCACAAATTATCAAATAAATAGGTCACGCATTATTTCTTGATCACAAATTAAAAATTTTATATGTCAAAATTTATTTATTAATCAGTAATTATTAGATCGCGCATTATTTTTTGTCACAAATTTTAGAAATCACGACTTATTTTACAATCATAAATTATCAAATCAATTGGTCACTACTTAATAAATTATGAGTCACGATTATAAATTTAATCGCAATTTCACATTTTTTTATGTAACATTACTTATTATTAGTCACAATTGTTGATCACATATATTATTATATTAGTAGTTACAAATTAATCAATTTATTGTTCACAATCACCCAAATAATTATTCGCAAACACTCTTCATGTCACTCACCCACCCAACCCAACCCAACCCAACCCAACCTCACCTCAATTCATCACCAGCACCAATCGAAAATGATGCGCCACCTCACCGCCACAACCATCGCTAACACCAGTGCACCACCACCACCTACACCACTGTCACTATACCAATACCACATGCACTGGCAACACCTGCATCACCACCTCACCATCACTGTTATCACCAACACCACCAACCACCTACAAAAATCATCTCAATACTTCAGCTAAATAGCAAATTAGATGAGGAAGAACACAACCCTAAAACCACCAAAAAACTACTCTCAAAACCATTGGTGTTGATAGCGTCATGCACATAGCAACGCCGTTGGCGGTCTTCTCTGTGTGTGTGTGTGTGTGTGTGTGTGTGTGTGTGTGTGAGAGAGAGAGAGAGAGAGAGAGAGAGAGAGAGAGAGAGAAGAATGATTTAGGGTTTGAGAATGAAATGAAGAAGAGTTACTAGAGTGGGATGGATGTGAAGATTAATTTAATTTTATAATATTATTAATAATATTTAAAAGTTGAATTATCACTTGATTTTTCAATAAAAAAAATTTTAACTTGATTTTTGAATTAGAAAGTTAAAAATCATGTGTAAATGTAATTTCCACTTATTGAAATTGGTTTCATTGACCGAGTCTTGTATTTTGAAATTCATTCTTTTCTAAACTCATTTTCAATCATATATTTTTTTAATAAAATAATTTTAAGCATAAACATAAATTCTGTTCCTACTTTTAAACCACACATTCTAAAAAAAAAAATTCATTATTCTAAAATCTATTTTTCAAAAAATGGGGGTCAAACAACGCATTAATATCAGTTTTCATGATGTTGAATTTCAAACAATTTTTATTGTGATGAAATTGTGATATACATTTATTTATTTTAACTTTTAAATTATCATCACGACATTCGCATCTCAATGCACATGTAAAAAATTATTTATTTTTATATAAAGATATTAAAGATACGAACTAGTAAGTAGTAAGTGTATCAGGACATTTAAATAGACTATCAATTTCTTAGCCCTAATCGTTTACTACTTTTGACATTTAATTAACAACAATGAACTAAAATGCACAATAAGATGAAAACAAAATACAAATCAATAGAAATTATAACAAAGCCTCCAGATAAATTCCTTATAATAAACATGGAAATAAAATATAGAGACGAGCTGTCCATCACCAAATACAAGAGATGATTCTAGGAGTTGTTGACACTAGGGACACCTAATTACCCTCACGATTAATATGTCTAATCACACTGTCCTTATGAGTCAAGTGAGGCATCTATTCAATGTTGTGCGCCGAAATTTATGGGATCTAGAACACATCATGACAATCATATAAGCAAAGTTGGATAAAACTATTTGTATAAAATTTGGTTGACAAAATGGTTTATATACTCTCATATGCATGTGGATACCCCTTGCATTAAAAAATTCGATCATGTGGTCCCTACCATTCTATTGTGAGAGTCTGTAAAACTTTTAGTACAAATGTGTATGTACATGTAGCACCATCCAGCAAAGTTACTCTCCAATCATAAATTCCAAGCTAATCAATGACAAAATAGTGGATTTTCAATAATTCTATTTGAGTTTTCATTTTGATTTCTTTAGGGGGGTTATATTAGTACTAAAATATTATGGATAAAACCTAACAAGCACCGATGGTTCGAATTATAGTAATTACGCGATCCAATTGTAACTATTTGATAGAGATTAAAATCAGATTTTTAATAGATTTGTTAAAAATTGATGAAATGTGTGGTGGAGTACCTGACGGCTTTGTTTTTGAGGGAAAAAAAGCGTGGTTTTGTATTAAACAGAAGTGGTTGGCCCCTTAGAGTGGATGAGAAAGGAAGGATTTATTGGAGCTTTCTTTTCGATTCGTCCTTGCCAACTTCGTCAAATGGTTTCGCTCATCTTTTCCCTTCTGTTTGCTCCTTGTCAAGGAAATGCTGCCCAACTATTAGCCTTGCCCCATTCTGCTTAATTAGTAGTTGAAGTCTAGGCCAACTAATTAAGGAAAAACTAGAACATGTGCATATGAAGTTGCGGAACCCATAAGATATGTGATTAAAATTTATTATTGACTTTGACTCGAATTAAAACTTGTTAATCCATAACAAACAGGGTCTTGAAATAATGGAGAATTTTGAATAATGAAATACCATAATCGATCCGCCTAATGTCCAAACCTAAATCCCGTAAATCCTGAATTGTTTTATTGACAATATACACGAATGTGATGGTAGTTTTGAGATATTGAAATACCTAAACTAACCCGCCCAAAGTCCAAATATATTTAACGCAGTGAAAAAAATGGTATCAATATAACCGTCATTCTATCCTTGAAAGGAATTTTTTGAATGGAAATCGTTATCATAGACGAAACGTTCTAATAACTAATGTGGAATTAATGATAAGATTCTTTATTTTTATTTTTATTTTTGAAAAAAAAAGTTATTGGTGCGATAATAAACAAAGGATATGACTTTTAATATAATTTGGTGCAACAAAAAAGAAGTAAAAATTACAACGTAAATGTAACCAAGACAAGAAAAAGTGTCATATTCTCCTTCACCCAAGTCTTCACCACCTACAACGGTCATCGCAATCTCTTCCCTTCCCTAATTTCCCATAATTAGATTAGATTCATATTCAAATACGATTATTTGAGAAAAAAGAAAAGGCAATGCAACCTTTTATTCTCGACTTTCTTGTATACCATTGTCTTCATTGCATTCACCATCAACGTAACCAAAATCCTCTTTTCCCAAATGCAAGCTCACCATGATCTCAAATCCAGTTGAGTCGTCTATTAGCCAACAGTTTGGAGGAATGTAATTTTCAAATTTGGTTCAAATGCTCTCATCAAGTTTTGGGTGCTATAATATATAAACATGTACACATAAAAAATAGTAATGCATAAGAACCATAACGGTGGGAGAGAATCAAGCCCTATTTGATGGTCATTAATTGCAGAAATAAAGCTTTAAGTAGTAAATTTTTGGAGAATGTCTAGTTAAAAAATATGAAAAAGATTTGAATTTACGTGCAAAATATTTTATTGTATGAATATATGATTGAAAATGAGTATACAGAAAAAAAAAATGTTTTGAAAAATAAAGTATATCAAATAGGAACTCAATTTCAGGAATTTCCAACCACTGTCTTGCATAAATATATAGAAGCCATGACTTGAATTCTATCAAGCCATTGATTGGTCCGGTGTTTTGATATTATAAGTCGGTCAAACTTCATTTTTAATCACATGTCCATAAAATATGTGGTTAAAAAGTTGTTAATCTAATAAAATGCATGATTAGTAAAGCAAATATGCTAGACCAAATAGGGACTAAATTTGGATGGTGAAATTTACTTATCACGAGCATCCTCGCACATGAAGTTGGACGATACTAGACTTTATGGCATAGCTAGTTGCCAATAATATCTTATATATATGTTAAAATAGGGTTTTAAATTGTAAAACATAAAATAAAATAAAATTCTTGAAAGCCTAAGATTGACTAAGAGGGGTGAATTGGTTTTTAAAACTTTTTTCACATTAATTTTAAGTTTACAATAATTATGCTAGCGAATGTAATAATTAAGCAAATTTGTACAAATATGAAGCTAAGTAGACGAATGTAAAGAACGTAATATAAAAATAATAAGTAAAAGGATAGAGAATACAAACGATTTAATAGGAGGTTTGATCCCATCCAACGATCTACATCCTCCGTTACCAAGCTTTTCGTTACGAGCAAGGCCTTTTTCCATTAAATGTGATTGACTTATGTGCAATACAACCCTTACAAAGTTTTCGGTGATTTACAAACAAGGAGCACTGATCATTTTGAAATGTTGAGTTTTACAGGACCTCAACACGACCTTCAAGTTTACAGATTGAATTTTCTCTTAGAGTAGATGTTGTATTCAAAGTTGAGTCTGATAAGAGAAGTAGGCTAACTCTTTATGAAATGGCAATGAATGAAGCTCTAGAGTTAGGTGAGAAAAACTTTGATGAGTGAAATAATTTTTTAAAAGTTAAATTAATCAAAAGTTTTTCTAATATAGCCATTGTTTGAGGCTTTGAGCCACATTATTTTCTTTAGAATACATTTTTGAATAGTGTATTGATGGAAAATATCTGGTTAAAAAATAAAGAAATTTTTTGAATTTGTGTGTAATATTATTTTATTAAAAAATATGTGGTTGAAATGATGTCAAATCACTGTTTAAGAATGTATTTTTTTGAAAAAAAGTGGCTCAAACATGCCTATAAATAGATTGATAGTAAGGTTGGCAACGGTTCAATTATGGGTCTGTTCGGTCAAAACCATAATCGCACCACCAATTTTTTGACCATACCATAACCGCATCATAACCACATTTATCGGTTCGGTTCGGTTTGTATCTCGGTTCGATTCGATTAATAACCACGAAAATAAATTATTTTTTATAGGTTCATCCGTCAAATTGATATAAAACATTTTATTAAAAAAGTAAATGAAAACAAAAACACAATATTCCAAACGAAAATGCAAACATTATTAAACAATATTCCAAACGAAAATGCGAACATTATCTCAATTTGCAATTGTAAAATACAAATTTAATAAACAATATTATAAATATAATAATACTAAATTTTTCCTTCATTCTTAATTGTTGTGCATCGAAGTTACTTGATTCATTCTTCTCCACAAGTCTTACTAGCATAGATCAACACTCAAAGTTGATTTGTATATAGTAAATAAGAAATGTAAGTAGAGAATACAATGATACTACCTATTCCAAAATGGTCTTAACTAAGATTTAAATAAAAAAAAGTACATATTCATCAGCTTTCTTCTCGTTAAACGTTGTACAAGCTCTAGTGTATGATGAAGAAGTAGAATTTTTTACACAATATAAAAAAAATAACAATAAAAGGATCCGTGCCTGAGTTTGTGGTTTGTGGAGAGTAGAGTTTGCATTTATATACCGTCATACTAATGCTATTATTATGGGCTAATGGTAAGTGGGTTAGCCGGCTGAGTCATGTAATGTAATGGGGGGAGAGGGGGGGGGGGATTTTGTTTTGGGCTAGAAAAAAAAGTAGTGTAAAACCCAATAATCAATTCAATTGTTTTTTTTTTTTTGAGCGAGTAATCGGTTCGGTTTCGGTTTGATGGCGTAAATACCATACCCGTACCGCCACGAACCGATTCATTAAAATAAAAATCATATCCGCCCCATTGCACCATCGGTTTGATTTTTTTCGCCCCATTCGGTTCGGTTAACCGCGGTTTTCGATTTTGACGATTGAAATTGCCATCCCTAGTTGATAGAGATAGACAATGAGTGAAATTTAAATAGATAAGATTAATACTATCCCACTTTAATGCTATTAGAAGTTTTTTTTTTATT
Source organism: Olea europaea var. sylvestris (assembly GCF_002742605.1). Classification (NCBI taxonomy): domain Eukaryota; kingdom Viridiplantae; phylum Streptophyta; class Magnoliopsida; order Lamiales; family Oleaceae; genus Olea; species Olea europaea. The sequence continues at coordinate 6,963,194 of NC_036245.1, read as the reverse complement.
GAATACATATTATCTGGTATTTATAGCAGTAGAATGGTCAAATTTTTGTCTTACCAAACAACTGCTATTGGACGGTCAACTGGCCATTTTTTGTCAGAAATCAGAACGGTCACTATTTAGGCTGTTGGATAAACCAGTCCTATCGAATGTACACCGGATATACCGGACACATTCGGTACGCCAAAATTTTTGAAAAAATGTCTTTTATTGTTAGGAAAAATATGACCTATTGAAGAATAATTTTAAAACTTATTTTTCAATGTTTTTGATACTTTCCAAATATGCAATAAAGTTCATACCTTTGAAAAATAATTTTGCAGGTGAAAATATTTGAAATGTCATTTTCCCTTATACATAAAAATTCATCTTGAACTTTAAATGATATTGCCAATTTTTAAATCGTTTTACCTTTACACTTGAATTCAAGATATCTAAGTCTAATGGCTTTATTGTCGGACTTGATAGGGTGTTTGTCTTGAATGATTTGTCGTTTATGCTCGGCTTTTATCTCATCTTGCATTGCTTATTTTTTGCGAGTATTCCAATGGTAACCATTTCATCTTCAGTTGATCAAGCTTGCCACAATTTTTATAATCACTCAAATGCGATTTTTAGTGATATAAGCAATTTGTTTGTTATAATCAAAATGTGAAGTCAACCATAGGTAGGGATGTCAAATGGGCCGAGCGGCTCGTTGGCTCGGCTCATCAAAACCCGACTCGTGGGTGGCGGCTCAATCCCACGAGCTGAGCGAGCCGCTCAGCTCATCAAAATTTGGCTCGTGGGTGGTGGCTCAATCCCACGAGCCAAACGAGCCCACGAGCTCGTCAAAAAATATTAATTTAAAAAAAAATGCAAAATGTGCAAATTTATCAAAAAAAATTAAAAAAATCATGAGTTCAAGAGCCACTCGTGAGCTCGGCTTGGCCTGCGAGCTCGTGGCTCGTGAGCTTACGAGCTCGTGGGTAAAGGGCCGAGCTGACTCGGTTCGACCCATTGCCATCACTAACCATAGGTCAACAATTCTATAAGAATGAATAGCACAGGGTGGGATCCCTGAAGGATTTCGGCATGGTGTTGACAATTTAAGAAGAAAAACAACAATTTGTTTATTATAATCAAAACGTGAAGTCAACCATAGGTCTGCAATTCTATATAAAAGAATAGCACAGGGTGGGATCTTTGAAGGATTTCGGCATGGTGTTGACAATTTAAGAAGAAAAACAATCCCTTTCTATTCCCCCGCTCCCCAATCACTTTAATTATAATAATATATTAGTCGTCGTTACGTGCATTGCATGAGTTTTGTATTTATTATATTTTTATTAGCATCAAACTTGTAGATTTTTGAAAACTCGTTGAAGATTCGAAGTGTTTTATAAAGTCTGATCGTTTGGTTCATTGCATTATCGTAGGATGCACAGAGATCAAACTCGGTGCTGCACGGAGATTTCTTTTTTATTTTTTTCCTCATTTATTTATTTATTTTTAAATTTGTTTTGTTGATATTATAAATAATTTTGTTCGATTTAAAATTCTTTTTAATTCTTTTCTCTTTATAATAAAACTTAATTTTTTTAATTTTAATTAAATAATATTTACATATTCTTTATTTAATTTTCGTAACTTTCTTTTGTTTAATTTTTTTTGTTTTTATTATATTTTTTTGAAAATTGTTTTAAAATTTCTTTTTTCTTTATATTATAAATAATTTTGTTTGATTTAAAATTCTTTTTAATTCTTTTTGTTTTATGATTAAACTTAATTTTTTTCAATTTTAATTAAAGAATATTTATTTTTAATTTTAATAATTTCAGTTTAATTAAAAAACCAACTTTTTTTGTTTTTTCAATTCATTTTTTGTTCTTTAATTTATTAAATCATTTAGTTTTTTTATTAGGGCCCCATTTGGGAGGGATTTTGAGAATTAATTTTTTGATCGTTAGAAAAAAAGTAGGGTCCACATGTGAGAGAAAAAGTCAAAAATTACGGTTGGAATAATGAAATAACGGTCAAAAAATTAATTTTTTTGAGTAAAAAATCTATCTCAAACAGGCTCTAGGATTGATGTGAAATGATAGTTACAATTTGGTTCTCTTAATTTTTTGAGATTATACTTTATTCAATTATCTCTTGTTCAATATTCTAAAATTTGAATTTTTGCAGGATGGAATACCATTTAAATGTGGAGTTGAGAAGGATAATCCTTAATATTAGGGCTCTTGAATTTAGTAATTATCTTTATTTTTTTCATTTTTAAAAAAATAATTCATTTTAAACATTAATGTAATGAGTGAATATAACGTACATTGATTAAAATTTAATTACTATTAATTAGATAATTAATATTTTTCTATAACTATATATAAGATATATTCAATCTTTTATCATATTAATGGAATAAATCCATATCGTTTTGCCATTCAACGTAGGGAAAGGATATCGTTTTGTACTGTAAATGCAGGTAAAAATGGATAAAAAAAGGAAATGAAAATTAAAAAGGCATAATAAAAGGCAAAATATATATATTATGTACAATGAGATAAAATGCAACTAAACACTTTAGAACCGATGGAATTTTGACACCTCTATGAGACTTTTAACTTTTAGTCATATTCGTATGCATTGAAATGTTTTCCTAAATCTTCATCGTTAATCTATTTTGCTATTTCTAAATTTAATTCCATTTACTTATTTACCTATATTCTCCATCCAAATTTCAATGACTTTCAATTCTTTATAATTAAAAAGTACTACCCCATTTCTTAAATGAAACATAACTTTTATCTTCTTCCAAGAAGAAATTATTGCACTTTTATTACGCCAATACATGTAACGTTGCATCAAAATATTTGTTATAGATATCTGCTCAATAACCATCACGTGTTTATATTTAAATTTAATATGCATTCATCGCACATCCAAAAAGATAAAGAAGAAAAGTACCAACATCAATACTTTTAAATGAAACCAACACGTATATAATGCGTTCCCTTAAATGAAATTGAGTTGTAGAACATCCATAAATTTCAATCAAAACACGACTAAGAGCTGAAGTTCAAAATTTCAAACTTGAACCAATCCATCAAAAATATAATCTAAAACCTCAATTAACAGTTCCTGTATGAGACAACATCCAAGCTAAAATTAAATAACAAAATAAAAACCACATGAAAGTAGATTCTCCCCCTCAAAATCATTGTAGGAAAAACTTATATGCTATTGCTGCCACGAATTACAGAAAACTCCTTAATCAAACATCTTCTACGCCTCCCTGCAAATTGTAATCAGGCTAACAAAAGTAACACTATTAGTTCTATTAAGAGTCATAAAAATATTTGCGTAAAAATAAGAAAAGAGAGATTTCAAGTAAATTCAACAAAGAACGAAAAGAACTCCGGAAAAATTAACTTTTTCATCATCTTTCGGTCAATGAAGAGTTTTGAAAACATTATTCCATCTAACCAAGGAAACCACCAAAAAACTTACTTTTAAGTTAGTACAGCTGAAAAAAATGTCTTTCTAGTTAGGACTTCAAATATTTCAAATTTAAGTTTTCTGCTTTGCTGACATTTTCCTCAACGAACCAAGCACACCAAAATACGCAGATTTTCCCCAAATTGCACTTCAACACAGCAAGTAAAAGTACACTGATTAAGAATTTACACTCATTGTTTGATAAAAGAATACATTGCAATGTTTGAATTTCTAATAAACATTTTGGCAAATGAATGTCATGGAAAAGACTGAAAATACAAAAGAGAAAAGAAAAAAGAGAAGTGGAAAATGCATAAAATTTTGTCATAATGAATATTCAAATTTCTAGTTGAATTTAAATTTTACTTACCTTTGGATAAAGTATTCAAGATTTTTCACTTCCGTCTCTCTGAACTCTCTCAACTTTCTTCAATCTAAAAAAAAAAAAGAAAAAAAAGAAGATAAATCTTGAACTTGAATGTGTAATAGTAGTCGAAAAAATGCACTTTTCAAAGACAGAAAACACGACGAGACCAAATGAAAAATTTTAGCTGTAGAAAATAAATACAAAGACAATGAGTTCCATGTATGTTCCAATTTATAAAATGCACTTGGAAGACAAAAAAATAAGCATTAACACGACCAAAAAGAATTTTCGAACCTTAGAAGACTATATCTCGATGTCACGAACAAAAATAACGTGTTTGAAAAGTGAATTTAAGAACATAGACAATAAGTGTAAATCCTGGAGATTTTCAAAAAAAGTAACACAAAATCACGGACAACTAAATAACACGTTCAAACCATAATTTTAAACCAACTAACTGAAAACAATAAATAGATTCAAATAGTATACATTTTTTAAAAACGTCAATTCAAAAAAATAAAAATACTACAAAAAAAGAATTACAAGGGAAAAAGGAAATTAACTTACCCGTTGAAAATCAATCCCAAAATGGAGAAAAAAGAAGAAAGAACCTAGTGAACTTTAGAGTGAAGAAGAAATGATGGGTGATTTGTGTGAAGAAATGGAGAAGTAAAGAGGTTGTAGCGTGTATGAAAATGAAGAAAAAGTAAAGAGGGCTTTGCGTGAATTAAGGAAAAGCAAAAATGTCAAAATCATGAAAATAATTGAAGACAAAACGACCTCTTTGTGCTCACACGATGAAAAAAAATTGCTACAGTCTAATAAAATGGAAGAATTTACTATTCTAACTACAATGCCTTCCCATTCCCTTTTTTATATAGTAGTGATCTTTTGTGCATTATACATTATTGCAATGAAAGTCTCCAATCATTGCTCAATATCACACTTATGTCATCACATTTTTTAGTCCCACTTTTTCCCTTTATTTTCATTAATTAGTACATCTTATTATTGATGACGATTTTTGTCCAAATACCCATTGATGGCACAAAAACTTATTTGCCCCTCATATATATAAAAAAGCAAAAAAGACAACAAATACAAAAAATTGACAAAATATTTATCCATCATTTTGAGGCAGATGACATAATATTTAGACATAAATTGTTGTTAATAGTGTGTCAAAATGAATATGCTGATTCAGGTAAGGACCCGACACGATCCAATTTTGTTATGTGATCAGCTCATGTCGAATTTATGCCCAGCTCGCGAGAATATGCATCAACTAGGGGATCAGTTCGCGACTTGAAAAACTCCAGGCTTGCTCCTAGATCTATTTGTAATTTTAGATACTTTTGGTTTTGATGACAATATGCACTAATTAATTGAAAATTAAATTCAAGAACACGACAAAAAGTTCAAAATATAAGTATGTTAATAGATATATAAACCTTTATTTCAATTAAAATGTAACGCAACAATCAAAATTTGTGGTGTCAATCTAATTGCCCTTTCTTTTAAATGTCTTTTGAAAAATAAATATATACAGGGATTGATAAGAGCAACCTTACAGTGTCGCGTCATTGCCATGCTACTTTTTAATGGAAATTTAGATGATTTTAGTCCAATTGGACTGCCTTGCACCATAGATTAGTTCCATTGCCATTGTAGACTTCGTTTGGCTCTCATTAAATTAAATTTCATTTTTTTCTCTCATATTTTTAATCACACAATCTTTTATAAAATAATATACGTAAATCGAAAACTTTTCCTTATTTCTCGACCACTTATTTTCCAAAAAAATATTATTCCACCCATTATAATTTGAAATAATGATGGTAACGGCATTTAGCCCTTGTCTGAGTCCTATTCTTTTTATAAAAATGAATTTTGGAATAGTGTATTGATGTAAAATTTAAGGTTCAAAAATAATGAAAAGTTTTAAATTTGCCTATAATATTATTTTATTGAAGAATGTGTAGTTGAAATGATGTCAAAACATTATTTAAAAATATATTTTTTTCAAAAAATGGAGCTTAACCAGGGACTTATAATGTGGCAAAAAGAATGTATTTGTGGAGAATTTGTGGTTGAAAAAGAAGGATTTTTTTGATTTGCGTGTAATATTATTTTAATGAAAAATATTATAATGTGGCAAAAAGAATGTATTTGTGGCGAATGTATGATTGAAAAAGAAGGAAAAAATTTTAATTTGCGTGTAATATTATTTTAATGAAAAATATGTGGTTGAAAAAGAAAATAGAGAAAAATATATATTTTAGAAAAAATTGGTATCAAACACCCCCTAAATGATATTGAATGATAAATATAATTACATGAGTTCCTTACTTCTGCATATCTATCATTTAAATGCCACTATATTCTGACATATGATGATGATCCAAAATCGAGATGACAAATAAATTTGCACCAAAATTGATAGTTCGGGTAGCTAATCGCCAAACAATATTATATGGGGACCTCAATGCTACCTGTAGTAATGGTTGGGGACCCCTAGTGAAAATCTCCCTAATTTTAAATTCCCCACGGACTCTCTCCCTCGAACTATTTCAGCAAGGGTTTAAGCCTTTTAAGACAAACCCTGGCCTCAAACCCTGGTATCGTTAACGTTTCTTTCCCCCGTAGCTCTTTCTTCGTCGTCCTCATTCTGTTCGTATACCAGCTTATCGCTTCACTCTTCTCTATATCTATAACGATCGAGATTCGGAGATGGCTCAATCAAACGAGGTATTCTTTATCTTTCTGTACTTATAAACTTACATACACGCGTGTAATTACGGTCCATTATTGCAAAAAAATTACTACTCTATGTGTGGCTATGGTTTTGCTGTTGTTTAACGATATTGGGGGTTAATTGCTCATTTAGGGCGCGACTGAAGCCGTGGGGGCTGTGAAATTTGGTTTCATGACAGACGAAGAGGTCAGGAGCCACAGTGTTGTGAAGATAACAAACCCCAATTTGCTCGACACTCTGGAGAAACCAATCCCTGGGGGGCTTTATGATCCAGCTATGGGTCCCCTGGATGAGAACTTTGCGTAAGTATATGATATCTGAATACTGGTTGAAAATTGTTCTAAATACTATCAAACTCTGGATTGGGATGTTTGAATGACACGTTGTTGTCTCTAATTGGGCAGATGTAAAACATGTGGGCAGCGGTCATATCACTGTCCTGGTCATTGTGGACATGTTGATCTTGTTTCAACAGTCTATAATCCGTTGTTATTTAATATGTTGCATAATATCTTAAAGAAAACCTGTTTCCACTGTTTTCATTTTCGATCGAGTAGAGGAGAGGTAAGTCAGTGTAAAGATGCCATTTTGAGTTCATTGTCTGCTTTTATTTTTCTACCTTTTGACTTCATTCCTTTTACTGGGAATATTTTTTTTTGATCTAGGTCGAGAATTGTGTTACTCAATTAGAACAGATATCAGAGGGTGACATTATTGGGGCTAAAAGGTTGAATTTACATCAGAAGATGAAAGAGAAGAAGAAGTTGGATGGGGTCTTATCGAATTATCTAGTCGTTCCTGAGGATAGTGAAGGAAGTCATATATCTGACACCGAACTACACCCTGATCAACAAAACCACTCTGAGCATAATAAGCAAGGATACTGGGATTCTTGTCAGTTTACTGAAGCTATGTATGTTCTGAATGAATTTCTCAAGAAGAAAGAAAAGAAGTGCAAGAATTGTGATTGCGAAAATCCAAAGATTAACAAACCAATTTTTGGATGGTTTCATATGGTACACCTCTTCTGATTGAAAGGAGAATAACGTTGTTTTATATTGGCTAGATGACTAAGTTGACCTATATGTTTTTCAGTTTTGATAGCTGTCAAATTGTGATGTACTTCAATTTTAATAATTGATGTTACATGTCCGTTTTCTTTCTTACTTGATAGAAGTATCTGAAATGGTCCCCCTTCTTATGGCTTTACGGTGAGGTTCTGTAATGAAATATGAAGCCAATGATGCTTCATTGAGTTATAATTGGAACTCTTTGCATGGTGATCTTATCAACATACTGAGTCTCTTAAGGATAAAATAAACTTGGAAATAAACAAACACTCAAATCCTAGACATGAAATATATCCTTGGACTTATTTAAATGATTTATTTTTATGTTTGGCTGTCACGAAAAGTTGAAGAGGAATGGAATTAGAAGTGTAAATAACACTCTGGTGTTAAAAGAGGGCAAAGAAGTAAAGGTAGAGGGATATGTAATTAATGTTCCCCCTCTTTCTCCCAAAACTCTTTTTTCCCAATTTCCTTTCATGTACTAAGTACGATGGAGACGAAATGGTACAATTTCCCTGGGACCTGTACTGTCTCTCCCATTTTGTCCTTCCTCTCCAAGAACCAAATGGCCAAATAAAGTAACCTCAGTAAGTCAACAGGCCCCTTCTTCCCTACTATCATGCACTTCAAAGTTGAAATGATTTTTTCCGAAGGAATGATATTGCAGTCAGTTTTGTTAATTAATTCTCAATCACTTGATGAATATTAAACTATATACGACTACTAACAGCTTGAATCGCTTAAACTTTTACGGTTAAAAAAGTATTTATTAAATCGGTATACTAATCTACCCCTTTACTTCCACAGTTGAGAAGGAAGCAATATCAATGGGATGACTGTACTTCATGAAATATATCCTTGGACTTATTTAAATGATTTATTTTTATGTTTGGCTGTCACGAAAAGTTGAAGAGGAATGGAATTAGAAGTGTAAATAACACTCTGGTGTTAAAAGAGGGCAAAGAAGTAAAGGTAGAGGGATATGTAATTAATGTTCCCCCTCTTTCTCCCAAAACTCTTTTTTCCCAATTTCCTTTCATGTACTAAGTACGATGGAGACGAAATGGTACAATTTCCCTGGGACCTGTACTGTCTCTCTCATTTTGTCCTTCCTCTCCAAGAACCAAATGGCCAAATAAAGTAACCTCAGTAAGTCAACAGGCCCCTTCTTCCCTACTATCATGCACTTCAAAGTTGAAATGATTTTTTCCGAAGGAATGATATTGCAGTCAGTTTTGTTAATTAATTCTCAATCACTTGATGAATATTAAACTATATACGACTACTAACAGCTTGAATCGCTTAAACTTTTACGGTTAAAAAAGTATTTATTAAATCGGTATACTAATCTACCCCTTTACTTCCACAGTTGAGAAGGAAGCAATATCAATGGGATGACTGTACTTTATATTTTCTCTTTTTTGGAGTCCTCATTGACTGCATTATCACTTTGGATTGCTGGTGAAGATGTTTAGGTTTCATTCATGGAACCTCAGCACAACTGACTTTATCCTCCTACAGAACTATAAATAATAAGCTTCTGTCACTGCCTTCACCGGAACTTTCTATTATGGTGTATCCGAGACGGGTAGAAAATAGCATATTATCATGGTTGTCTCATTTCCTTCCTTAAGAGTTTCACCTGTATAATGCTGTTATTTTGCATTTGCTGCTTATGCAGTTTGTTCAAAGTATTTTATCAGCAAGCATCAATATCTCTTACAAATAAACTACTAAGAATTCTGTAGTAATTGTGGGATTAATGATTTTAATGTCCTGATAATTCTTTGTAACCATTGACTTTTAATTATGCATCAGATCTCTAACAAAATGCAACTGCTGTAGTTTTCCACAATGTAATATTTTCTTGAAGTTCCAATGTTTCCTTGATTTCCATTTACATTTTTTCTGCAGAGTGGACTATCTGGGAACCAGACTCGGTCAAATGCTGCTCGACACGGCAAGTTGGGTGTGTCAAGGACTGGAAGAGTTGAGGATAAGTCTTCCTCGGAGGTGGTAAATGCTAGTGATGGTTCATGGAAGGATGATTTTGAGACTGCTGAAGCCAATTCATCTGCTGCCTCTGATAGCACCGAACTGTCCAAGAAACCCATGCATCAAGCAAGAAACTTCAGTCAGGAATTAGAAAAGCGTTCTTTTTTTGGTCCACTCTTACCATCAGAGGTGGCTGACTTCATTATCAATTTCGAACATTTGCTTTATTATTATTATTTTTTTTAACCAAAGTCTTTATTTCTCTTAATTGGCAGGTTAGAGATATTGTGAAGCGCTTGTGGGAGAATGAATCTCCTATCTGCTCATATATTTGCGATATTCAGCAGCAACAACAACATGATGAATATGGCAAAGTAATTGGCCACTCTATGTATTTCCTAGAGAGTGTTCTTGTACCCCCAATCAAATTCCGACCTCCAGCCAAAGGTGGCGATTCTGTAAGTCCTGAAAATATCTTATGATCCTGTGTTTTAATGAAATTGCATCAGTGCTGCTTTTTTCTCGTTATTGTTGAATCGTAACGTACGAGATATTCTTTTTTAAGAGGAAACGTTTGTACCACAGACGCTATAACTTTCTTTCATTTTTAGTAGTCTCATGAATCTCAGAACCCTATAGGGGGGAAGAATTAACTTTTAAATGGTATTTCCATTTGGGGTGGTGGAACTGGGAAAATCCAGGTTATTTACATCCACATTCTGTTTATTATAGGCGTACTGTAATGTTGATTGTTCTGCCCATTTATGCTCCGTGTTTGACATTACTAACAATGTGCTGTGTTCTTCAGGTAATGGAGCATCCTCATACTCTTTTATTGGGGAAAGTGCTGCAGTCCAATATAACTTTAGGAAATGCTCATGTTAATAGTGCTGAGCGCTCAAAGATCATTAGTCGCTGGATGGATCTTCAACAATCTATAAACGTATTATATGATAGCAAAACTGCCACTGGTAGTTTTACTTTTCTGGTCTTCATTTTTTGTGGTTATTTACATTTTTCTATGACCAAGTTAACAGATTTATCTTTTATTATGTACAACTTTCCTACTCGTATAAAAGTGTGAAGACTTAACTCTTAATTGAAATATCCATTTGGCTCAATACAAAGGATAAGTAGCTATTTGGAAGGCAATTATTAAACAATAACATAATGTATATCCTTGTACGGGAAAGTGAATGCATCTTGGAGTTCGGGCTATGTGAGTATATTCTATTTTGTTTGAATTCCATAAAAATACAATTTGTTTAATTTTTTCACATATCGCTTCCTCTTTCTGGATCTTAAAATATGACAATTGAATGAGGAAGTTGGTGAAATATTAATAAAATTGATTTTCTAACTCTTCTTTATGTATGATGGTTAGCAAAAATTTTTTATGACAACTTAAAGCCTTATTTTTAGGGGTTGTTTGAGCCCATTTTCTAGAAAAATGCATTTTGAAATTGTGTTGTGATGGAGAATGTGTGGTTAAAAAATAAGAAAATGTTTTGGGTTTGCGTGTAATATTATTTTATTGAAAAATGTGTGGTTAAAATAGTATCAAATCACAGTTGAAGAATATATTTTGATGAAAAAATGGGGCTCAAACAAGGGCTTAATGAACTTTAGAGCCACATGGATCTTCTTTTCACCAATTTGTTTGAGTCATCTATATGAACCTCTATCGTGAGTTCGACGTCCTTATTCCTATTGCGACTAAAAGGATATTCTAGTCTATCACGTGTAACAGTTCTGGTGCAGGAGGTAGCTAATTTTGGCAGTTTGGAAGATTTTGGGATATTTTAGGTTGAATTAATTGTTCCAGAAACGTCAAATGAATTCATGTGCATTTTGGAAAATCTAGCAATATAGAGAAGGCATGAAAGATGGAGATGTATACTGCATTTTTTTTTTGTGGATTGAAATTTCAGTTCATGATTGAAATGCATATAGTTATTAATTGCATTTGTTGGCGAATTTTTTTGTTCGGAGTGCTTGTATTCTTTTTTGATTTAAGGGCTCCTCAGTCTATTTTTCAGGGCAATGTGAGTGAGGGTGTCTGCTCTCATATGCTTCTGTGCTTATGTTCTCTTACGTGTGATACACACAGGTCAATCCTATCATATCTACTCCATAAACCATAATCTAGTCTTTAACCCTGCCCTGCCTCTAGTTCAATCATAAAGTTCTGTGATTTTAGGGTTTTATCTTATTTTGGTGCAACAGTGACTCTTATGTAAAAGAATTATTCACTTGCAATGTACTTCAAGCCAAAGACAAAATACCATTGGTAACACAATTTGCCTTGCTGCTAGTATCAGACTTCTCTTCCACTTGTTTAGTCTTTTTGTGGTCGCGAGCCTTGGAATGGGTTTGCTTTCCCAAAAATTGGTGTATAGCTGTATGTTAAGTATTCATTTGAGAAACAACAGCAGAGATCAGTGACTAAAGTTTATTTTGAGAATATTATTATACCAGCAGTGCCACCTTTCCTCTATGGATTGAGAATACTTAATTGGTTCAAGTCCTCTGCCCACTTCACATGCAACTCCAATTTTCTTGTTTGACAACTGAATGATTACTTTTGGTTCTGTTCTTTTCACTTGTGCAAATTAATCATTTTGTGCAGCTTTTAAGGCTTCTTTCTCTACAACATAATGGCAGGTCCGGGTAAAAAAGATATCACTTCTGGAATTTGTCAGTTGCTGGAAAAGAAAGAGGGTATTTTTCGTCAAAAAATGATGGGAAAAAGGGTTAATTTTGCTTGCCGATCAGTTATATCTCCAGATCCTTATCTGGCAGTCAATGAGATTGGAGTTCCTCCGTACTTTGCGTTGAGGTTAACCTATCCTGAGGTATGGATTTATGATATCTTTTTGCACTTTTTTAGTATCCTTTAATAATTCATGCCTTGTGTAAAAATCTCCTCACCCTTCATCTAAACAGATGCATAGGACTAGAACCTCATTTTTAGTTTGCACTATGGTTTTGCATGACAATGGAATTATCCCCCTTTTTTATGTGCTGGTTGGTCATTTAATGTTATATGCTTTTGAGATGTCTGTCCAGTGTGTAGATGTGTCATAAATGTTAGAAATCTGGGGCTCACAGATTGCAATCACCAGAGAGAAGCGGGTTGGTTGGTCATCTCCTAGAAAAAGGAAGAACAGTAGGGGAAATGGGAATTAAAAAAAAGGCTTGTTGAAACTGTAGCCTGCCCCCTCATTCTTGGAAAACCTTGTATGGCACGAAGCATTAGCATGGGAATAATGTTGTAATCATATGTAAGTTACTTAAAAGTATCCTATACAATAAGCCCATTATTTCAACAATTTCAAACCTAAAATATGTGGCTTCGTATTTGTATAAGACAGTATTCTTAAATCTTTAGATGCATGACAAGACTTCTCTAGTGGAAACAAGTTCTGATTTCAGGACACTTTCTTCAAGAGCTTTCAATTAAAACTTATGGCGTTATGGTTGCCCGTGGGTATCTCTGTTGTTTTCCTCTTAGTGGAAACTCCAAACTACTAAGTTTAGTTTCACAGAGGTCAAAAGTTGCGTGAGTGAATCTGTATATGATGTCAGTTACCAATTGATTCCCTATTGCACATCAGGGGCCGTCAAATGACTGAAATGTGAGCAAATTGGTCCTTGCTAGGTATCCCTGTGGAAGTAATCACGAGTGAGGGAAAAGTAAAAGAGATTAGGCTGTTCTGTCTAAACTGAAATTGCAATCATGCTACTTTTAATTTGTGCAACATGCATCTTTATGTTAAATTTGGTCGGTGTCTCAACCACTTAAGTTTTATATTATTGTCTATCGCAATTTTATATTTCTTTCTTTTTGCAGCTAGGAGAAAATTTTGAGCCTTATAATTATTCTTTAATACTTTAGTTACTTTTAGGTAATGTTATAATGTTTACATGATTTTTTGGGCATATCTTTGCCACCGTCCTGGTCTCATGGAACCCAAAAACACCACAAGGATTTCATAGAAAGATTAAAGGAACTATCCTTGTCGGGGGATGCTATTTGGATAATTTATTGCTTAGAAACATCGGATATCATTTTTGTTCAAATTGCTTTGTTCAGAAACAAATTAATTTATTATCACTTTTTTCCTAACTTTCTTGCATAATATTTTGCAGAGGGTAACTCCTTGGAACAGCATCAAATTGAGGAATGCCATCATTAATGGGCCAGATACCCACCCTGGAGCTACAACATATGTCGATAAAGTTTCTACTGTGAAATTGCCATCAAACAAAAAGATGCGAACAGCCATATCTAGAAAATTACCTTCCTCAAGAGGGGTAGTTACACAATCAGGGAAGAATAATGAGCATGAATTCGAGGGCAAGATTGTGTATCGCCACTTGCAGGATGGGGATATTGTGCTCGTTAATCGGCAGGTATTGGGAATTGTTCCACATCAATCAACAATTTATACATTGCTTTAAGTGTGATAATGTTTGTAAAATCCTGCACTTTCCACCAAGGCACCAAGAAATTGAGACATGTTTCTCTCCGTCTGCTAGCAGACACATTCACGATGTAATGTTGGAGATCTACTCACCTCTGATTTTCCTTTACCCAAATGGATAAATCAATCCCTATTTACAAATTATTCAATTTCCTCCAACTGAGTGGCCCTCCATTGACTAGGCATGATATTTTAGGAGAGGCTTTTAACTCTTGTAAGTTTGATATTTGGCCTTCAATTATAATAATTAACACTCACTTTCTCTCATTCCTACAGTCCATGTCTTTCTCTCAGTTCGGTTAGTTTTAGTTTTGTCTCTAATATATGAATAAATGTACTGGTAGTCCATGCAATTATATCATTTGAAGGAGGCTCCTATTTGTATGGCAAAAGAATGAATCGGAAGTACTTTGATCCTGTTTCCATGAAATTGAAATACTTGAACTCTGTGGTCTTGAGCTTTTATTTATAGATGAACACTCGTACATATCTTTTGGTACTCTCTTCAATTACACGTGGGAGTTTCTTCTTGTATGATGTTTTTCATTCTATTCTTTAAGGTCTGTGCTGTACTTTCTAGGTTGCTTATTTGTAAGCATACTCATTTTTTTAGTTCAATGAAGTAATTATACAGTTTGAGAGGACTCTTTAGCTTGCTTTATTTTTAATGTCAGCCTACACTTCACAAGCCAAGTATAATGGCGCATGTTGTTCGTGTATTAAAGGGAGAGAAAACACTTCGCATGCATTATGCAAATTGCAGGTTGGTTTATTTGCTGATTTTTTTGTCTCTGTTTTCTTTTATTGTACTTGACTTGGCAAGATTGATAATTTTCTTTCTATTTGAAATTGGCTTCAGCTCCTATAATGCTGATTTCGATGGTGATGAAATTAATGTCCATTTCCCTCAAGATGAAATTTCTCGGGCTGAAGCTTACAACATTGTAAATGCTAATGAACAGTACATTGTTCCGACAAGGGGTGACACAGTCAGAGGCTTGATTCAGGTTTCAGTACTCATCAATTATCAAGTTCCCATAAATTTTTTCTCGAGAAATTTGCTTATGAAATTTCTTGTGTTTTATATTTTTTCTGATGTTGCCACCCGGTCTATTTACCACTATGTATTTCTAACAATAACACTCCAGGATCATATTGTAAGTGCTGTGCTTCTTACAATGAAGGACACATTTCTAACTCGTGATGAGTTCAACCAGCTTCTTTATGGGTCTGGTGTGTTTGCAATGATACCTGGTTCACATCCAGGCAGTAATTCCTCAAAGGTTACTTTAGTAGAATCTGAAGGCGTGGTGATGCTGTCTGTCTTGCCTGCAGTGTGGAAACCAGGACCTCTTTGGACAGGGAAACAGGTTAAGATTTTTAAGAAGCTGACATAATTCTTAATATGCCTAACAAAGTTAGATTTGTATGCATGGATCACAAAATTCGACAGTAGTTTTGAGAATCTAAAATTGATACACAATTTTTGTTCCTTTCTTTCTAGGTCATCACAGCGCTATTGAACCATATAACACAAGGTTGTGCACCATGTACTGTTAAAAATCAGGGGAAACTTCCAAAGGATTATTTTTCTGATAGTACCTACAAAAATGAAGAGGAAGAAGACAGAGATCAGAATGCTGAACATAAGTTGTTAATTTGGAAAAATGAACTTGTGCGTGGTGTGATTGACAAGGCTCAGTTTGGAAAATTTGGTTTGGTACACACAGTACAGGAGCTCTATGGGTCCAACTGTGCAGGCATTTTTCTTTCTGCTTTGAGTCGTCTATTCACAATCTTTTTGCAGGTGATTTTTCTTGTCTTTATAGTTTCAGTTTTGAAATTTACTTGTTTTAAAATCTGATTGCTCAGACCTTATGCTGGTTTTTTAAATGCCTCAGATTCATGGGTTTACATGTGGGGTAGATGACCTTATAATATTACCAAATTATGATATGGAAAGGAAGGAAAAACTTGAAGGTGATGATGTTGGTGAAGAGGTTCACTGTGACTTTGTTAATTTCAAACGTGGCCAAATAGGTATGATATTTAAAACTACCCTGAACTTGAAATATTAGTTTCTTTGCTATGTTGGGAGTTTTTGTCAATGATGAAGTCTTTCTATTTGTGTTTTTACCTGGTATGGATAGCTCTGCCTTTCTTTAATGTTTTTTGTTAGTTTAACTGCTAGCCATATCTTATCGCTCTCTTGTTGTATATACCTATTCAACTGACTGCTCAACATTTTCTGATGTTCTGATAGAGGGCTGATGCTTAAATGTGTCTTAAGGTTGACCTCTCTTGTCAAAAATTATTGCTAACTTTTCTTATATGAGGATATCTTCCTGTAATAGATACAGAATAATGAATGCTTTGGCCTCAGACCAAAATCATTAATTCTGTTATCACTAGATTATCCTATTGCCCCTATGCTGGGGTATGACCCATTCAACACTAGGCCACATCCAAATGCAATCAACACAGCCTATGTTTGGCCCCCATTTTTTCAAAAACTCATTTTCAACCGCACATTCTCCCAAAAAATAATATTACATGTAAATCGAAAACTTTTCCTAATTTTTTAACCACACATTCTTAAAAAAAAATCACTATTCCAAAACTCATTTTCCTCCAAATTTCCATTAAAATGGAGCCCAAACAAGGGCACATTAAAATCATCTCTCTCGATGGTCAGTCACCC
>NC_036245.1:6942045-6946301 GCF_002742605.1 Olea europaea var. sylvestris | reverse complement strand
ACCCCACCCCCCCCCCCCCCCCCCCCCCCCCCAAAAAAAAAAAAAAAAAAAATGAAGTAAAATAAAAAAGAGAAAAAAGAAAAAACCCTGCTGTTCCTTGTACTCCAACTGATTATCATACACTCTTGTTTGAAAGAAACTATATTTTTCTTTCATCAAAAACATTCAAGTTTCAGCTTCATTAAAATATATTTCATATTATTTTCAAACTATACAAACTAATGCAAGGATATATTAACATGTCATGAAAATAAAACATTCAATGCAATAGCTTGCATGGATTTTAAATGAACTTCTTCTTGGGAGGGTGAACCTGCTCATAAATGTTTTTTTATTTTTATTTATTTTTAATAATTTGTGGAAGTACTTGAGGATAGTCTTATACGTGACTCTTTATGGTTGAGTCCCCTCTTTGGGGATAATCTCTCTTGGTTTTCTGTAATTTATTGTTCTGTTCCCTCGAATTTTTTAACAAAAAAGTCTTTCTTATCTTTTGGTGTTCTAGGCCCTGAAGAACTGCAATTGGAAATTGAGAAAGTCATATGCAGTAACAGAGAATCTGCCACAGCATCCTTGGATATGAAGATGAAAAATAAGCTGACCAATAAAGGTTCTCAAATAAGCAAAAAATTGCTTACAAAAGGATTGTTAAAGCCTTTCCCAAAGAACTGCATTTCCGTTATGACAACAACTGGAGCCAAGGGTAGTACGGTGAGTGCACACTGCGTTGTGCTTATAATTATTAAATTATTGTGGTTGTCTTGTATGCCAAAAGCTGGACTAGAAGGGTGTAGTTAATAATAAGTTTTAAGTACAAAACCATCCATCTGCCGGTAATTTCATGTAAAACAAAATAACACTATTGAGCCGAACATGGCACGGCACATACAATCACATTCACAACTGTTCCTTTATAATTTATTTGTATTCATCCATGAGAATATATTGTTTATCCTTTTCTCTCACCCGTAAACTATTAGTTCTTTTATACTAAAAAATTTGAGAAGCTTATGCTCCAATTTTTATTTTTTTGCTTGATTTCGAGAAATCTAATTTTTATGCATGCTGTTGTGACATTGACATTTAGATGTTGTCGTCATGATAAAAGATAGTGGCGAGTATATAGATAATCGGTTTGTCAAATCAATCAGTTTGTGACCTGCAATAGTCTTTGATTGTTGATCTTTATTATCTTACTGATTAACAAGTTTAGCTAGATTTAGGAAATGAACTTATCAGCTATCTTTTATTTATTGTTTGAGACTCCATATTCATAACCTTTTGATGATAAATAACCTATCATTGTCTAATGATTTGAATAGGTCAATTTCCAACAAATATCTTCCTATCTGGGTCAACAAGAGTTGGAAGGTAAAAGAGTGCCCCGAATGGTTTCAGGGAAAACCTTGCCCTCCTTTTCGCCATGGGATTTCACTTCTAGAGCTGGTGGCTTTATAACTGATCGCTTTCTTACTGGTCTTCGACCTCAAGAGTATTACTTCCATTGCATGGCTGGTCGTGAAGGGTAAATCTGATATTATATTTTTATTTATTTAATTTTTTGCCCATGAATGATAACTGTCTAAATTGCTTCTACAATGCGCTATGACAATTGTCTTTACAGCTTAATCGTGCTCATGTACCCCCCACCCAATGGACACACTTAAGGTTGGGGAACAAATGCTGGTTTCCCTGTAATCTAGTGACCAGCTTGGCCTTCCCCTGTATCAGAGGGCATCTACCTTCATGTGTTGAGCAAATAGCATAAATCCTTGATAGCAAATTCAGTTTCCCAGTTAAGATTACAAAGTCTGTCTGACTAGAAAATGCTTTTTGAGTTATCTCAATCTTAAGGCTTTTTTCAGGATAGTTGGACTTGGACATTAGACACTTTTTAATAGTATTTTGGGTTGCTAGAGAAACTGCTACTATCACAAACTCTCTGATTTTGAACTAGGGGGATTTCTCCCATGTATTTCTTTCTTCGAGACCAAATTCCTTTCAGGTTAGAACGACATGAAGGTCTGTGACACCAGATGCTGTGGGAGAATTGTAGAAGGGAAAAGGGGAAGAGGAGGAGAAAGGAGGGAGAAATAGGAGAGAGGGAGAGGAAGAGAGAAATAGGGGGAGAATATTAATTCATTTCATAATTAAAGGTTGTTTTCATTACATCGCATAACTCCCTTTATATCGTATTTCCTAAAATACGGATCAAAATCGGAAACTAAATAATTAAAATCCCTATTAATTCTCATCATTTCTCCCTGACTAAGAGAACTTGACTTTGGCGAGATAGATTGCAACATGTTAACCAAGGAGGCCGATCTTTTTTCCGGACCAAATAACGGTACCATGCAGATGTTAACAATTGAACTTGAAAAATATTCCCAAGCAACTGAACTAACAAAGGGGGACGATCTTTCCTTCTAACCAAATGACGGAACCTACTATATGATGACAATTGGAATTGAAAATTGGTCCCAAACATGTGAGCTGACCAAGGTGGGTGATCTTTCCTTTTAACCAAGGAGCGATAAGAAATCCCAACAACAACAACACGTGCAATTCATCAACAAAAACTATTGTAGGATCCACATGAGACACACCAGGTACTTGCATAATAGATTGTCTTGTAGAAACAAATGAGTGCAACAATGGTGGCTCGAATGTACCTCGATAAGGCAATAATTTTGTTATATTGAAAACAAAACTCATTTAAGTGCAATGGCCAATCAAATAGATTAAGCTCAATTGAGAAATTCAATTTTTTCTTTACACGTGTGGGAAAAGTGTTTGAATGAACAATAACATCAGATAACGTGGTAAGTTGGGAAGCATAAGGTAAAACCATATCAAAGTCAACATCAGAATCATGCAACAAATTAGGCAAGATCAACTTCGGCATGTAATTGAGGATAGGTTGACTGTTTGACTTATGTTTGCTATTTGAATATTCAATTGGCTTAACAATGACAACTTCATTATCTTTCTCAAGAGGAATACAACTAGACTCGGGAGATGATTATTTGGACTGGGATGATAGACCTAGTTTATAACATGTTTGGCGAAGATGAAAGCATATGTTCTGTAGATTGGCTTGTTGGTAAGCGTCCTCTAAGAATTGGAATGCAGGAATATCATTAGGCAAAATTTCAGAATTCAAACTATCGATGAACCTGGGTGCTGTGATGTGGGGAGCCTCATAAATATAACAATTGTTCAATAACTCTTCGAAATAGGCTAGATACTTACTAACAATGGAAGTACCTTGCCTATAGTGCGAAAAGAATTGATTTAGCAATTGAGCTTTATAGTACACGGGCATATTTATTGCATAGAATTCGTTTCATCTCATCCTACGAAGTGATAGGGTGTTGGCCTAGATGATTACGCAAATATGATATTCAATAAGTTTTAGCAGAACCAATCAATGACATATTAGCATGACAAATTTTATGTGAATCACTCAAATTGTGATAGAAAAAGAATTTTTCAAGATTATTAAGCCAATCAAGAAATGAATCGAATCCAGTAAGACCATCAAAATCCCATAGGTGAATTGCTAGTTGCCTAGAAGGGGAATGTGTGTTCTTGACAAAGGTCGTAGACGTAGAATAAGTGCACGAATGAGTGGAAGGGGAAGGTACATGACAGTTATAGTGACTGAAGGATGTGGCATAGGTGTGTGAGTTATAGGAATTGTAATTTGTATGATATGACATTCTTCAGAAGAAATTTTATTTATGAAATTTGTCTTAACTCTCTTCTGTCATTTATTACCTGTTATTCTGTTTTTCCAAGTTGAAAGGCTAAACACTCCAGTAGGCAAGTTTTCAACACAGCATAACAGGTACCTCAACAAAGCAATGAGAGAAGCCAAGTCCAAACCAGTCGTGAAGCTGCTGCAATGGAAATCTTCTTCGTTCTCCATGAATTCTGCAACTAATATGGGCAACAGATTCAAGCATACAGATATACTCCTATCTCCAAATCCGAACATCCTTGAATTGAATGGGCTGATTGCAATGGCAGAGACTGAACCCAAAATAAAGGATCTGCTCTGTTCTGCTGGTTTGGTGTGACGTCGCTCCTGTCCGATATGGCATTGCGATTCTCGGTGGTGCAGAGCGTGTTCAGCAGTGACTGGAAGATGGCTATGGCGATAATTTGCTGGTAGCGAGATTGCAGATAGGAGAAAAGAGCAGTGTCGGCGAAGCAGTGGAGAAAAGTGAAGAAGAGAGGCATGATCGTTGAGC
>NC_036245.1:6926913-6941928 GCF_002742605.1 Olea europaea var. sylvestris | reverse complement strand
CCCCAAATCACACTATAAGATGGAAGTGACAGCTCTGGCTGCCGTTTTACTTCTGTTTGTTGCCTTTGTGATTTGTGAAAAAAGGATGATTGTGAAGTTTTGGATGGTGTTGTGTATATGGATTGGATGGAAATGGATGGTTGAGATGTTGTAGACTTTGGATTTGAAATGTAGACCAAAGGAGAACGAATAGCTCTGATACCAAATTGACGCCGGATGCTATGGGAGAATTGTAGGAGAAGGGGAAAGGGGAGAGAAGAGGAGGGAGGGAGAAATAGAAGAAGAGAGGAAAAGGAAGATTAGAAACTGGGGAGAGATCAATTTATTTCATTCATTCAAAAGTTGTACTATTACAATGCAAAAGAGCCCTTTATATAGGGTTTGAAATATATAACTAAGGAAAGAAATGATATAAAAGTTATTAAATCATACTCTAATCGTATTTCCTAAAATACGAATCAAAATAGTGAACTAAATAATTAAAATCCCTATTAATACTCCATCAGTCTGACTGAACTAAATCCATTTGAATGTCTGGCCCTTGAATTTTCTTCAAGAAGCATGTTAAAATCTTCTGTAGAGGTTTGTTAAAGTTACTGGAATTACTGCTGGTTCAGTAATGAGTTACCCGTTTTGCCACTTGAAAAATGTGCCAGAAAATCTTCTTTTTCATGTATTACGCCATAAACTTATTTTCTCTACCTACTAGATATTACTTTTATGCATCATAATGTGGTAACTTTGTTATAGCTGCTTATTGCCTGAAAAATAGATTTAACAGGATTGTTGTATTAAATTTGGTTTCAAGCCTTTTTATGGAAAATATGTTCATGACATCCTCCTCTCCTTTTGCATCGCTATGCTTCATTAGGCATCTCTGATCTCTGTTCACACAGCACACCACATTTCTTCTATTTCATGGGATGAAGTACACCGGTTGCTGTAAACTTTGAAGTTTTTTTCCGTCATATAAATGTTGGAGATTCTCTGTGCTATCTTATATTGTGGCTTCTTAAAACCAGAGATTACTGTTTTCACCGTAGCCATCTGGTAATGATTTTTCTAACTGTTAGTTTTTCTTGTACAGGTTGGTTGATACTGCAGTAAAAACATCTCGAAGTGGGTATCTCCAGCGGTGCCTCATAAAAAATCTTGAGAGTCTGAAAGTTAGTTATGATTATACTGTCCGTGATGCAGATGGTTCAATAATTCAGTTTTATTACGGTGAAGACGGTGTTGATGTGCACCGTACAAGCTTTCTAAAAAATTTCAAGGCTCTAGCAGATGTAAGGACCTAGATTCTCCATCTAGTCTAGTTATAAGATCGTCTATATTTTTTTTAATCATTTGCATGAAAAATGATAACTAAGACATCTTCTCTTTAATGTTTGTTCAGAATCAAGAAACTATTTGCCGAAAATTTCAGAACAAGCGTGAGTACAATACTTATATTGAAAAGTTGCCAGATGGGCTTGAAAAGGAAGCCAGACACTTTATTCGTGAGGCAAGAAAAGATGCATCAGAAGTACAAAAACTGAACCAAAAGGAGCACCTATCTAAAGGACGCAAGGCAAAAAAGAAGGAAAACCAATTAGAATGGAAGGCAACAGAAAAGGAGCAAAACAACTTTTTAGAATTGGTTGAACAAAAATATCTATCAAGTCTAGCACAAGCAGGAGAACCAGTTGGTGTCATTGCTGCTCAATCCATTGGTGAACCGTCAACACAGATGACGTAAGTTCATGCAATTCTTTCTTTTCTGTTCTCACAATAAGCACTTGCTGTTTTCAAAAAATAAAAGTAAAAAAAAGCATTTGCCATTGTTCATTCTGGTACTTATCATTCAGAATACATATCCATCAGAAGATTTGCATATTTGAGTTTATTTGATCCTTCCATCTTATTGTTTCTCTATAATTCATGCTCAAACATTACATTTCGTTAACGATGTAGTATATGGAGAACTTATAATGCTGTAGTTTACTTTTAAAAAAAAAAAATGAAAAAGAAAAAAAATTTATAGTAGAAGGAAAATCCGTTGACTTTAAAAATCGTGAGGGTTTAAGTCCCTCTATCCCCAAAAAGCCTACCAGGGGATGAGTCCACTACAAAGAAAGGGTTTCCATTTTTTCAAATGAACAATTTGGCTCCGCAATTCGCTCGAAAGAGAGGGGGGCTTGCCATCCGACCCGCTTCCCCCTTCGGATTGATTCTGTATGCAAATCTCTTATTGAAGTTAACACCCCAATTAAGCACTATCCCTTTTGTGTTTATGGAGTTCAGTGTTCTTCAGGAGTATATTTTATAATGTTCATATCTTTATTGTTAACAATATATTCTCTTTCGTTTACTCTGTACAACATCAAAACAGCCAAGTTTCATTATATGCTTGTATTTTTTCAGACTCAACACTTTCCATCTTGCTGGCCGTGGGGAAATGAATGTTACCCTTGGTATTCCTCGTCTGCAGGAGATTTTGATGACTGCATCGGACACTATCAAGACGCCAATTTTGTCATGCCCATTCATACAATATAGATCTAAGTGAGTTCTATTATAGTTTCATCTTGGCATGATAGGGTTTCCTTAACAGTATTAGGAACATGTTTGACTAAGCTCAAACGAAGGAAAAGTATCTGTTAAGTTCTCTCCAAACATCTATTGAATAGGTATTTATTTTCTAACTTTCTTAAGTAAAAAAAGTTACTACTGCCAAATAAGTAACTCGCTTCTAACTTTGACTAATTAAAATGATATTTATTTTAAAATTTACGTATTTACTTGTAAGTAAACATTCTCATTCTCTGGTTTGCTGGTTTTTCAGTTCCATGCTTCCCATGCCAATTTTTGCTCATTGTGTGAGTAGTTGATAGGGTTGGCTTGTTTGTATTCCTTCCACCACGAAAAGGTGCTTGGGTTGACTTTGGTGTTGCAATTAAGAGAACACGATATAGACACTGCTTTCCCCCCCATAGTTAATAGCAAATATAGTACTCTTAGTTTTTCAAATTTATATTTCAATAAAGTAGTTTTAATATCTTGAAACCGGAATTTTTGATATGGGACTTGTATATTTTGAGAAAGTAGAAACCTAGAAATAAAATAATATTTTGATTAGGATGAATGTATTTGAGTGCATGTAAGAATAAAGTCTCACTTTGTCTATAATTACAGGCCTGATGTTATGTCTCTTGTCACGAATGTGAAGAAAGTATGTATAGCGGATTTGGCAGAGAGCATGGAAGTAGAACTCTCAATTAATGACCAGGCTAGAATCTACAAGCTGAAAATGGAACTGAAAGCAACCGAATTTGTGTCATTAGAAGACCTACACGCAACTCTTAGATCCACGTTCCTAAGGGAATTGGAGGATGCAATAGAAAATCATGTGATGTTTCTATCCAGAATTAGTGGCATTAAAAATTTCACTATGAGCTCTCCCTCAGAGACGTTAATCGAAGGTGACAATAAATCTACAGTTACATCACCAGAAGATATGGACGATGATATGGATGCTGATGGCAATGAAAGGGGAGAGGATCTAGGTTCAGATGTGCAAAAGAGAAAACAACAATCTACGGATGAGATGGATTATGATGATGGCTCTGAAGATGAACCTGATGAAGGTGAGTTATCTTCTGAAATTGGAAAAGGACAAAGTGATCAAAATCATCTGGAGGAGGTTGAGAATAGGAAGGATGAGGAAACTGACACAGATGATGATGATGAAGCTTATAATATGCAAAACGATCATGGAAAGTCTAAATCAAGTCGGTCAGGGGTCAAATCGATGGCCAAAAATAAAAATTCAGAAGAAGTCTTGGACAAGAAACCGCGTAGGGCAATCTACATTGCAGTTAATGGATTACATTTTGAAGTCCACTTTAAAATTGAACCTCATTTGTTGCTTGCTCAGGTATATCTCGACCCTTTGACCCTCCCTCTATCCAGTACATTCAGTGAATATTTGGTACATAGTACTGCTGCATAGGACTGGACAGCATAATAAACAAGATTTGGCTTGTTTATCTCTTTAATATATGGCTAGTACTATCTAATTCTCATTACCTATATGCCAGTAGCTAATATGCGATTCTTAAAACTAATTTACAGATTGCTCAGAAGACTGCAAAGAAAGTATATATCAAGAGTTCAGGCAAGATCAGTCATTGTAAAATGGTAAAATATGATGCAGATGAAAAAACAGTTATTTGGGATGATGATAAGAAGCCGAAGTCTACTGCCAAAGATTTGCAGACGGGCAATGAAGACCTTGCTTATTGGGCAATGAAGGCATCAGGAGTAGATTTCAAGTCTTTCTGGGAAATGCAAGACGACCTCGATTTGAGTCGTTTATATTCCAACAATATTGATGCTATGTTGAAGATGTACGGGGTAGAAGCTGCTCGAGCTACTATCATTAGAGAGGTGAAGCAAGTTTTTGATATTTATGGAGTGAAGATTGACTATCGTCATTTGAGTTTAATTGCAGATTACATGACGCATACGGGAGGTTACCGACCAATGACCAGGCATGGAAGCATTGCCGAGTCATTGTCACCGTTTATTAAGATGTCGTTCGAAACGGCCTCAAAGTTCATTGTAGAAGCAGCTTCTCATGGGATGACCGACAACTTGGAGACACCGTCTTCTAGGATTTGCCTTGGCTTGCCTGTGAAGATGGGTACTGGTTGTTTTGACTTGATGCAGAAATTGGACGTATGATGTACAGAAATTTAAAATTTTGTTGCTATCATTTAGCTCTGTTCGTGTTTGATAGTTATATTCTACTTATCTTGTCGCAAGTGTAAAAACTAAAGAGGAGAGCTTTAGAGGGTGTTTGGTTTGCTGTTTTTGTAAAATTTCCAAAATTTTGCAGGGTATGATATGTAACATATATATCAATTTAAGTAGCTTTTGGATCTATCAGCATACTTTTAGAAAGTTCAGGGATCTAAGTGAAAATTAGAGAAAATATCTCGTTGATGAATGGAAAGGATATATTATTTGTGAAGGTCGAGTTTTATGTAATTTAGTCCCTGTTTGTCATCCATTATTTTACATTTTACCATATTATTTTTTTTACAGTATTCATTTCGACCACATTCTTCATTAAAATAATGTGACATGCACAAAAAAAATTTCATTCTTTTTTAACTACACATTTTTCATTAATCTACTATTTATAATGCATTTTTCAAAATTAAAGGGGTTCAAACAAACTGTTAGTTTTGGAAAGTTCAAGTAATGAAGAGAGATTATTTAACTGGTTTTAGAATCATGATTTTAAAAATTGGAAGTGTTGCAATTAGGGTTGTAAATGGATTGGATATGGATCAATTTAGATCTTTCATATCTGATTCGATAAGATTAATTCGTGGATTTGATCAGATGCGATAATTCATAAAATAATTGATTGTTAAGTTATATTCAATTTGTTATGTTATTGGATGTTTGATCCAAAATATTTTAGGAAGGGGGAATTTTTAATCTTAATACAAAATTTATTATAATATATATTAAGTGAAAATTGTAGCAGGTGTCTCAAATCTTAATAACATTAGCAGACTTTTTTCGAACCTTTGTTTTGTTGCAACCGTCACCCCAAATCTTTCGGAATGTTGCGACGGAGCTCTTTTGGACGGTTTTTATCCAAATGTTTATTAGTTGACTAAGAAATTTGACTTTGATCACTTTTTCAAATATTTTTGAAAGGGTAAAATAATAACTTTTCATTTACTACATTAAAATAAGTTAGAAATTAAATTAGAAATAATAAGAAATAAGGAAAGCAAACTAGTCGTCTTCTTCCTCTCACCTCACCTATTCAAATAATTCCGAATCACCCCCAAATTTTTCACCAAAAAATTCAATACCTATTCTTCAAAGAAGATAAAACTGCATTTTGTTTCATTCACTTCTATACAATTTCTTTTTTTTTCTTTTTTCTTTTTTAATTATTCTGAAATGAGCACCAGAGAGCTTCTCAAGAATCTCAACATTGAACCTGTAGAACTGAAATTCGCTTGTGGGTTCTTCTCCTCAAATCCCATTTTGATTTCTCCATGTTTCATTTTTAAATTGGGTATGTTGATTTTTCCTATTTTTGATTTATGTTTGTACTTTTCTTGACATAATTAGTTGCGCTGAAGAACAGATCTCATGTTCTCTCCAAGTATCGAATAAGACCAAAAATCATGTAACTGTCATGGTTATTTTTTTGGGTTTTGTATTTAATTTTTCCTTTTTATTTGAATAAAGCCGGAGACGAGGCTGAGGGTAGGAGCGATATAGACGACGGTATGTACAGAAGAGAACTGTCTGAGGAAGGACAGAAGACTGTGTTTGTGAAGATGAAGGATTGAACTGATTGTGAATAGCCAAGAGTTTGATACGACGGCGTTTCCATACCCGGTGATGGTGGCCGGATAGAAGACTCTGTTTGTTTAACTAATTTTGGGGTAGAGGTAGGGTTGGGGTTGGGGTTGGGGTTGGGGTTGGGGTGGGAGGAAGAAGTCGATTTTTTTTTTAATTATTATTTCTTATTTTTTTGTAATTTAATTTGTAACTTATTTTAATGCAGTAATGGAAAGTTACTATTTTACCCTTTAAAAAATATTAAGAATGTGGTCAAAATCAAATTTCTTAGTTAACTAACAGATATTTGGATGAAAACCGTCCAAAAGGGCCTCCATCGCAACATTTTAAAAGGTTTGAGGTGACGGCTACAACAAAACAAAGGTTTAGAAAAAATCTGCTAATGTTATAAATGTTTGGAGCCTCTGCTGTATTTTCCCATATATTAATGTTATATTGGAATTTGATAGGTTTGATATTCTTCATTAACTATAACACAAGTTTCAAAATGGAAAAAATTATGTTTAATAAATTACCTGGTAATACATAAAATATATTATACTAATATAATAAATCGGATCGGATTGTTATCAGATCGAATGAACCTATATTCATATTTGCTCGATTTAGTTAATGAATGATCAGATTTGGATTTTAATCGGATTATTGGACCGTGACCTAAATCCACCTCCCATTAATTTAGTTAGATTCAAATTAAAATACAATCCATTGACAGCCTTATTGCAGTGATATCTTGTAGTGAGAGTATTGAATTTTATGAGCTTAAAATCGAGATTTTGCCTCAAATTTATAAAATGATATATTTTTAGAGAGAATGTGAAAAGTCAAGATTATTTAATGATGATCAGTTTCATCAGATTGTAAAGATTATAATTTGCACAATACTTATGAGATGTTGATAAATCAAAGTGAAAATAAGTATTAAATTTCTTATTTTTATTTATTTGGACCAAATAGCTAATTGTTGAAGTAGACTTCAGTTCAAGACTCCTGGAGAAATCATGAAGCAATTAAAGTCTTACATTTGGATATTAGTTTAGCCTCCACATTATTTAACAACATTTGCTTGAATTATCATTTTTCGTGATGTGATAATTTTCATTTTATATTGGTAAAACAGTTTATGTTATAATTGCACGTTTAGATTATATGTGGATAACAAGCATCTCACTGTGTATAATTCGTTATCCTCATTCCTCCTTATTTATTATCTCATGTGAAAATTACCGTCCCAGACGACGGTGGATTGATTGATTGATTTGCCATTGGACCATGAATTCTCGTCACGAAGTATCTTAATTATTTATATTATTACTTCACAAATTTCAGCATACTGTCCTCACTTAAAAAAAAAAATTCATTGCAATTTGTATACTTTGAATTTCAGTATGATTTTAATTGGAAAACAACCATTTATGAGTGATCTATCATATAGGAATAGAAGAAATCATGACGATTGGAATCCCATAAAAGGTATTATAGTGTTATTGGTAAAATGCATTGGGCCAAAATTGAGAATACAATCCATCATTTTTAACACGTGTTTTCGTGCCTCAAACGTTACCTTAGGAATCCCAATTTTTGATATATTGTACGTATATGAGTTTTGTGACCTGTATTAAATTTTCGTAATTTTCATTGAATGTTTGTTAGGTCAAATAATTTTCATGCAACCGGGAAAAAACTGCACCCAAAGTCATTTTTCTTTCATAAGTTTTTAAATCTATGTTTTCAAATATTAAGTTCTTTATTTATTAAGTATGTCAAATTCCGGCACTTTACTCAATTTTTATTGAAGATTAATATGGAGGAACTCATTTTTAGTAACTCGTCGAGTTGCTAGAATTCGGGGAGTTACGGTTTTTAAACTGTTTTAGTTTTCAATTTTGTATAATATATTCAAAAATTCCTTGGTTTAGTATTTTGAAAATCCATTTTTTTGAAAAAAAAAAAAAAGAAAGAAGATTAAATTCCTAACATAAATCTCAAAAGTTATTTATGACCCGCTCAAAACATCTAAAATAAAAGTACTCAATCTTCCTTTGATTCCAGAGATGAAGGAAATTTATGGAAGACTCTGGGGAGAATCTTGTGAAATCATTCATATTTGCAAATCGTGATCAATCTTGAACTTTTCAGTTTATTTCGATTTGGTCCTTGCAATTTTTGTCTGGTTTTGGTTGTTATTCATTATAATCTTCAATATTGAACTCGAAACTTTCAAAAGCTTCCATGTTTGTCCCCTAAGCGTCAATAATCTATTGGAATTGGTCCTTCACAAGTTTTAAAATGTGCAAATTAGTCTTCAAACTGTCAATAAGTTGAATTTCACTATTGAAACTTGCATCTTTCCTCCAATTGCTTCCTCATTTCTTCTTATTTGGTTCGTGCAATTCAGTTAGCATTCAATTGCTTCGATTCAACTCCAATTAGGCTAAAAAATCATCATTTTTTTGCTCTGAATGCCTCCAAATCTGAATTTTACCTACAATAACATTATTTACACTAAATTAAGTAGAGATTCACTCAAATTTAGAAATACGATTCAAGTTTATAAGCACAAAAAAGTATTTCCTTCCAACATTAGAGGAAGATTTGCAACTAGAAGATTATTTGAGCAAGGCAGAGCATGTACATGTGAAAAATGTTGATGATGAAGTTTCAAATACTTGTCAGAGTGTTGATACGAGACCTAAGTAACGTCTACTTAGGGAATCCAAGATTAATAAAGTTGGTAAACTAGGGCATGTATGACACCGTGATCATTTACGATTTGTATGAAGATTGAGGACACTAAATTTTGGGTGCTATACTCGGAAGAAAAGCTTCCACACAGACAAGGAAAACCATCTAATCAATCAGGCAATAGTGAATCCATTAGTCTGGAATATATTCAAATATGATGTGCTTAAAAATCTTAAACAACATGGAAGATGTATCTAATGAGGTTTATTTCCTAATGTTTGGCAAGTCAATTTATTATTTGTTTTTATTTAATTTTTGTAGAAGAAATCTCTCTCTCTCTCTCTCTCTGATTTACCAACTTTAAAATGTATATATTATTTGATACTATATTAGCATAAATTATTCAATTTTATCGAATAATCAAATTCATTGAATAAAATATTATAAAAAATTTCTAACAATTTCAAAAGAAACATATTTTTTCAATTTTCTATTTTGAGGAATAGATTTCAAAATGACAAATCAAATGCTTTTTCTACAATCTTCAAATAGACCTTCAAGATAAAAAATAAAAAAATAAAAAAATGAATTAAAAACTCAAAATTAAAAAACTGAAACACCAACCACACATAATCTTATCTTTCTCTCTTTGGGTATTGATTTTGTGATCGGCGAGATCTAACAAAAGGAAATAATGAAGAACGAACGAATGAATCATTTTGCCATATAGATTATTGTGTTAGGCCCTGTTTGGCACCCATTTTTATCAAAATGCATTTTTCTCTCTCTTCTTTTCAACCACACATTCTTTATTAAAATAATATTACACTTAAATCAAAAACTTTTTCTTATTTTTCAACCACACGTTTCCCATCAATTTACTATTCAAAAATGCATTTTCACATAAAAATTCCTACCAAACACCCTCTTATAAAACAGAGAGATAACAAGAATGAAAGAGAATAGTGAGTTAGTGTTTAATTTTATTATAACAATGACATCTAAATATGGCGTTTCAATAGTAATTGCAAGTTGAATAGAATACACCCTTTTAGATAACACCAACTCGTCATTCATCATAATATATTATTGTACATCACTCCTCCATAAATAGCGACTGCAACAATAATTGTCTTGTTAAAAATCTTGTTGACAAAAACTCTATGGTAAAAGAAAGTAAAAAAGTACAATTAATTATTAAAAGTTTGGAGTAATCAAATGATGCCTTGTTAAAATCTTGTCTAGAAAATTCAATGAGATAAAATCAAGGAAAAAAGAGTACAACTACTTCCCTTATTTCATTTGATAAAAACTCTTGTATGGAATCATCCATTTCTTGTATGTCAACGTCTTCAATGCTACCATTTGGTGCAAGATATTCATCTTTCCCTCCCTAGTTGATTGTTGTTAGCATGATGGTATGTTGCAATTAGAGGTGGGCATTTTAACAGGAACCTAACCTTCCAATCCAAACAGAAGGTTTCAATCTGATTAAATAAAGAATTAGAACCAAGAATCGATGGGGTCCTTTAGGTTCTTGATGTGTGATTTTTTATAGCTTTTTCTTTAAAATTTATTCACCCTGGCCTAATAACCTGACCAACAAGTAGTAAGTTTGCAA
This sequence comes from Olea europaea var. sylvestris, assembly GCF_002742605.1. Classification (NCBI taxonomy): domain Eukaryota; kingdom Viridiplantae; phylum Streptophyta; class Magnoliopsida; order Lamiales; family Oleaceae; genus Olea; species Olea europaea. Next base: position 6,931,244 of record NC_036245.1, on the reverse strand, counting down.
AACTAAAGTACTGGATACTCTAATGAATATTTGCTAAACTAAAGTACTAGATACTCTAATGAATCCGACTTATTCATTAAAACAATCAAATCATATCACGCTCGTTCGTAGTCACTGCTGACTGCACTTTATGTGCTTTCCCATCTTACAAGCTCTTTTTGTGGCATTGCATGCAGAGTCACAGGCAAAATTGATTGCTATTATATTAGCTATTGGATATTATTTGTTAGCATATTAGTGGATTAATAAAATGTTGAAATATCTATTTTGTAGCATATTATTTTCTTCCTTTTTTACTAGATATTGGGACGATAACTAGTATTTCTAGATCACAAAGTTTTTAAAATTATTATGGATACATTCGAACCCGAATTGGTGCCTACAGTTTGGTTGGGTTCCAATAATTATGTTGAACTGAAAGGTTGCATTTACGAAATACTCAGTGTAATAGATAGTTCTCGATGTTGAAATATTCAATTTGATCCACCCGATGTCCAGGCCTAAATACAATTAAATTAAATATAGATCTTATCGTTCTCTTCTGGACTCTCGTATACAAGTTGTAACCCGAGAGTATAATCATGAAATTATGTTGATTGTAAATGTCGTTATAACATGTTATCAGCACGAAACTCTTAGAGGTAGTAATTTTTTTTCATAATTATCAATCACGTATATCAAAATTAATTTGATAATACGTGAATTTTACATGTATATATGTTGAATCTGCAATATGTGATCTCATCTTTCTCGATCATTATGTTTTCTTTGTACCTCTCTTTGAATTAATTAATATTTTTTTCCTTTACATCAATCCATGTGCATTTTTATGGAGATATATTTATGTTAAATCAATTAATATGCATTAATTCATGTTCCTATACCCTCCTTATATTTAGATTAGCCCTTTACGTTCTACACTTGCTTATAATTTTTTTTGGTTTAATTGGTCATTGTTCTTTGTAAGCAAGCTTCAATTCCAGATCTCTATTTTGGCTGATTCCATATATATATAATATACAATTAACAAATAACTGTACCCAACTCATCTTTTCTCTCAAATCAATTGGTTTCTGCAAATTTCATGCCTTAATTGGTTAATACTAATTCAATTCTTTTAATTGCACATAATTAGAATTTCGTGCCATAATATGTGAATAGGTTTCTACATGTCACCAATTTTTATTTTGTGTTTTACTTGACTCACGTTATTAATTCAAAACAATATTTTATATGTGTTTGTATATTAATTAATGGTGAGCAATTGGATGTATTATCATTTTTTTTATGTTTAGTTATGAAACAATACATTAAAATTATTTTTAATTGTTGTTGCTCCTGAAATAGCACAACATTATAATTAATATTCCAGAAGAATATTAATCATAGATCTATTCGTTGTTGCTCTAGAAGTAGCACAACATTATAAGAATATTATTTGCTCATGAAGAGCATAAATTATAACTCTCAATATTTCAGAGGAATATTGACATATTGTATTTGAAGAAATAATAGCAAAATATAATGTGTTCCAGAAGTAGCATATATTTCGAATAACATATTATTTCAAATTAGTGTTTATCCCTAGAGGAAAACACGTAACTTAAAGTCATGTTGATATTGACTATTTGATTAACATGTGATGATTAATCATATTCTTCGAAGCGAATTGTATTTTTTTTATTGTGTAGTTAAACAAATGACAAACATTACGAAACTTGAGTTTGCTGCACTTGACATATCTGGTAAAAATTATCTGGCATGGATACTGGATGTTGATATCCATCTCGTCTCAAAGGGTCTGGGAGAGATAATAAAAGAAGGAAACAATGAATCCCTGCAGGATCATACAAAAGCACTCATTTTCCGACGTCACCATCTTCACGATGGATTAAAAATTGAATATCTCGCTGAGAAAGATCCACGAGTTCTTTGAAAAAAGTTAACTTAAAGATTTGATCATCAGAGGACTATAATCCTCCCCAAAGCCCGTTATGAGTGGATGTACCTTCGTTTGCAAGACTTTAAAATGGTTAGTGAGTACAATTCTGAATTGTTCAGAATATGTTCAAAGTTGACTTTGTGTGGAGAAAAAATCACCGATGAAGATATGCTAGAAAAAACTTTCTCCACCTTTCATGCCTCGAATGTGCTCCTGCAGCAGCAATATCGTGAGCGTGGCTTCAAAAAGTACTCATAACTTATATCTTGCCTATTAGTTGGGGTACTTTTAATTTTGACCCGGTCAAAGGAGCAAAATTTCAGTTTGACTTCCAAAATAATGAATATTATGACATTGGCTTCTTGTATGGTAAAAGACAAAGATACCCTTAAATGTTTTGTACAATTACAAAATCATATATTGTTGAAAGGACTATACTACCCTTTTACTTAATAATTGAAAACCAAACATTTCCCCACTTATAAAAACTTCAAAACGAGCTTCCAACACAGAAAAAACTCTCATCTTTTCATCTGCTTGAACCTCAAAATCTAGAAGAACTTTGGAACGTTGAAGCTGAAATTTTTTTTCACATCAATTACTTCAAATCGGTAAGTACATTTAATCATGTTTAATTTCGTTTTAAGTAAATTAGTATACGTTAAATAGAGAAATTTTGTGTCGACATAGATTTTTTTTAACAGAACCTATAAAAAAAAAAAAATTAAACGGATGTATAACTTACGTTTAAATTACGCATGCTTAATTTCGTTTTTAGAACGGTATTCTCCTACGCCAAACTGGTATAACTTAACAAACAGTCGGAAATAGTCTGAAACAGCCGACTGTTGGATGTTTAACAGTCGGGAAACAGCCGGCTGTTAAATATCCAACAGCCGGCTGCTAAAACAGCCGAACAGTCGGCTGTTTAACGGCCGGCTGTTCGGCTAAACAGCCGACTGTTCGGCTGTTAAACAGCCTTCGCTGCAGCTGATTTTTTGCCTCTTTATTTCTTATAATTAATATCTGAGGTTGATTAAAACCATTTCCTCATGCAGATACGATAATCCCCGTGTGTTATTTCGGTGATTTCGAATTAAATGAAAATAATCGGTGGGAATGGAGATGGACGAGTGACATACGTGGTTGTATTGCAATTCCCGTAACAGAGAGTACACCATATTTAGAAATGTACCACGATTTGCAAAATAAGCTGAATGTCGATCAATCTCAATACGATATGCAATTGTGATATCTATTCAACGGTTATGGGGATTCATCCATTCCGATGCCACCGGTATTCGTTACTAATGATGGTGAATTGAATTATCTTTTAGAATTGAATAAAATGCATCGGACTCCGACTGTTCTTGGTGTGACTTTAATTACGAAGGATGTTATCGAAGGTGATCGTGAAGATTCGGATAGGGCGGATAACAATGATCTAGGTTTTTGGGAGACAGTGGAGATAGTTCCTGCGGATGATGTGGGTATTCCTGAGACAGTTGCTTCTGATCGTGATGTCGCTGTTACGCGTAAAATTCCGTCAACAGTTGAAGACAATGAGAACATAAACGACTTTACAAATGAGAATTTGATTGCTTTATCCCGACAGAGACACGAGCCTGGTGGGAGCTCACAGGTTGGAACAAGTGGACCGTCCTCGAATTCTTCCCGTGTGGCTCCCGATGATGAGGACTTGCAGGTCGGGCAACTGTTTGAAACCAAGAAAGATTTGCAGGAAGCTGTGCACCGGCTGGCATTAAAATATAACTTTGAGTTCAAGGTAAAGAAATCAAACAAGTCATTGTTGACAGTTGCTTGCGTCGAAGATAGTTGCAATTGGCGCTTCAGAGCAACTAAGATGGACACGAATGAGTGCTTCGTAATTCGCAAGTATTTACGGGAACATACTTGCGAAGTGGGAATTCTTCGAAACGATCACAGGCAAGCTCGAGCATGGTTTATTGGTCGACAGATAATGCACAAGTATCAGGATCCACGGACGATCTATAGACCTTCAGACATCATTAACGACGTCCGTTGAGAGTACGGAGTGGTCATGAGCTATCAGAAAGCGTGGAAGGCCAAATAATGTGCGTTGGAGGATTTAATGGGATCGGCTGAAGAGAGCTATGCTAAATTGGCTAGGTATTGCCATAACATGGGGACAACTAATCCTGACACGGCATTTTTTATTGAGACAGGGGGTGATAATTGTTTTAAGTATTTCTTCATGACTCTCGGACAATGTATTCGGGGTTTTCGAAATGCAATGCGACCCGTAATTCTAGTTGATGGTACGACTCTGAAAGCTAAATATCAAGGTAAATTAATTATTGCTACATGTCAAGATGCCAACATCCAAATTTACCCTATTGCATTCGGC
>NC_036245.1:6910314-6926652 GCF_002742605.1 Olea europaea var. sylvestris | reverse complement strand
GCAATGATTGAGAACATTCGTAACAAGCTACAACAGTGGTTTCATGACCGACGTGCGGCATCAGAGAGTTGCACTAGCGTGTTGGCCCCAGCTCAAGAGGAGAAACTGTTTAAGGTGGCAGATGTTGCGAGGAAGTTGAATGTAGAAGCACTAGATGAGTTTCGCTTCTCCGTGCAATGTGCACGTAATACGGCATATATGGTGGACTTGACTGATAACACGTGCACTTGTACGAGATTTCAGTTGGAGAGTTTTCCATGTGAGCATGCTGTTGCGGTGGCCATGTATCGAGGCTTTGCTGCGAGAACGTTGTGCTCTTTGTATTATACGACTGAGTCTTGGAGAACAGCATATGCCGAGACTATATTTCCTCTGCCGAATGAAGCCGAATGGGAAGTTCCCGAGCACATTCTCCCATTTCATAATTTGTTACTACCAGCAGTTGAACTGCGTGGTCCTGGACGTCCAAGTACATCTAGAATACCATCTACCGGAGAGTTTCCTCGACCGCGTAGGTGTGGCCGGTGCAGAGCCGTAGAGCATACTCGGCAATTTTGTACAAGTCAAATTCCCCTAAATGACGACTAGACAAGTACGTGAAATGAATAATATTTCCTTTTACTATACACTGTTCAATATTTGTTATTTATAAATCTTCAATATACAAAAAATAGTTCGGTGATTTCCTTTGAATGTTATATACATTGAACACAAATTTACAATTATTTCAAAATAACAAAAAATAATGAAATTTCCAATTTGAATGTTATATTACATTGAACATAAATTTACAATTATTTCATAATTACCAAAATAATGAAATTTCCAATTTGAATGTTATATACATTGAACACAAATTTAAAATTATTTCATAATTACAAAAATAATTAAATTTACAATTGAAATGTTACATATGTATAACTGAAATTTATGGGTCAGCATTAAATTCGAACAAATCACATGCTAGCTTCTTTCTCCAGTTCTGTATTCACGACTGGTTGATTTCATCAACCTTATGTCCTATACTTAAAAATTCAACGTACTTAATGAAAAATATGCCACAGTCGTCGCTGCAATTGAACAAGAATGAATCAGTTTAGTACTGTGTAAATAAAAACTAAATCTGAAAGATGAAAACAACAACGTTCAAACACTTACCTTACGGACTGTCGCGCTGTCGTCATGTTCCGAACGATCCGCAATCTGTCCTGTACATTTATCCCCGCTCGTCTGGCCATCATAGGAACAATAACAGCCACGGACTCCAGATTTTGCTCCAACTGGCCTTGTGTCAAACATGAATGACCTGGGTCGTATACATATATGGTCGAGTCAGCAAAAACGATCTCCAGCGTAACATAGTGTTTATTGATGCACGCTGGAATGTACATATGTGTACAACCTTCCCATGATTTTCCCCCGACACTCGGTGACAGTCCTATCACCCACTCGAGCATATATTCTGGCACCGTGTACTCGTTACCCATATGTGCGAGCGACTGATACTCTATGGTAACGGCACCCAGGAACTCGGTGTTTAATATGACTCGACCATGGACATCAAATGATTTTGGATGTCTTTGAGCTCGATCTCGCAGCAAGTCCATGGCCAGGTCGATGTGCTGCAGCAGGAAACACCGAAAAAGTATGAGTTATTCATTTAATAAACACAAGGTCACATATACATAAAAAACACGAAATGAATAGTTCACTTACATTGTCGGCGAGCCAAGCTCCCGCAGTGGTGATATCGTGGAACCACTTGTAAGGGTCCGAGATCGTCCTTTGTCTTATCGTGCGGCTAGCTCTGTAAAAAATAGGGAAATATTAAAAATAAGCGTAGAAGAGTTAGCGTACAGTGCTTTATTATAATCATACAATACTTACCCGGGGATAATTCTCCTCCACTATGTCTCGAACTCTTTCCACTTGGCATTGTCCACCTCTCTGAATAAGTTCGGTACGTCCCATCGATGAACGTCCTCCTCTTGGCCTCAGCCATGAAGGAGGAAACAACATACTGTGACGGCACTCTAAATCTCTTGCCGACCACCTGCTCCGTCTCATCAACAGCATGTCTCTTACCCTCAATCACGCCGGGCGTCCTCTCGACCTCCGGNTAGATCGTCAACCCTCCCTGTCAACTCTCGTCCCATATCGTCGACCCTTCCTGTCATATAGTCAACCTTCCCTACCAGATCGTCGACCCTCCCTGTCAACTCTCGTCCCAGATTATCGACCCTCTCCGTCAAATCTCGTCATAGCGCGCTGACCTCCTCCGCTATAAATCCAATCAAACGGGCATACAAATCATCACTGTGCCCGGGAGACACACGGGGGAGGTGTCTGGACGGAGGTGATGCCAATGGCGGGGACGATACTCTCGGCGGAGATGATGCCAATGGTGGCGGCGATGGCCCCGGCGGAGGTGATCGTCGATCAACTGGACCACCCTCCTACATAAATAAAATGAAAAATTATTCAATAAATTTATACGTCGATCATATTCAATAAATTATATTTCATTCACATACCCAATCTCGGTCCAAACTCGGATCAGGCATCTCCTTGTCTGGGGTGTGCGGAACGCCTAAATCCCGCACAAGACCCCGAGCCTCCTCTTCCATCGATGGCGTCAACTCAGGTATGACTTCAAACTGACATATTGACATTTCAACTATTTAACGATCATGTAAACAAAATTTTAAACTACATATAATATAAATCACAAATGCATAATACTTACCTGAGGATCGTCGAGGAGGGTCGATAACTGCTTCCCGGTGGGACATCCCTCCGCTCGCGATGATCTCCAATGATGCATCCGAGGGCAGCGTGTCTCCCCTCGCTGTACAAAGCGGGCCCTCAGTACAGGAACTGTCTCATACACCCAAATCTGTAACACATACACTTATTAAGCATCGATGTAATACACTAAAACTTTAACTTTGATTATATTAAACATTTAACTGCACTGCTAACGGCAATCCGTATGTATCGTATTTACGCATCGACCCCCTGGGCCTCGAGTGCGATCTGGTGAACACATGTACGGTGTCTTCGTAGCATCTTCGGCCCCACGGATAGTTGTTGAACGCATCGATGTCAACAACTTGCAAATGAAAAAAGTCGATGGCAGTCTTCTTGTGATGACACCTCATCACACTCTCGAGGATATAGACCAGCCCAAGCTTCAATCTATCTAGCATATGGTCGCACCCCCTGATCGCGGCCATCAAGTCGGGTAGAAGCACCGACCCATGTCCCTGGAAGTACGTCTCGTACAGCCTACTGCTTCTTTCCATGGCTGCATCGTCACCCATAATCTTCAGTCCAGTGATCAATGTAAACTCAAACATCGAGAAACTGACGACCTTGCCCCCGAGGTCGAACTGGAGGGAATCGCCGTCGACTGGACTCAGAAGCCGACATAGAAGTGCATCAATGATCTGTCCTGAATACTGCACCTCTCGCAACTGGTACAGTGGCCACAAGAAGGACTGTCGTAGAATATCTCCGTGCTGATCATCGAGCAGCTTCAATACAGCAGTAAAACTCTCAAAGCTACTGTTCCAAGTAGCTTTCCCCGACATCCGTCTCAACTCTGCATCTAAATGATACTCCATCCTACAAAAATTCAAACGTTATAGCATTGAACAAGAGATAACAAAATAAAGCATACTCTCACAAAATTAAGAGAACCGAACTCTAACTACCATACAATCACAAATATTACATTTGAAAAATATATTTACAAAAAACAACAAATCAAATTAAATATATTGTCAAAAAAATTAAAGAATATAAATATTATTTAAATAAATTGAAAAAAAATCAAAGATTTTCATAAAAAAAAATAAAAGGAACAAAACAAATTGTTAATTTTGAACAATATTATGTATTCAATTATTAAATTATATAAAAAAGGAAATTATAAAAATTAAATAATTAAATTAAATAATTATTATTTGGAAAATATATTTACAAACAAAAAATTTCAAATTAAATACATTTTCGAAAAATGTAAAGACTATTTATATTATTTAAATAAATTTGAAAAAATAAATTAAAGATTCTTTCATAAAAAAAAAAAAGGAACAACACAAAATTGTTAATTTTAGAATGTTTGAATTATTAAATAAAAGACAAATATAAAAATTAAATAAATAATTACTTTACATTTTTTTAAAATTTAGACTATAGATATTATTTAAATAAATTTAAAAAAATAAATTAAAGATAATTTCATAAAAAAATAGAATCAACATTGTTAAATTTACAATATTTGAATTATTAAATTATATAAAAGACAAATATAAAAATTAAATAAATTTGAAATAAAAAATGAAAGATAATTTCATAAAAAAATTTTGAAAAAATAAATTAAAGATAATTTCATAAAAAAAATAATCAACATTGTTAATTTTACAATATTTCAATTATTATATTATATCGACAATGATAAAAAAAATTAAATAAGTAAATAATATAATTACTATTTAATCAAATAAAAAATTTAATTAATTACAAAAATTATAAAAAAAATTAAAATTTAAATATTATCTCGGCCGGATCACCGGCCCAGATACCCGACTGTTAACAGTCAGGCCGACTGTTAATAGTCGGCCCAGAGACGGTCTGGACCGACTGTTACCACCGTTTTTGGCCGTTCCAACGCCGGGAAACGGTCGGAAACCGCCATTCCCGGCCACTGAGCTCCAAAAAATGGCAAAAAATCTCATTTTTCACATTCCAGCATACCACAATCTAGCTACTCATGCCCATGGATCTAATTTCAACCAAAATTACTAAGGATGCTAACTATGAAAAAAAGCATTCGAACTGGAGTTTTGATCAGAAAACTAACCGGTTCTTTTACTTCCACTGTAGATGATGATCGTTGATTGCGACGTTGGTGTAACTCCGGTGGTCGGTCGGATTTCTCCACTGGTCGGTCGGTCGGTTCGGTCGGTGAGAGAATTATCAAACAGTCTGAAGGGTAAAATGGGAAAATACTGTGAAGTTTTCTTTTTAACTTAATTTGTTTTGTTTTTAATTCATTTAATTGGTCAAAGGCCAATGTCAATTTTTGCTACAGTGTAAGGGTCATTTTTGTGTATTTCCTCCTATTAGTTGCTGAACAAAATAATGAATTGTTGATAAAAAATCATGGATTACATCCAACTAGTTCTGTACCATTGCCTGAAGCAAATTGTACTACATTGTCTGAAGCAAATACAATATCAAGACAAGAACGTGGACGTGAGCACGAATTTGGACGTGGACGTGGACACGGACATGGACGTGTACGTGGAATAAATCATGGAAGAAATAATCAACAAAGTTATCAACAACAAGACAATAAATTCGAAAGGCACAAAGCAAACGAGAGTGGTAAATCTAAAAAGGAGCATGAAGAAAGTTGCTTCAGATGTGGAATGAAAAGGCATTGGGCACGTACGTGTCGTACCTCAAAACATCTTGTGGATCTCTACCAGAGATCAATCAAGGGAAAAGAAAAATTAGAGACTAATTTTGCTGATTATGATGGTCCAATTGATGTGACTCATTTGGATGTCTTCGATTTCTTTACTGATCCAAATGGAAATATTGACCATTTGGTTGGGGGTGGTGTGATAGAAGATATAGATTAATTTACTAATATTTCTTTCGTTTTAAAAAAAATTCAGTCTGAAATATGTTTTTACTTTTCTGCAAAAAAATAAAAAATAAAACTCTATTTTGCACCGTTTATTTCATGATATTAAGTAATGTTTATTTCTTTAAATCCAAATTCAAGTTTTTTTTTAAAATTTTGTTTATTTTGTTATATTTATAGATTCATGATGGATAGTTAAGACAGCTGCTTAATTGATAATGCAACTACACATACTATTCTTCAAGACAAAAAATACTTTTTGAACTTAATATTAGCTGAAAATAATGTTAACACGATATCGGGTGCGTCGAATATCGTTGAAGGCTCCGGAAGAGCTTGTATTATTTTACCAAATAATACAAAATTATATATTGACGATGCACTTTATTCTAGCAAATCCAGAAGAAATTTGCTTAGTTTTAAAGATATTTGCTACAATGAATATCACATTGAGGCGATACGAAGAAAATAATGTTGAATGTCTTTACATCACTTCTTTTATATTTGGCAAGAAGCACATAATTTTTTTTTTCATGCATTCCTGTCTGACATGTATTTTACATTTATAAAAATGGTCGAATCAAATAATGTTACGAACCAGAAGTTCGTTGATTCAAAAAGTTTTATACTTTGGCATGATCGACTTGGACATTCAGGAGCCATAATGATGCGTCGAATAATAAACAACTCACATGGACATCTTTTAAAGAACCAGAATATTCTTTTATCTAATGATTATCCATGTTTAGCTTGTTCGCAAGGCAATTTGGTCATTAGACCTTCAACTACAAAGGTCAATATTGAATCTCTAACTTTCTTGAAAAAAATACATGGAGATATATGTGGGCGAATACACCCACCATGTGGACCATTTCGTTACTTTATGGTATTAATTGATTTTTCTACAAGATGGTCACATATTTGCCTATTTTCAACTAGGAATGTAGTATTTGTTAGACTACTTGCTCAAATCATAAAATTGCTAGCACAATTTCCCGATTACTCAATCAAGACTATTCGTCTTGACAATGCTGGTGAATTTAGATCACAAGCATTTGATGATTATTGTATGTCAATTGGGATTGAAATTGAACATTCAGTTGCACATGTTCATACACAAAATGATTTAGCGGAATCGTTTATTAAACGTCTACAACTTATTGTTAGACCATTACTTATGAAAACAAAATTCCAACTTCTGTTTGGGGTCATGCCATATTACATGCTGCATCATTGGTTCGTATAATACCAACTGCCTATCATCAATATTCACCTTTGCAACTTGCATTTGGTCATGAACCTGATATTTCTCACCTACGGATTTTTGGTTGTGCTGTCTAAGTTTCTATTTTACCCCCACAACGTACTAAAATGGGTCCCCAACGAAGATTTGGGATTTATGTGGGTTTTGATTCACCATCTATTATTAGATATCTTGAATATTTAACGGGTGACTTATTTACTGCACGTTTTGCAGATTGTCATTTTGATGAAATGACTTTCCCAACTTTGGGAGGAGAAAAACTACATCCTGCAAAATAAGATAGAATTTCTTGGAATGAGACAACTCTATCTCACTTTGATCCCTGCAGCAATCAATGTGTACAAGAGGTTGAAAAAAATCATTCATTTGCAAAGAGTTGCAATTCAACTACCTGATATATTTGTTGACACGAGAAAAGTGACAAAATCATATATTCCAGCAGAAAATATTCCAGCAAAAATTAATGTCCTTGCAGGACAATCTGCTGTGGCAAATGAATCTCAAATACGCCAGAAGCGTGGTCGACCAGTTGGTTTAAAAGACTTTGTACCTCGAAAAAGAAGAGTACAAGAGAAAAACCAACCAAAAATTTCAGAAGAAATCACATTAGAAAAGATTGATCCATCAAATATTGAATGTACGGTTCCTGAAGAACTAGAGGTGTCTGAAAATAATGAGATCTCAATAAATTATATGATATCTCATAAATTATGGGAACAGAATAATATTGTTATAGACAATATTTTCGCTTTTAACATGGATTTTGATATTATGCAAAATGAGGATCCTGAACCACAGTCTGTTAATGACTGTCGAAATAGAAATGATTGGCCAAAATGGAAAGAAGTCATAAAGGAAGAATTGAATTCTTTGGAGAAACGAAAAGTGTTTGGACTAGTAGTTCGAACACCTGAAAATGTAATCCTTGTTGGATACAAATGGATTTTTGTACGAAGAGAAATGAGAATAATGAAATTACAAGATACAAAGCCCGACTAGTGGCTCAAGGTTTCTGCCAAAGATCGGGAATTGATTATGAGGAAACATATTCTCCCGTAATGGACACCATCACTTTTAGGTTCTTAATTAGTTTGACCGTGTCACAAGGGCTCGATATGCGCCTTATGGATATAGTAACTACCTATCTATATGGTTCACTTGACAGTGACATATATATGAAAGTCCCTGAAGGATTTAAGGTGCCAGGAATAAATGATACATGTCCGAGAACTATGTTCTCAATTAAATTGCAAAAATCATTATATGGATTGAAACAATCCGGACGCATGTGATATAATCGCCTTAGCGAATATTTGTTGAAAGAGGGTTATAAAAATGACGATATCTGCCCATGTGTTTTCATAAAGAAAACAAATATTGAATTCACAATTGTGGCAGTTTATGTTGATGATTTAAATTTAATTGGAATTCCTGAAGAGCTCAACAAAACTGCAGATTATTTGCGAAATGAATTTGAGATGAAAGATTTGGGGAAAACCAAATTTTGTCTTAGATTACAAATTGAATATTTTTCAGAGGGATTATTTGTTCATCAATCTACTTATACAGAAAAAGTCTTGGAACACTTTTATATGGATAATGCACATCCATTGCCATCACCCATGGTTGTTCGATCACTTGATGTGAAAAAAAGATCCATTTCATCAACTTGAAGATGGAGAAAAGATTCTTGGTCCTGAAGTACCATACCTTAGTGCAATTAGAGCATTATCTTATCTTGCAAATTGCACTCAACCTGACATAGTTTTTTCTGTAAATCTCCTTGCAAGATATAACTCTATTCCAACTCAAAGGCATTGGAATAGTGTTAAACATATTTTTCGTTACCTAAAAGGTACTATTGATATGGGACTGTTTTATTCTCAAAAGTCTGGATCTGCTTTAGTGGGATATGCAGATACAGGTTATCTCTCCGATCCACATAAAGTTAAATCACAAACAGGATATGTGTTTACACGTGGAGGAACAATTATATCATGGAGATCTGTGAAGCAATCCTTGACAGCAACATCCTCAAATCATTCTGAGATTATTGCAATCCATGAAGCAGGGTGAGAATGTGTATGGTTGAGGAATATGACCCATCATATCCAATCATCATGTGGATTGACTTCAACAAAAGATAATCCAACAATTTTGTTTGAAGATAATGCAGCTTGTATCGCATAACTCAAGGGAGGCTATATCAAAGGCGACAGGACGAAGCATATTTCTCCAAAATTCTTTCATACACATGAACTTCAGAAGAATGGTGACATTGATATTCAACAAATTCGCTCAAGTGACAATGTGGCTGATCTATTCACAAAAGTGCTGCCAGCATCTACATTCAAGAAATTAGTTCATGAGATTGAAATGCGTCGACTCAAAGATTTTCAGTGATCAATATCAGGGGGAGTAGCTGTACTCTTTTTCCTTCGCTTAGGTTTTGTCCCATTGGGTTTTCCAGCAAGGTTTTAATGAGGTAGCATTTAATTTTAATACTCCAAAATAACTATACTCTTTTTCCTTCGTTTGATTTTTTTCCCATTGGATTTTTATTAAACAAGGTTTTAACGAGGTAGAAATTTTGTAATATGTCATTCAAGGGGGAGTGTTGTAAATAGAAAGTCTATTAAAGTTTATTGGTGAATGACATTTGTACCCCTAGAAATTATTACCATTGTATCCCTGATTCTTACCTATAAATATAGGGCTTTGATTTTCAATAATACACACTAAAAGTTTATTTAGTTTTCTCTATTCTCTTTTCCTCTCATTTTATAACACATTTTTTTTTATTATGCAACAAAAAAGTTGTCCCATTAATAACCTTACCAAAAAAATCCAATGAAGCAACCTCGATCAAGGAAAAATGTGTACTACACCTATTTGCTCATTTCATAGTAATATCAATTGAGATCTATATGTTTTGTTTATCTACCTCTCAAATTGTTGTAGATAATGCATTTGTGAATACATTTGCCATGTAAATCGTTGTGATAGTCACATGTGCATAGATAACTAGTTGAACATCACATAGATTAAAAAATATTCAGTATCATCATAACCAACTAGTTTCATATCATACTTCAAGAACAACAAATTATTCATCATTATCCCGAGGACTAAAATGATTCTCTTTTAACTTGAAGCGAACAAATAGCATTGGGTACAAAATGAATGTTCCATTTTCCCATATGAAATTTTGTTCCATTTTCCCATATGAAATTTTTCTTGACTTTTTCTATATATAAGTTAGATTGATAAAAATAATTTAGTTGACTAAAAGCTCAATATACAGGTTGAGACAAAATTTTATTTTTTCAATACCTTTCAACATGATTCCATCTTACACAATCATGCATTTGGAAGTTATTCAAGAGTGCCAATAATATTTAAATTATTAATGTTTATAACAGTAAAGACAAGCCCAAATACGGGTTTCATTACAAAACACATAGACATATAGAGATGTTATTGTATCATTTTCAATAGATATTGTTCGGCCAAAACCCACAAGTGTAAGAAATCATTGTATAAATAATAAAATTTGTGAGTTAAGAGTATTGTTCCTTCGAGGAATAAAGTCTACTTTATAGTTCAATAGTTTTTATCAAATTCGAAGTGTAACAACATCAAAAGAGAATTGGATTTTGTTTTTTATATTAATGTCTACTTTAAGAAAGCAAGTAAATATTATGTTTTATCTATGTGAATGCTTGTATTTAAATCATGTATCCCCCTATTTCAACTCTCAATAATTAATTTATTCAATTCATACATTTTTGACAATTGATAAAGTTAATATGTTAAATATTCTTTCCCAAGATACACCAAAACCTATTACTAATACCAGGCGATCCTATTCCTAGTTTGAATTCATATGAAAGTTATGCATCTAGTTTAGATTATCGATAAGATTGCATGTATGAAAGAGATTATTCCTAATTCTAACTATACATATTGGTTTTACTGCGTTTTAGACTTATTGTGAGTATTTCTACACCATAACTATCTACTAATTATTCAATTATGGCCAAACAACCAAATAGTATAATGAGTAAGTAAAATAAATCAAACAACATAAGGACTTTCTAAATTAATGTCTTGAATTGATATAAATGAAAATAATGTTCAAACGCTGATCCAATACAATTGGAAAACTAGCCTAACATGTTTAGAATTAAATTAAAAAATAAAAATTGAAAAATCATAACCCGAAAAGAAGAAATAATGAAGAAATCGGAAATTTTCATGTTTTTGATGTAAATCTTGAATCCGGATGAAGAATCTTCAATATCCTATTCAATTTGCCTTGATTCCACGTTGTTAACCTTGTTCTTCACCTCCAAAATTGATTAGAATCTATGATTTTTTAGATCTAAGGAAGTTCTCCACATTTTAGACGGCTTATGGTATATAAGTACCAAAAGATTACGTACCAAAAATTTTCAAAATAAAACAAGGCAACATATTTTTTCCTTGGAATTGAACCATGCATACGCACAAAACGGCACAATAGACTTCAAATAGCCTCAGTCAACCCAAATAAGGTTTGAATGTACACATAGCCCTTAGGCCTTATGTGCACACACGATATTGCCATTTTTGGACAAATTTTATATTGGACCTTGAACTTTTTCAAGTTTGTATTTTGATATTTTTGGATAAATTTTCATCCCGTTGGCTTCTCTTCACCTCCAATTGAATTTGAAATTCTTAAATTGCAATCTTGCAATCCGGCAGAACTATTGGAATGTTTCACTTTAGTCCTCATAGTTTTGATTTTGCCATTTTTCTCTAATTTTTGCTTGTTTTCTCCAATTCTTCATCAAATCATGAGTTTTACCTATTAGATACAATATAACACATATTAGGCTATATTTCATCAAAAGAATTACAAAATACCGTTATTTAAAGCTTTGAATAAGGGTACAAAATACAATTATCAAACCCCAAAATTAAACATTTGTTTGTCCTTAAATCTTAGCCCAGTTTCAAGATCACAATGCAGAAATCAAAGTCTACTTTTCCAATTTAAAGTCGATGTGTGTGCGTGAAGAATTATGCATAGCATCATGAATTCATAAATTGTTCCATTCTCGACCCATAATAGTTAAATATATTCTTATCCTCACTCGTGAGATTCATACATCCTAAAACTTGTTATTTTTGCTCTTTATAAGTATGTGATCTAAAGTTGTTTTTATACTATCCCCACCTCTCTATTTTAGGCAAATTTCACCAATTGTAGTTTAACATGTCAATAAACAAAGATCCTCCTTTAATTTTGATTGCTTCAATCTTCAGGATTTAACTAGACTAATAATCAACTCATTTCTACACAATGCTTAACTTAATTCATATGCTTAATATATATCAACTTTATATGGAAAACCAAAAATTAACCTAAGCATGCAATCTATTCACCATTCATAGATCAATTCATAATTCAATATGTTCCCCATTATGAGTCAAGCCAACTAACTCATACAAAAACAAATATTTTCAAATTTTTTATACATCTTAATGCAATAAAAGCACGCAAAAACATACAAAACAAAAGAAAACTCATGTTTTACACCCTCAAATATAAATTAGATATTGTCCTAAATTCTAAGTTCACATATAAAGGGGTGGGGAGGAAAATGAAGAAAACACTCCCCTTATATGGCGTGAAATCCAATGTCTAGCTTTTCTATTGCTCTTGTTGTCTCCTTGGTCATCGTTTAAGTGTTTCATAGTGTCATGTTCCTGTACAATGTGGTTAAACCAAACAATAAAGTCAAATGCTTCAAACAAGTGTGACTTAACCCAAATATTAATAAATCAACTAATGTATAAAAGACCCGAGGAAAACTGGGTGTGGGTGATCTTTCCCTAAAATTGAATAAAACTAATATAAATTATTTTAAGCTATTCTAAATATAAAAAAGTAGAATAAATTAAAGGGAAAGAAGTGTTGGGTTGCCTCCCAACAAGCACTTTTTTAAAAATCTTTAGCTCGACTCCTGTTATTTTTAGGCTCTCCACGGTAGCTTGAAAAGAGAATTTTCGATCCTATATTTCATACACTGGTTGCACTTCTTCGGTTCATGCTTGACTCTCCACACAATCAAGTTTCAATTGTTGTCCCTACCAATAATTCCACCTTCATTTAGCCTGCTCTTGTAGCTCTACCAAACGGTCCACTTGTTGGCAATCCTCAAAGTAGGAAGGTTGCTTGGGTGGATTTTCCATAGTGAAGTTTTGCTGCTTATCTTCTACTCTCAGGACTATTTCCTTTGTATCAAAATCCAACAAGGGCTAACTTCTTGACAGGAATGGCCTTCCCAAGATTATTGGCATCTGATATAGCTGTTCTATGTCTAGAAAGATGAAATCAATTGGAAAAATGAACTCTCATACCTTGATAAGCACGTCTTCGACTATTCTGTATGGGTGTTTCGGTGATCTGTCCGTAGTTGAAGAATGATTGAAGTCGCCTTGAGATTTGTCAACCTCAGTTTCCTATAAATAGACAAAGGAATTAAGTTAATACTTTCTCCTAAATCAATTAAACAATTAATCCCTTGTAGGTTTCCTATCGAGCAAGGTAAAGTGAAACTCCCTGGACTTTAAGTTTGTTAGGGATCTTGCACTAGATGATCGCTCTACACTTTTCAAATAGTGCTACTGTTTTATACTCAGGTATCTTCATCCTTGTAGTCAACATCTCTTTCAAAAACTTGGAGTAGTTTGGGATTTGAAGTATAGCATCGATGAATGAGATGTTGACATGTAGCTTTTTAAGAACCTTCAGGAATTTCATAAATTGCTTCCCTAGCCTTATGTTCTGCAACTTTTAAGGAAAAGGGATCAGGGTGTCATTGAAGTGCCAGAAACATTTGCCTTAAGTCGTAGACTATCTAAGACTAATTGTTGATCCTTCTTTGTTACTTCTTCAGACTGCTTTACTTGTTCCTTATTTTTAGTAGATACTTGAGTGTTCTCTCTCTCTTTCTTCTTTGTACTGATTTCTGGCAATTGAACACCATTCCTATTAGTGATGATTGCCTAAACCCGCTCCACTGTTGGCTGCCTATGTAGTCTTTGAGGAAATGGAAAAGGTGACACATAAACCTTGACAAAGATGACATGAGTGAATGATGGGAGCTCAGTAGTTGTATAATTCACCGCCTCAACTGGTAATACCTACTCCCGTGTGTTATTCTCTGTGTCGCTTGGCAAGTTACCTTGTGATCTATTAGCTAATGCAACTGCTATTTGTTGTACCTGATCCTCTAATTTATGTATAGAGGCCTGTTAATTTTTCATTGCTTCTCAGTCTTGGTGATGTACTTTAACAAGTAGATCCTCCAATGATTACCTTTTTTCTTGTTGTTGCTAAATCACTGGTGGATTGCCCCTCATCTAATGTACTTGATCTGAATTATCCACCCATTCGTTGTTAGGATGTTTGTTTAAAGCCGAATGGTACATTTCTTCAATGTTGAGCATTTGACAGACATCGAAAAACATTCCCTCATGGCTTATGACTTCGTACAACTTCAAAAAAGCTTGTATGTGTTCATGAGGACTTGCTGTAGCTTTCCCGGTGAACCTGATGTTACGATGATTTTGGAAAAGATTGATAATATCAGGTCGAAGGTGGAAGTTTGTTTGTCCAAAGGATTGGTAGACCATAGGCGATTGCTCTAGTACTGGCATAGATTCACATAATTCCATACCCTCTGCTAAACTAGAGGTGCTGTTTGAATTGGATCTTGAATTTGATTCTAGTTTTTAGCCATTACTCTTGCCCTTCTCTGTTCTCTTATGCACTGTTTTGGAAGCCCTTTCGATTTCGGGATCTAATGAAGTTAGCTCGATGTTGTCTGGATCTTGCATACACTGATATCACCCTAAGAGAAGGGAAACAAAAAGAGATTAGGTAGTATAATGAATAGTCTAAAATAAACAAAACAAAATAAAAAATAAAAAAGAAGAAAATCGAATCTAATATTAACTAGTTAACAAAAATTAAAACCCTTTTTTCTAAGCAACGACACTAAAAACTTGTTTGGACAAAATCAGCATGCATATGGGATCGTTGTATAAGTAATAAGATTTGTGAGTCAATAGTATGATTCTCATGGGGAATAAGGTCTACATTGTAGTTAAGTGGTTTTTATCAAATTGGAAGTGTAGTAACATCAAAAGAGAATTGGATTTTGTTATTTATACTAATGTCTACTCTGATAAAGCAAGTAAATATGATGTTTTGTCTATGTGAATGCTTGTATTGGATTTATGTATCCCCTATTTCAACCCTCAATAATTAATCTATTCAATTCATACGTTTTTGAACACCAATAAAAGTAATATGTTAAATATTCTTTCCCAAGATACAGCAAACCTATGACTAACACAAGACAATTTTATTCTTAGTTCGAATTCATATGAAAGTCATGCATCTAGTTCAGATTATCAATACGATTGTACGTATGAAAGAGATTATTCCTAATTCTAACTCCACATGTTCCTATACTATAACAAGCTACTAATTATTCAATTGATGGCCAAACAATCAAATAGTACAATGAGTAACTAAAATCTATAAAACAACACAAGAACTTCCTAAATTAACGTCTTAAATTTATCAATAAATGAAAATAGGGTTCAAACATTGTTCCAATATAATTGAAAAACTAGCCTAGCATGTTTAAAGTTAAATTACAAAAGAATGATTGAAAAACCATCACCGGGAAAGAAGAAATAGGAATTTTTCACGTTCTTGATGTGAATATTTCTCTTTATCACCCACTCACTAATTGCTTTGAAGGGTATAGTTTCTATACTCTGTACTTAGTCTATTTTTGAGTTTGTTTCAAATACTAACGCTTCGGAATTTTACAGAAAAACATAGGAATAAGGATTATGTCAAGCCTAACATGTTCTTCATGAGGCAAATAAGCGAGGCCAAGAAAAATAAACCTCAGAACACCAACTCCAACACCTTCACCTACAAGCATCACTGTGAGAATTGTCTTGATTGTTGAAGCTGAACCTCTACCTCTCTCAAAGAAGAAAGAGAAAGAGAAGGGAAACGAATCCCAGGAGGAGAGGCCCAACAAGAGGAGGCTAGTAATAACAAAGACCACTAAACTCTCACCTCTACTGAAAAGAAAAATGACCATTGATGAGTCAATGAATATGCCTATATACTTTAGTGGCAGATTACTGCCATCAAAATAAGTTAGCCCAAGGACTAAGCCGAAGATTCAGAGGTGGGTCTCAATAAGAAATGGAAGGGAAAATAAATGGATAAATGGGGGCCTTCTAAACGAAAGGACCAAAACTTTCTTGGGAGACCATCTAATGAGCTCGACTCAGCCATTTTGGAGATCCTCCTTGTTGAGGTCTAAACGAT
>NC_036245.1:6897903-6906936 GCF_002742605.1 Olea europaea var. sylvestris | reverse complement strand
TCTTTGCCTCAGAACTTTATGTGCAGGTACTATTCCTCTAGTATGGTTGTCATATACACCTTCATAAATTTCACGAAGAACATTTTTAGCCTCTTTTCTCCGGTGCATCAAAGAAGGGGAGAGAAAAAATCTTCTTTTGTAAAGTACATTATCCAAGAGTACGAAGTGTGCATCTCTTCTTCTGAGTTTGTGAGTCTCATCCTTATTTTTCAGGCAAAACTTAATCTTTGAGGAAGGCTATTATTAGCTGCATTTAGGATGCAGTGCCTTTAATCCGTATGACTTTTTCTCCCTTTGAGATAGAAGGTTTGACAAGGCGCTAAATTGGGAACACTTTGAGCAGTTCAGAATCCTTATTGCTGGCTGATTTTGATTAAACATCTATATGGAAACTTTCAAGGCATGAAATCTGTGCTAGCTCCAACTTTTCAATAGATGGAAGGAGATCTATAACCTGTTTGAAGTATGCTAGCATGCTCTTATCCCTTGCGGTAAAACTTTCATTCACTTGACTTACTATCAACTATGAATCACTATTGATGAGCAATCTTTTTACTTGTATCTCTTTGGCTAATTTGAGGCCAACTAGAAGAACCTTACTGCACAATTAAATTTGTATCCTGCGAGGCGAACTATGACTGCTCCAGCCCCAAAGCCTTTCTCTCTAAAGAAGCCATCAACAAAAATGGCTCTAAGTGGTAAGGGGAAGAAGGGGCTCTACTTGTTCCATTGCTTCCTCTATTTTATTAGCGTTAGCAAATTCTATTGTAAAGTCTGCCAGGGCTTCCATTAGATAGAAGCCTTAGATTTGTAAGTGATATCAAATTCACTTAGCTCTAAAGTCCAGTTCATCAACCTTCTCAAAGTGTCTAACATTTGAAGCACCCACTTGAGTGAGAAGTTTGTCAACACGTGCATATTGCGCACCTAAAAATATGGCCTAAGCTTTTTTGAGGTGTTTACTGGGAAGAGAAATAGAGAGCTTTTCCGTATCTGAGTTTCGAGCCTCTATATATAAGATGGCTTTGCTCACGTAATAGATAGGCAGTTGAAGATTTCCTTCTTCTCTTATAAGGACATGACTTATGGCTTCTATAGATACAACCAACTAAAGTAGCAATGGCTCTCTAGCCTTTGGTTTTAAGAAGAGGAAGGACATGCCCTAAGTGTTTTTTTAAGCTCTTGGAAAGTCTCTTCATACTCCTCATTCCACTGAAACTTTTCTCCCTTTTGAGGACCTTGAAGAACGGAAGGCATTTGTCTGTGACTTTAGAGACGAACCGACTTAAGGCTGCCACCCTTCCTATGAGGCTCTGCACCTTCTTTATTTTTTAGGCGACCTCATCTCAATCAAAGTTTTAATAGAAACATGGCCACGACAAAAAATAAAAGAAAAGAATGAAAACACAC
The DNA here is from genome assembly GCF_002742605.1 of Olea europaea var. sylvestris. Taxonomy (NCBI): domain Eukaryota; kingdom Viridiplantae; phylum Streptophyta; class Magnoliopsida; order Lamiales; family Oleaceae; genus Olea; species Olea europaea. Next base: position 6,905,526 of record NC_036245.1, on the reverse strand, counting down.
CAAAAGTGTTTAAAGGCAGTGATAAAACAACTATAAGCATTGTTTCTGTTTGGCTAATCCTTGAATATAGCAAGAATCATCATAAATCAAGGTAGTGACTTTCATTGGTTAAATTCAGCCGAACTTGAGCAAAAAAGGAACGAGTGAAGATAATTCAACCTTTAGAATTAGAAGCCCATGGGTAAGAATAAAGAACAAGTTTGAGGTATACATCTTATGAGAGAATAAATGAAATATTTGACACAATTAAGGATAAAAAAATAACCAATGTTGAAGTTTTATTGTGATTAGATTGATTGTGCATACGCACACATTGATCTAATATTGAGTAAATGGATGAAAGATCTCTGTAGCATATCTTGGAAATAGTCTATGAATTGTTCAAGTAACTTAAAAATGTGAGGAGAAATGAAAAACTATTTAATTATGTTAATTTATTTTGCTTGTTCGTGTTAAATAACTAATTTTGTTTGGGACGAACAAATGTTCAAATTTGAGGGTATATGATAGTTTTGATTTCTATGCCTATTCGGACAATCAAAAGTGATTGTATAAAAACCAATTTTATAAGATTACTACTTAATTTGGTCAAATAGCGATCATTGTGGGATAAACTTGAGTTTGGATGGTTTTTTTTTTTATGGCAAAAATGAACAATTTCAAATATCAAAAAATATGTATTGGACCAAAGAATGATGATTAAAGATTAATTGTATCAAATTGGATGAATTAGAAGAATTCTAAGAGGACCAAAATTGTGACTAAGAAAGACAAAAGTTGGACAAATGAGATAAGTTTAAAAACAAAACGTAGATTAGAGAAAAATCACTCTTTACGATTGTAAGGGGTTCTTTCGTAGCAACATGGCACAATTTTATATGTTCATACGACTGCAGGCAGAATTCTTGTGTGATAGCATGGGTATATTTTCGGCCAGGCGATTTCTTTCTTTTTTCTTTCAAACTCTTTGTGAAAACTAATTGCAACATGAATTTAGACCTAATTTTGGAATTGGTAAATACCAACCTTCATCAAACAATTAGAGTCTCCTCTCATACCATACAATACACAAATTCTAGCAATCAAGAGAGGCAAAATATATTCTTTCTGTGATGAATGAAGAGCTAAGATACAAGAAATCAATCTTTTAAAGAATATTTCTTGATTTTTGAGCAAAGAAGAATGTTTAACTGGATATTCAATGAGTCTTGAAGAGATTCAAGATTTTGTAGCACTCTCTCTCTCCCTCCCTCCCCCCCTCTCTCTCATATATCTCAAATTTGTTTGATGTCTTATTACTCCTTCACGATTTCTTTGAACTTTGTAATACTTGGCTAAACTTCTAATCATTAGGACATATATGAAATTTTTATATTAATTTTAAAAACTTTCATGTTAAATGTTTGTTTATCTCTGATGGTTGTTATAGTACTTAATGCCTATCAATTAATTAATAACTAATTGGATTATTGTGTGTTTTTTATTAAATTTGAGAGAAATAATATTGAATATAGCAAGTTATATAAATTGTGTTGAGGTCTAATAAGGAATAGAAATATATTGTTGTGCCTTGCATGATTTCAATATATATTCTAGTGTTTGTAATGCATTTTTTCACGTTCACATCTCTCATAGAGATATAGAACTGTCTTATGTGAAGATAAGTTACTTATACTCGAGAGAGATTGTTAAACAAAATTGGTACATTGATAACAAGAATTACTAAATATTGTCGTGGTCTTGGGTTGTATTAAAATGGATTATTAAAGGAGAATTCTAAGTATTAGTGGGTATTTTCAAACGATTTTAAAGATGCTTTCTTAATTGCTCATTAATTGAATTAGATAATTAGTTATAAAATCACAAATCACACCTTGAGTATTCGATTAGATTTAATATTAATTAGAACTAGATTAAGTACATAATCTCTATTGGACGATACTTTATTCATTACTTTATTACTTATTTTCGACATAGTGCACTTGTTGGAATTCGTCGATCATATTCCATGATCTATATCTGCATTTCTATGAATTGGTGATTACTGTATTGTTTTATTACATATTCTATGACACCTTTATGGAAAGTGCTCTAACTAGTGAAACAATGTCGGTATTTGTAAAGCAACATTTTTTGCTTTTCCCTCGTCCAGTGTGGTTGAGCTGGGGGAAACACCCCCAATAATACATGAATTCAGAAAAAAGGTATAATAGGTTTGATCTTGAATTATATGGTATGTATTAGATAACATGACTAGCTACATCCTCACTTCTAGTACATTTTAAAAAAAAATCATAACTTGTCAGAATACACTTATAAATAAGACTTCAAGCACATGTATTCTTTCCATCAAATTCCTGAAATTTACTTTAGAGTAACTAGAATTGGATGATGTGTTCTATTCATTGATATTCAATAGCTTACACAGAAAGTACATGACAATCTTACACGAAAATTATTGGATTCTAGGAACTTTAGAAAGTTAAATAAACGTTTGAATTGTTTACTAGCTATAGAGATTTGATGAAGATTTCATTCCAATGATTGATTGCTTTGTCGTTGTGATATGCATCGCCAGCAATATTCTCATGTCCATCATTTTGATCAATGTCTACAACAATGTTAACACCATTAATCTGATCATTGTCCACACCAACATCGGTTGCTTCATTACCATGATCATCAATTTGATCATTTCCTTTGACACACTTCATCAAGTTGTAGTGGCAATGAATGTGAACACCTCTACTTGCTAAGATTGTAGTAAAGGTATCTTTAAGGTAATGGTTTTGTAAAGATACCTGCTTGTTGAGAGAAAGATGGAATGTGCCCAGTTACAAATGTCCCTATAGTGACCTTTTCATTGATAAAGTAGCATTCGAGTTCCACGTGTTTTGGGCTGGCATGAAATATTGGAATGATTGAAATATGTAGTGCGCTAATTTTATCATCAGAGAATAATTTAGGGAGTTGTGAAAGTGGAACACTCAGATTACATTTGATACATGAAACAACATAATATAAGGGCGCAATGATTACAAATAAGGAAAAAAGTAATTTATAAAGCTGCTAATTTTAACATAAAAACGACCTAAATAAGTTTACACGTGAACAAACAATAGAAAAAGGTGCATATAACCTTATTATCTCCTTGAATGCTTGCCAACATATATGATTAATTAACGTTCTATTATTTCTTATTTGTAAAAATTTTAGCATCCATTAACGGTTGTGTTATTGGCCATGGTCGTTGCCTATGTTAGAACTTGAATGTGACCTAAATTCTTTGATAAAGATAATTGAGAGTTCTAATTAAAGTGCATATTAAGAAGAATTCTATTTGGAATGTTTTTGGAATCCTATTCGAAGTTTATTGGCAAATTCTAGTTAAAGGTCTATTTGGAAGCCCTGTTGGGCGTTAGAATTTGTGTTGGACTTAAAGAGATCAAGATAAGAAAACTTTTGGACATTCTATTTCATTAACAAATCTGTTTCTATGGTTTGGATTGTCCCTATATATATTTGACTATTCTTCCAGTTCATATATTATTAAAATTATATTTTTTCTCCATTGGTTGTTAATTAATAAAATTACTTGGTTCCTCTGCCAGTCTCTTACATTAATCTTGTTCTTGCTTGTACGATCAATACTTCATATTGTGTTATACTTGCATCTCCATTCCCAACAAGTGTATCAGAGCTATTGTTGTGATTTTTTGTTTAAGGTTTTTTGTCATCAATGGCAACCATGAAGTATGAAGCTCTTCTTTTGGATTGCAATACAAGATTTTCATTGTGGCAAGTGAAGATGTGAGTTGTATTTGTGTAGATGGATTTGGATGATGGGTTGTTGGGCTTTAACAAAATAGCCACAACTTGGACAACTGAGGAGAAATAACGGAAGGATCGGAAGATACTTTCATAGATTCATCTTCATCTCTCTAACAATATTTTTTAGGACGTTTTGAAGGAAAAGACAGCAGCTACGTGTGGTTGATGTTGGAACAACTGTGCATGACCAAAAGTCTGACAAACAAGTTGCATATGAAGTAGATGCCATATTCTTATATCATGCAGAATGATGATCTTTGGAAGACCATCTGGCTATGTTCAAGGAGATCGTCGTTAATCTGAAAACGTTAGAGGTAAAATATGACGAAGAGACCTGGCCTTGATCCTGTTGTGCTTATTGCCTGCTTTGTTTTTATCATTTAGAGACATGATTTTGTATAGTTGTGACACACTCACGATTGGATACGTGTATGAAGCCATGTTCTCAAAGAAAAAGATGAAGCATTTGATTGGAGCTGAGTCCAGTGGTGATGAAGCTCTTGTGGTTCATGGTGATCGATGAAGAGGTAAGTCGAGTGCGAATCAATTTTGTTTCTATTGCAAGAAGAAAGGATACAATAAAAGAGATTGCGAAAAATTGTAGAATAAAGGTATTTCGACTGCAAATCATGGGAAACAATCAAACACTTTGGACGAGACTAACATAGTTGAGGATTATTGAAGTGATGGAGATGTATTAATGATTTCAGATATGGAATCCAAACCTGATGAGAAGTGGACTTTGGATACTACGTGTGCATTCCATATATGTCCCAATGGGGATTTGATTGAAGCATATAAAATGGTAATGCAAGGTATCGTTGTCATCGTTGTCATGGGAAACAATAAACTTTTTCAGGTAACTAGAATTGGTAGTGTTAGATTTAAGTTGATAGATGGGAAAATTAGAACACTTGGTCAAATTCGACATATTTCAGATTTGAAGAAGAATATCATTTTGCTGAATACCCTTGATTCCAAGGGTTATGAGTTCTCTAGAGGAAGTGGAGTCTTGAGGTTCCGGAAGGGTTCCGTGTTGGATTAGAGGGGTGGAAGAGGTCCCAATTATACATCTTGCAAAGTCAGGTAGAATCGGTGAAGAAAAGTCAGCACATGTTTATACCGTAGTGGAGATTTAGTTTGATACTCTACCTTTGGGATTTGGCTTTGAGTCCAGATTGAATAATACTACTCAACTGAGTTTGGAGGATATGGGTACTTCTGCCCTACTACCATTGTCTGCAATTTCATCGTATTCAAGTGCCAGTGATAGACCCATTGGAGATAGATACAGGGATGTTGATTTAGTTGCACATACTTTTGAAATTTTTGAAGGTGTTGAGACTAGTAAGGAGCATTCGGTGAAAGCATTGAGAGTTGATTCTGCTACATGGTGTGCTTCAACCTTGTTTAGTAAATCTTGAACTTCTTGTGGGAATTTTGGGAACTTGGTGTTTGGGTTCGGGTATCATTTGTGGATATTTTGGAAGATGAAGTGTAATTTTTCGTAAGGTGGAGAAGTTTAGTTCTGGTTGAAGATTTTAGTCTATTTCGTTGCAGTCGGACTTATTTTTTCTGGTGGAGAAATTTTGAAACTTCGTTTGTTGCACCGAAATTCGCGTAAAGGTGGAAATTGTTAGAATTTGGGTGTGACTAAAATTCTTTGATGGAGATAATTGAGAGTTCTAATTAAAGTGCACGTTAAGAAAAAAAATTATTTGAATGCAGTTTTGGAATCCTATTCAAAGTTTATTGGAAAATTCTAGTAAAGTTCTATTTGGAAGCCCTACTGGGAGTTGTAATTTGTGTTGAACTTAAAGAGATTAAAAAAAAAAAAACTTTTGGACATTCTATTTCATCCACAACTCTGCTTCTAGGGTTTGATTGTCCCCACATGTATTTTACTCTTCTTCCAGTTTATATATTGCTGAAATTGTATTTTTCTTTCCATTGATTGTTAATTAATAAAATTACTTGGTTCCTCTGCTAATCTCTTCTTGCTTTATTCTTGTTCTTGCTTGTGCTATCAATACTTTCTACTGTGTCATACCTACCTCTTCGTTCCAATAACCTAGATCTTATTCATGAATCTACAAGTGCGGCTATGCTGCTATAATCAAGAAATGGACACTCAGCCTTCTGAATAACTTACACCAAAACGTCTTCATTCGAAGCCAGAGTTTTAGTTACATTGAATTGGCCATCATCCACACCACCCGCCTTCTCCTACCTCATTAACCGTGTCACAACTTGGGATAGCATTGACTTCTTTAAACTTGGCATGCTTGTTTTAGAGAAGAAATATATTTCATATGATTTTTATCATATCTTATTGTCACACCCAAATTTCAATGACAACTGCCATAACAGTATACTACAATTATGTAATTGATCAAATCCCACAAACGAATGTGTTTTACACAATCAAAAACTTATCACGGACTGTGGAATAACATTGTCCATTGCATATTACGAGCCTTTTGATGTAAACTTTTTGAGAATCAATTTTGTATTTTTTTAGAATGTATGGTTAAAAGTATGGAAAATTAATGAGTTCATGTACAAGATTATGTTATTGAAAAAAATATGAGGTTGAAAATACATTTGGAGAAAAATCTTTTAAAGAATCTCTACCAAATAGAGGTATCAAAACAGATGATAAATTGGAGCACCTAATTCTCACGACATATGGTACATGTCTTTATTTATCGCATTTATCACATATATTTTATATAATAGAAGGAAAGTTGGTTGCAGAAGTAGATGTGCTAGACGTAAAAGTACGTTTACATAATCGTTAATGTAAAGCATATTATGAGCCTTTTTGATGTAAACTTTTCGGGAATAGATTATGTTAGAAATGTATATATTTTTAGAATGCATGGTTACAAGTAGGGAAAATTAACGAGTTCATGTATAAAATTATGTTACTGGAACAATATGTGATTGTAAATGAATTTGGAGAAAAATCTTATAAAGAATCTCTACCAAAAAAGAGGTTACAAAACATGAGATAAACTGGCGCACCTACATCTCACAACATGTGATACTTGTCTTTTATCTCGTTTATCACATACATTTTATATAATAAAAAGGAAAATTGGTTGCAAAAATAGACGTGTTAGAAGTAACAATAAATTTACATAATCATTCATGACTTCATGCTACATCTCGTGACATTAATTATGATATGAGAGCATTTTGTGTTAAACATCGTTTTCTAGTATGGAACTATTCTTGCGTGTCTTTGTTTATGCAATAATGTCTAATATATGAATTTCGATTGGGCAAATGGAACAATGTAAGAGAGACGCTACCTTAACAATGAACGATATAAGAATTTTATGATGTATTATCATGAAATTGATGATAAATTCGAGTTTAATGTAATCAAATCATGAAATATGACAACAAATAAAAATCATTTACGTTCAAGTTTAGCAAGTCGAGAGTTTGACGACTTCAAAGACAAAATGAGGAGAGAAAAAAAGAAACTGATTTTGCTTGGTTTCGATTGTGATGTATTCTTCTTGTAGGAATTTCGAATTCAACATGTGCTATACAAACGAAAGTTTGGGGTTAATAAGTTACCTAAACTTATGACAATAATTTAATACAATTGTTTTGAACTAATTAATATTTAGGAATAAATAATATTTTTGGAATTTCTTACTTTTATGAACAATCGTTGCTTGTACATAGGGATGTCAAACGGGCCGAGCGACTCGTCAACCTCTTGGGAGGCTTGGGCTCGTACCCACGAGCCATTTTTGACGAGCCCATATGTAAATT
>NC_036245.1:6889059-6890189 GCF_002742605.1 Olea europaea var. sylvestris | reverse complement strand
GAAATTTCATTCAGTCATGATTTTTTTCCAAATTTAGTTCGATGAGGACAAGCACTCCGGTAGCATGTGATGCCCTAGTCAAAGTAAGTTCTCATGAATGACCCATAAAATGCGTGTATATGAGTTTATTTCTACCTTGGTATTCCGTGAGATGAGTAGGGGATTTGACAGAGTATTATGATGCACAGGATGTTATGGCAATAAGAATCTGTCCTTTTCATTGAATCCTTGACCTGGAATAATATCAATTAGACTGCACTTGGATTGCTTAATCGCGCAATAAATGATGGTTTAAAGTCTGCCCAGTCTAGTGGAAAAATCTTGATATATTGAGGGAAGAGGGATGTTCATAAATACCCTTATTTGTAGGGTCATTTTGAAAAATCATGATAAACATGTATTGAAATGCAAATATTGTAAATTTTCATCAATATACTGTAAACATTACGGTGATCTCCACCAATGGAACGAAGAATCAAATCCAGTAGCTCCAAAATTTCAACTCCTCCAGGCTCGAAATTAAGCAAAATCAATCAGACAACATTAAGCCCTTGTCTGGGAGTGATTTTGGATAAAATTGAAGCCAAAATCTAATCGTTATCTATGTAGGCCAATCGTAATTTTGGACCACTTTTAAGGCAGAAAGATATTTTTAGCCCTTAACATTTAATTCATTATTTATGATGGCTGGACATTTTTGGTACTTGCTTTTCCACAGTCAAATATTGTGGCCAAAATGGGACCCAGTAACGACTGAAAAATTGTTGAAAACACATCATCTTTAAAATTTCATTCATCAATTCTATAAATAATCACTCCAAATCTCCAGGTTTATATTATTTCTCATTTTTGATTCAATATGTTCATATTTTGATTGATTTAGATGTAGTTTAGAGTTTATGTTCAATATGTTGACGTTTACAATTTGTTTCAATGTGAGAGAGAAAACTCCTGTGAAAGAGGAAATTTATGTGTGATTGAAAACACAAGTAAATCCTAAAGGAGTTTGAAAACATCTAAAACACGATGATATTTCAGTTTGATTGGAAGCATGTTTGAAAATAACATTATTGAACTTGAGAGGAAACGAATTGTGTTAATGCATATGAAAAGTTGGCTTTGAATCAATT
>NC_036245.1:6857431-6869795 GCF_002742605.1 Olea europaea var. sylvestris | reverse complement strand
AGAATTAGGTTTTAACAAAATTAATTAAACATTGCAAAAAATGAAACTTTTCACAACATTCAAAAAATGTTGCAAAAAGTGAATAGTCAATAAACGTTGTAAAAGACTATATATTAAGAGTTTAGCAACAAGCATTGAACGTTGCTATAGAACCAAGTTTTAACAGCATTTATTAAACGTTGCAAAAAATAAAACTTTTCACAACATTCAAAGAATGACTTATGCAACAGCTTGCAAAAGACTATATATTAAAAGTTTTAGTAATAGGTATTGAACGTTGCTATAGAACTAGGTTTTAATAACATTTATTAAATGTTGCAAAAAAATTAAACTTTTTCGCAACATTTAAGAAACATTGCAAACGATAATATTGACAGCATGCAATTAAAAACGTTTCCAAAGCTCAATTAAATTAATCAATGGCAACATTTACTTAATAAAACATTGCGATAAACCCCTTTAGCAACACTTAATTCACGAATGTTGCCTTTTTGATGTTGCAAAAGGCCAATATAATAAACTATCTCATTGGAGAAAGAGTACACTAGGTGGACAATTACGAGTATAATTAGGTTAAACGTTCTTTTACTTTTAAATTGTACTCCTCTATTTAATGGATTAAATTTACTTCTATCGCACCTTTAATGTAATAAAAAGAAATATTACTAGAACACACTCGTTTGCATTCATACATTTTGTGGACAAGACAACGTTAAGAAAGAAAATCTCTCATAATTCAAATTGGAAGGAATATATGACTAAACATTGGGCCCCAGTTTGTAAAGATTAAAAACATCTTTTTAATAAATTTTGATAAAAGTTCATAGAATAGAATGTGCTCTTAAAAAGTTATGGGTCTTATAAAATACATTATAAAATAGAATTTTTAACTTTTATTTAGATTTTAATAAGATATTTTAACGTTACTAAAAGGGGTTGAATAAATTTTTATCTTTCTTCTACTTAAATATTTGTTGGCTGTCACTATGCTTTTGCTTTGCCTTTCTTTACCACTATCCACGCTCATCTTCTCTCTCTATAAAGGCAAGATCATCTAGCCCATTATTTTCTCCTCTCACCTTTTCAATATGACTGGTAATCCCTGCTCAAAATTCTACACAGACTGGTACAAATTCAACCCTTCACACCATTTTTCCACTAAAAGTCCTCATCACCTGATGACTCCCTATATTCACGACAATTCATTACACAGTACTCAAACCCCACCTCCGTCTCCAGTGAGGGAAGCTCTTCCCCTTCTGAGTTCAAGTCCCATAACTACAAGAAATAATGAAGAAAAACAAGAACCATCTTGGATTTTAGACATGGATATTTACAAAATCAAAGGGACTGAAGATAGGGTTACTGCTGATAATGAAGATGTTACTGTTGCACTGCACATAGGGTTACCAAACCCTAGTGCTGCTGATCTGGCATCTATTCTCTCTGAAACAAGTGCTAAAGATGAAGAAGCTGATGTTTCAAGGTACCCCATCAATAGACTCAATAAGGGACAGTACTGGATCCCTACCCCTTCTCAGATTCTTATAGGTCCAACACAGTTTTCATGTCCTGTTTGCTTCAAGACGTTCAACAGATACAACAACATGCAAGTGAGTTCCGCAAATATATACATATGGTGCATATTTTTCATGTCTTTGATTTCACTTGACCTTAGAAGATTCCAAGATTGCAGTTATGGGATTACTAAAAGTTCTAAGAGCATTAGACACCAAAACAAGAGAGGGATATAACTTCTTTTTCTTGTACCGAATGTCCCGTAAAAGTTCATTGTTTTTGATTTGAGTTCAATACTGGTATATAGCATGGGTACTGGGAGGCTTCAATTCTTCAGTCTGATAATCGATCAGAAATGTTTGATTGATATATTTGATTGAACTCAAGCAATATTCCTTATGCTTTTAGTCCTCTTTGAAGTCTGTGCCTTACAACTGGTTAACTCTGTAAAATCACTGAAACTTCAACAGTTATCAGAGACCCAGACAAGAACTTCCAATAAGTTTGTCAACTTTCATCCTGCAAACAGATACAATTTACCGACTTGAAAAGTCCATACCTAAAATTTTCAGGTCTTTATAACTTTGAAACTTGTCTCTTTTTCTTCCAGTTTTAGATTTTTGGAAAAGAAATAAAGAGTCTAATAATGGTATCTATCTTAAGTGCTTAATTATACTCACTATTCGAAAGAAATTAATCACAATTTTGGCGATCAGTACGATTCTTTGTTGGACGCCTAATCTTTTTCAAGAAATGCATTCAGTATTCTACATGAAGAATTATGCTCTTTTCTCAATGGTCCTACAGAATTCACATAATTACATCTTCGATCTTTCTACTTATTTTCTTTGTTCCCTTTGTTTTTCTGTGGGCTGAATAGTTTGGATCGTAAGTACCTGTGATTCTTCGAGAGTAGAAAGGGAAGAACTGTTATAAAGCTTAAACGGTTGAAAGGGAACAACTTCGTTAGTTTATTTAATTTTATCTTCAATGTGTCTCCTCAGGACCGGACTAATATTTTTTATTAATCAAATGTCCTATATGTACATAATTTCCATGTATAAATGAGCTACCGTACGTTATATCTAAGAATTTTTGGATTTTTTTTTGGTGCAGATGCACATGTGGGGGCATGGATCGCAGTATAGAAAAGGGCCTGAATCTCTAAGAGGAACTCAACCAACAGGAATGCTCAAACTCCCTTGTTATTGCTGTGCACCTGGCTGCAAAAACCACATTGATCATCCAAGAGCAAAACCCTTAAAAGATTTCAGAACCCTTCAAACACATTACAAGAGGAAGCATGGAATCAAGCCTTTCATGTGTAGAAAATGTGACAAAGCTTTTGCAGTGAGAGGAGATTGGAGAACCCATGAGAAAAATTGTGGTAAACTTTGGTACTGTATTTGTGGTTCTGATTTTAAGCACAAAAGATCCTTGAAAGATCATATTAAAGCATTTGGACTTGGTCATGGAGCTTTTGGCATTGATGGTGTTGAAGAAGAAGACGAACCTGCATCAGAAATTGAACAAGATGACGAATATATACAATAAATTCCTTTTCTAAGAATATCTCAATTTTAAGAGGCAGATTTTGCTTTATCTTGCAGGATTTTCTTGGCAACGTAGGGAAATATATGATGAAACGCAACCTCAGCTTGGGCTATTTTCTTGTAAATTAATTACTCCTTTTTGGGTTTCAAGTATCATGATGCCTTTTCTTTTTAGAATGCTTGATTACTCCTAGAATAATTCTCATTATAATGTAACAACTTTGCCAACAATTTGTACAGCTTTCTAGTAATTTAAACAAACGAACTTTAAAGTCAGTGGACATGCTAGGAACAAAGGTCCGTGAAGCATGGGGATTGGCAAAGTTATTAGGCTCCCATTTGGTAAAGATTTAAAAAAAAAAAAAAAAAATTGAATTTATTATTATCACATGTCCTTCCAATAAAATAATTTTACTTGTAAATTCATAATTTATACCTATCTTTTAACCATATATTCTAAAAAAAAATTAATTGCTTTTATCAAAATCTGTTCTCCAAAAAAAATCTAATCAAAATGCCCTAACGAAAGCAATCCAGCATTTTTGTAAATCATTGAATGATTGAGAATGTCTAAAAACTAAATGAAATTTAAATCTTGTTATAATATCTCTTTATGTATAAGCCTATTCAGTCACTCTTTTGTAGGATTAAATAAATGCAAAAATTATTTCAGTAAATGACTGTGTTAATGTATTAATAAAGTTAAAGCTGAAAATGATTAGAAAGTTACTGTGATCGCATAGAACATAGAAATTAATTTTAGCAACAATAAATTATTGTGTATACTAAGAGAGAGAAATTGAATGGAATTACTGAGGTCTTCTTAAATCCATGGTTTTGTTGGATTTAAATTTCAACAATCTGATTGTTGGTATAAGCTGTTATTTGGTTGTCCTAATTGTTTGGTTGTTATTTAATTTATATATAGTTATAAGTTGTGAATAGTTTTAATTCATCTAAATAACAATTACATTCAAAATTTAAATTAGATGTCTAATTTTACTACTGTTAATTATTCTACATAGGGTATTATATTCATACTACAATTTTTATTAATTGCACCACATTTTAATTATAATTAAAGTCCTTAAATGTTGCTTTTTTTTTTTTTTATCCTCCAATTTTTTGTTACATTTTTTCTACTTCTACATATCTTGATCGTGACAACTGAAGAAACTTGATTGCTTCAATCAATGCGCGATATAAGTTTGAAAATTTAGCTCACTTGCTATCTAGTTGTGGAATAAAGAGGGCTGACTCATGAAGAAGAAGACTATTTTTAATATGATTAAGCCCCCGTTTGACCCTCATTTTGTAGAAAAATTAAATGATTGAAATTTTTTTTTTTTTTTTTTTTTTTTTTTTTTTTTTTTTTTTTGTTTTTTTTTTTTTTTTTTTTTTTTTAAATGAGTGGTTGAAAAAAGAAAGAAAAATTTTCGATTTTCGTATAATATTACTTTATGGAAGATTGTGTGGTTGAAAAGAAGAGAGAGAAAAATGAAATGGAATGTAATGAAAAGTAAAGGTGAAAAGTAAAGGGGGCCAAACCGGGGCTAAATTACATATGCTATTTTGCACCGATTTTTTCTTTTCAAATCAATCTCTTTACACATACAAGTGTGGGTATGTTTCATACCTAATCTAAAAGAATCAGGAACAAGTTGTGTTGTAGCGTTTCTGGTAGGCAAACAGTTAGTGGATAAAAAGATAGTAGAGAGTATATTTGGTTCAAAATGTAGGATATATAAGCATGTCCTTACTTCTATACAAACCTAAATATTATAGGCTTAACATCCTGAAAATAAATCAGCTTTTTCCTTTTTGTGCATATGGTGCCTGCTTTGCTTTGGCTAGTGGAGAATTGTAGGGTATTCATAGATGTAACATATACCCTTTACATTGCACTTTTTTCAAATAATTCATAGAATTCCTAAGGGCTCTTCCTTACATTAATTTCTCAGCAATTTGTTATGAAATGATTTCTCAAGGACAATGCATATTTGAAAAGGGTTTAGCACATATTGGACCCAGCTTAAAATGATACTTAAAATCAGTTAAAACTCACTTTTGTTCTAGGTGTGATTCGTGTCTATTTATTTTCAGGGATCGAAATAGAATGACACATATTCTTGCATCCCATGCTAGTTTAGATATGCATATAATTCATTAGATAATTTATATTCGCCTATTATTTTGGATGACTTGATTGAATGAAATCTTTCTTCAATATGGAAGGGGGAAAAAAATGGGAGTAAGAAAACCGTAAATGAAGCAGTTTTTAGGCACTACCGTCCTCGTAGCTAATTCAAAGTAGTGGCTGCTTTGGGAGGAAGAATGCATGGACCTCAGAGGAAGTACCATACAACAACCTGCAAATCTGTGGAGCCAAAATTGTTTTGTACAAAAACTTTAGCTTTGAACATGCATGTATTGCCAATATAATCCCAATTGTCAAGATTTAATTGACAGTTGAACAAAATATACAAGGCGACTAGTCAATACAGTATTGTTACCTGTACATATATAAAAATTCCTATACATTTTTCGTAATTAATGAGCATAATTCTAATCCTTCTGACACACACTGTAGCTTGAAGTGACATCTCATATTGACAACAAACTTATGTTCAAGTCTAATTTTTTTAGGTATAAATTTTGTGAAAAATAGATTTTCAAAGAATTTGTGATTGAAAAGTAGAAAAAAATTATGAACTTATGTGTAAAATTAATCTACTGAAAATTGTATGAATAAAAATAATTTTTTTTAAAAAAAAAAATCTTAAAGATTTGCTAGCAAATAGGAGTTGGATTGTTGACAAGAACATTAAAGACTACGGTGGGGACTGGGAAATACCATGAAGGCACTTGGGTTAGATAAACATGTTAGATTTTGTGACCCAAATTAGGATAGATTTTTTGGAAAATATTGTCTTTAATAAAACATCGATTCATTTGCTAATCTTTTTTCAATTTCTTTACTTTAATCTTATTTTCTTCATTGTGATTATACATATTTCATATTATTCATTAATCTCAATTCTTGCATCGCCTTCAGGTCCAACAAGTGGTATCAGAGCAATTCTGCTAACTTGATTATTCCCAAAAAGTGGTATCAGAGCTAGGTTGCAGGTTTTGCGTGATTTAATTGAGATTTTTCAAAGATTGTTATATTGAGGTATGATATTCCGCTGCTGGATCGCAATATTTTCCTGTGGCAAGTAAAAATGAGGACTGTGTTGGCGTAGATGGATTTAAACGATACTTTGCTGGGTTTTGATAAAATGCCAGGAAATTGGACAATGGAGGAGAAACAATGGAAAGACATTAAGGCTTTATAGTAGATTTATCTTCATCTTTTCAATAACATTCTGCAGGACGTATTGAAGGAGAAAACGACGACTACTTTTTCGTTAAAACTGGAGCAGTTGTGCATGACTAAAAGTCTTACGAGCAAACTGCATATAAAAAAAGGCTGTATTCCCATAGCATGGCGGAAGGATGATCGCTAC
The DNA here is from genome assembly GCF_002742605.1 of Olea europaea var. sylvestris. NCBI lineage: Eukaryota > Viridiplantae > Streptophyta > Magnoliopsida > Lamiales > Oleaceae > Olea > Olea europaea. The sequence continues at coordinate 6,863,215 of NC_036245.1, read as the reverse complement.
AAGATCACCTAGTTATGTTCATGAAAATCGTCACGAATTTGGCAACATTGGAGGTCAAATATGATGAGGAGGATTTGGCCTTGACCCTGTTGTACTCACTTTCCCTTCATACTCGTCGTTCTAAGACACGAAATTTTACAATCTTAACACGCTTACCATTGAAGACGCTTACGATGCTTTATTTTCAAAGGAAAAGATGAAGCGTCTGGTTGGAGCTACATCTAGGGATGAGGATGCTCTAGTATCTCATAATAATCGATGGAGGAGTAGATCGCGGACGAACTTCAACAATTTGTATTGCTTCTACTGTAGGAGGAAATGATGCCTTAAGAAAGATTGCAAAAAAATGCAAGCTAAAGGTAATTTAGTTGCAAGATAATGGGAGACAATCACCCACTCCAAACAAGAACAATGTCGTTGAGGATTTTTCGAATGGCGAAAATGTGGTATTGGTTGTTTTTGACATGGAGTCTAAGCCTGACGAGGAGTGAATTCTGAATTCAGCATGTGCGTTCCATATGTGTTCCAATCGGGACTTGTTTGAGGCATATGAGGAGGTTAAGCACGGTGGAGTTGTCATGGGAAACAACCAATCTTATCGGGTTGCTGGAATCGATCGGGTCAGATTGAGGTTGCAAGATGAGATAGTCAGAATACCTAGCCAGGTTCGACATGTTTCAGATTTGAAGAAAAATCTCATCTCGTTGAGTACTCTGGATTTAAAAGGGTATAAGTTCTCAGGTGAAGGTGCAGTCTTGAAGATCCGAAGAGATGTCCGGGTTGTACTAAAGGGACGAAAAAAGTCTCAATTGTACATCTTGCAGGGGTGTGCAGAACCAGTTAGAAGACATGTGAACAAGTTTTGTACCATGGTGAAAATTCAATTTGGTACAGTACTTCTTGTGATGGACTCTGAGTTGATTCAGAACACTGCTAGAGAAAGCGTTAGTGATTCCGCTTTGCCACCATTTTAGGGTTTGGTATGTTCTTATAAATATGTGACTCTTCATTCAGTTTAGGTGAAGCTTTATGACTGAATTTTTGTATTTTCTTCACATTATATTTAGTCCCTATTTGGTACCCATTTTTTTCAAAATGCATTTTTCTCTTTTTTTTTTTTCAACTATATATTCTTTATTAAAATAATATTACACGTAACTCAAAAACTTTTCTTTATTTTTCAACCACACATTTTCTATCAAATTACTATTCTAAAATACATTTTACATAAAAATGGCTATTAAACACCCTCTTAATAAAAATCAGTTCCTCTGCTAATCTCTTTTCATTTTCTTTACTTTAATCTTGTTTTTTTCGTTATGATCGTACATAATTTATACTGTTCATTAATTTCAATTCTTACATCGCCTTTGGATCCAACAAGTGTATCAGGACAATTCTGGTAATATGCTTTCCCAACAAATCAAATGGATCTGATAAATGATAAATTTGTTGTATAATCCCTTTACGTACGAGAGGACAGGTGACCAGTGTCAAATTCAAGTCCTTGTCGGCTCCTCCACTATTTACTTTTCTTCTCCTTCAACTCCACACTGTTAGAGTGCAGTAACCATTCATCTTTACTTAACCAGACCAGACCAACCTACCAAACTCGACACTTCCCAATGATATTTGCCGTTTTTGCATTATGTAATTTATGTGTGTGAAAATCCCAAGGTCCATTATTTATTCAATACATTACTCTTATGATCTCATCCATGAAAATCCCAAGTATTATTATACAATATACGTAGCTTCAAGGAGACCAATCCTCCTAGTAAGAAGAAATTATGCCTGTATTTATATACATTCAAATTTCTACACAAAGGAGACACCTTTGTCCCCTGTTCGACTCACTTTCTTACGCATTTTGTCATTGCGACTCCCAAGAGAAGTCCTTTCTTAAAAATATATATACCTACACCCTTTTTGGTTTAGCTAAAATAAGATATTTAGTAGATTTTGATAAAAAAAAATAATGAAATGTATGATTAGAGAGTAGATAAAAGTTGTGGTTCCTATAAAATGTTGAATTAAAAATGATTTTGGGAAAAAAAAATAAAAAAAAGGGAATTGAAAGCAAAACAAGGACGTATGTATGCGCGCATTGCATACGTATAGAAGAGTTTGTATATACACACAAACTAATGTACAGTGTACTATTATATACAATGAGAGACCAAAAGTTTACGTTGAAATTATTTAAATCAATGTTATGTATAATGATATGCGAGACAACTTTTTTATAGAGGCCCCAGCTCCTTGAGGAAAATGCAAATATAATTTTTTGACCAACTTTTGATAATGGAAAACAAGAATTAAACAGAAATTCATTTTTCCCAAAAGATCTACTTTTCCACTTATCATTATCCTTCAAATATGCCTACAGTACTCTCATCCATTTTTCATCTGCTAAAGCTATCTCTTGTTATCATGTTTGAAGATTCTGCAAGTTGTATTACAAAATGATTCGAGTATCTTTACAAGGAAAGAACTTCACAATGAAGATACACACGTGTATAGAGATTGTGTTCAAGTCTAGGCTTTTCTTTCTGCATTGTGCAACCAAATATGCAATCGGCGAGGAGAAAAAAGCTACATTAATTTGACGAATCAAATCAAATGGTTTTCGTTATCCACATAACTATCAGAATCTCTCCTACTTGCATGCTGGAAGACTTTAAAACCTTTAACAAATGGATTAATTAATTTTATTAAAAGTTATTGTTTGGTTATTTAGAATTGGTCATGGAGAGATTTTTCAAGGCATAAGTTTCATCCCTAAAAGTAAAATATAAAAAATGAATTCAAAAATTAAAATTAAAATTATAAAAATTTATAAAATTTAATAAATAGTGAATAAAAATAACGCAAGCTCCTAATGATTATTTATACAAAAGTTTAAAATGTATATATTTTAAGTGAACAAGGATAAAAATATTCTCTATCTATTATTTCATATATTTTGAACTCAATTTATTATTTATTATACTTTTGTGGTGAGAAAAAATATTGTAATATAAAATGTAATATTATATAATAATATATTAACACAAAATCCGTTTGATTCCCATTTTTCTTGAAATACATTTTTCTCTCTCTTTTTTTTTAATCACATAATCTTTATCAAAATAATATTACACGTCAATCAAAAATATTTTATCCATACATTCTTCATCAATCTACTATTCTAATATTCAATTTTCCTTAAAAATGGGTGTCAAACACCCTCTGAATAATCAAATTTTATTGAATAAAATGTCATAATTTTTTTTTTCAGAATATCAAACCAAACATATTTTCTAATTATCGGTTTTGAGAAATAATTTTCAAATGACAAACCAAACGTGTTTTCAAAAATCTTAAAACAAAAATAAAAAATTGAAAATGAACTCAAAACTGAAATTTGAAACACAAACTAACTGATCCAAAATTTCTTGTAATCCTATCCTATGTAATAATTAATGTATATGTCCCTTATATATATCTCATAATATAAGTTGGTAATTTTGATTTTATAGGATGCAATTGATTATTAAGTTAAGATTCAAATATTAATTACTATCAATAATTAAGATTATTTTCCCATTAATCAATCATCATGGTCATAGTAGCATATACACATGAATTATTGGCTACTTTCATGCAATTGTGTTTTGGATATCAACAATATTTCAAGTTTTAGTAAATGTACTCAACAACTAAGACTAAAAAAATGAAATTCGATGAACAAAGTTATTGGGGGAGTCTAGTAGAAGATGAAGTGCCCGTTTGACAGCTTTTATTTTTATTTTTACTTTCTTTCTCTAGGAAACCTTTTTGAAGAAGTTACTATTATTTTTTTAAAGAGTTTCCTATTTCAAAAGTACTTCTAGAGGAAGATACACTAGATCAATATGCTTTAAAAAAATTCTTCTAATCAAATGAGTTCAAATGCAGCTTTTGAATATCAAAAGTTCATTTTAACTTCTCAAAAAGCATGCCAAACGGGCCGTAATACATTTTATCACTATATACTTGTATCTTTTGTACTTATTTTATTAACTACTCTGCATCAGACATGCACGTATTGTTGTTTATAACTTGAGAGGAGAATGGACAAGGTGCCCATACTCGTTAACGGGTTTTGTTCTTTCCAATTTTCTCCGAGTCCCTCCTTTTGCATTCACTTGTCCTACTTAGGTAATTCAGACAACATTTCAGTGCAAACATTCAAGTCAGATTATGATTATTTGGTGCACTCACGAACAATGCATCTTCCCAATAAAGCTTTGCAAATCAATTATGTTGACTTCTTTTTAAAACTACATTGTATTATTAAATTTAAAGTTTGATCATTTGCTAATTTTTTTTTCTTTTATTCAATACCCTTTTGCAATACTTTACTTTGAAAAAGCAGCCATATCATTATTCATTACCTTTTTCTCATTAAAGGTAAATCGAGTACATAGCCCAACTTTAGTTCCCATGAATCTTTCTCAATGATCTATGTTTCGTATCTCACTTATCTGAAGTTTTTTCTTTCACAAACTTGTAAACTGATCCCGGGAATTCCTCGACAAATAAATAAGAATTAAAAAAAAACTTTAATGCAAATTAAGATAGTTAAGATGTCTAAAATATCGTTTCATGTCTTGCCATATTTTGACCTCGAAAAATGGACCTTCCACGTGACCAACGGAGAGCAACTCCAAGTGTATTCCTCCCTGGGCACGGTACAAACAGTCAGAAGTATATAATCATTTCCAGCGAAGGTGGTAGCGACCGCATACACTCCGACAATCAAGTTAGTCAACGATAGGCTGCTGGATCACGTAGCAATAGTCGCCGGTACTTTTTATCACAAAGAGGGAAGAGAATATAAATATATATACATACTTGAATTGTGAAGTTACATTACCTTGCAAAGATTTGGATCTTTGGTATTTATAGGGAGGACGTTGGAAGGAGTACCATTAGATGAGAAATACGTGGATTCATATGTCGGTTCGAGACATCTGCTCGTAGGTGTCTATCAATCATTTCTTAGATGGGTGGGCATTTAATATTTTTGACTTGGAGTTGACATATGTCGTAGGGATGTCACATCCATCATTCCTAAAGATTTCTTGGACAGATCCTTGCCCAAATGATTCGTATCTTGGGTTGAAGTGTCGGCTCGCATGTTTACGTGTTTCAACTTGTATGTATCGCCTTGGACCACATTGGAATGATGATTGTCTCAGTTATACTGGCTTGGACAGCACGTACCACCTCGAGCCATTATTGCACGTGCGCATATCTGCTTCGATTGCACTGGCTTGAATTAATTGTTATGCTTTTTGACTCGCTAGAGTGTGGCCATGTCTTGCTGAGGAAGCGTAACAACGATCTCCTAAGTCTAGGTGTGAATATTTATATAATACATAGACTATTAACAAATTTGGGTCGCTTGTTTGAGAGAGATTCGGGGTAACAAAGGCATTGTCCTAGAGGAGGACGAGGCTCTGAGTGATTGTAGTTTTTGAGAAAGCTAAGGTTGCAAAAGCGTTGTCCCGCAGGAGTACGAGGCTTTATGTGATTCTTTAAAAAGGCTGAGATAGCAGCGGCATGTAGGGATCCTAGCTAATGATTTGAAAGCTGTTGTATGTTCCCACGAAAAATAGTTGAATTGTCGCCTGCTCCCAATAAAAGCTGCCACTACTAATCATGGCAAGTGACTGCTGAGGCTTGAGGGTACGCGTCTTATGAGAGCATGTGCGACACCATCAGATTATGGTATATATATATATATATATATATATA
>NC_036245.1:6773235-6855921 GCF_002742605.1 Olea europaea var. sylvestris | reverse complement strand
CAATGGAGGCTGCCTATGAAAGGCTTTCCTTCCATTTTACAAACTTTTCACTTTGGCTAAAGCGAAAACACTCTTGTTCTTCATACATAACCTCTGACAGCATTCTTGCTACTTTTGGGTTTTTCGACAATCTTCTGTGAGTTTTTGGGTTTTCTGACAAGCTTTCGGTATCCATTCATCCATTCTATGTAAATTATTCAAAACCTTCACTACATTTATCTCATTTTTCTATAAATAGCATCTAATTTAATAGACGAGGTGACGAGGGGAGAATGGTGGAAACTAGGCTAGTCAAACCCACTGTATTATGTTCGGACGAAGTGTCTAGGGCCATACTAGGGAGGAGAATATTTGGAAGAGGCCAGATAGTCCTATGGATATCTCGGTTCGTTGGAGAGCCTATGAATATCCTTGAGGATGAACATTGCTAACTTGATAAAACTGCGAGCGGAGTATAGGATCCTAGATAGCATAGGCCTTATAGTTTCAAACCCCAATGAGCAAGCCTGCTATTTGAGGTTAGGGTGCATGACTATAAGCGAGGCTATTTTCAAGGCAGGATTTAGGTTTCCCATTCACCCTTTCTTTAGCTTTATCTTGAGGTCTTACGGATTGGCCCCTACCTAATTGCACCCTAAACTTTTGGAGCCAAATGGTTGGATCATGGATATCTTGGAGTGAAGCTTCCTACAGGATGGAGATGCCCTTTTCCATTTTTTAGACCTTATATATTCCAAAAGTGACCGTGGGGGTGATAAGACGAGTGGGTGGTAGTACCTTATGTCATGGTGGGCCCACACTTCATTTGTGCTTGATCTGCCAAGCTCGATAAAAAATTGAAAGAGTTCATGGTGCTAGGCCTCTGAAAGGTAGGACACAATGGAGGGTGACCACCAGAAGCTTTTGACAGTTCCTACGAAGTTTTCTACTTTTAGTGAATACTCAACTGTTTTTATTTCTTACATATTCCCATTCGCTGTTCAAAAGTTACTTTTGTAAAGGTGCATTACCTTGGTGTGATTGACGACAAAAGACTTCGACACTATCTACATCATTTACCAGCTCCAACACAAGAGCAGGTCGTACCATGAGCTCATAAGGAAAAAACATTTACTTCATCAACAACGGAATCATGTTTTCTCAAGGTAAATTCTTGGAGTGGTTACATAATTATTTATTGAATTGCGAACTGAGCTTCGTCTTCCTATTGCACACGACGTCATGAAGATTAGGCCACTGAAGCTGAATTTTGATACTATTTAGAGGTTGATGGCAGAAGTTAGAGCCTTAAAAACATCGCCTGCTACTTTCAAGAAGTAGACTGATGACCTATTGAGCGCCAATAAAAAGCTCTTTTCTCGAGATGAGGAGGAGAACGAAGTCTCCTCAATTAAGAAGAAAAAATGGGTTGTTGGGCCATCCTCAAAGGGCCTCACTGTGGCAAGGCCTCCTACCTGCCAATCTACCATATCGACGGCGATCATGATAAAAGATAATGTTCCCTTGATCCTTGAGGTATCCACAGCCTCCGTGGTTCAAAACGTGGCTCAGACACCAAATCCGACGAAGAAGAAGAGGCTAGGCTCCGACAATGAGGTTGAATTTTTGGGGATTAACTCAGAGGAGCCGGTGAGGAAGGTATTTAAGGCCTTATCACCCTAAAACGACCATATTTGCCATGGTTGGACCGATGCCTGAAGGGACCATGTCTCTTCACCGCCGAGGACTTAGCAACTAATAATGCCTACCTCGTCGGAGCCCTAAGCACAAGTGTTCAACTTGAGGGTCTTGTGAAGGATCTTAGGGCTAAAAATATGGATCTGACCCAGCAGTTGGAGATGGCTCTACACTAGGGGAATGTAATAAGTACAGAAAGGGCCAAGGCCAAAGAGGTCGAAATAAAAAAGGTCGAAGCTGAGAGTAAGCTCGACAAGGCCAAGCCATGGTAAAGCAGTTGAAGAAGGAACTGCACGAGATCGAATGCCAAGTAACAACACTCACAAGGCCATTGGACTATGCCAATGAGCACCATCAATTGGCCTATAGAGCTGAGGCAGTAGATTGGGGCCCAGGCAAAGGAAATTGATTCATTGAAAGTCGAAACAAAAGTGGTTGGAGAGTCGACAATTCAGAACTTCATAGACCATTTTGAGGAGAATGAGCTCTACGACACCTTCGTCAGTTATTAGGTTTCTTGGAACGCCCAGATAATGCTAAAACACCTGGGGAGTCCACCCAACCTTGGATATTTCATCATTTGAAGAGGATTTTGGAGGACGTATCGGAGGTCGCCCTGATATCCAAGCCGACAATGAAACTCATGCCAGCAGATCCTTAGGTCAAAATTGTAATAGTTTCGGCCCTCTTATATATATCTTGATTAATGAAATTCTAATTATTCGTGTAATTGCTTCTTTCGGTCATAATCAAACTGGTTTTATTATTAATTACCGAACTCAAACTTCGACACAGTTGGACTTTACCTTTAGATCATATTGAAATTAAGTCCCAAAAAGTAATGAACTTGAATTGACTAATTTCATAAACATGAAAGTTTACATCGAACATACTATTAGTAGTACTGTCTCATGTGTTCTACGTTTCATTAATGAGGCAACAATCTCCCTTCCATGTCCTGTAGGTATCGGGTCGTGTTTCTTTGTTTATATGATACGGGCTCTCCCAATTTGGGCTTAACGTCCCGTGCCTAGTTGTTTTGATGATGGAAAGATCCTTTGAAGCACTAGATCGCCTAAGCGTATGTTCGATTCTTGACCATGGCGTTGTAGTAACAGGTCATCTATCGCTGATATGCTGCCATTTTCGCTCGATAGGTATCCATAATTTCTTTAAGGAATTGGAGCTTGCACCTTCACAGTTCATCATTAGTTATTTCATTGAAATGAATGCATTGAGATGATGGTATTCATACTTCTATTAAGCTCATGTCCTTGGCACTCTAAGTCATGGAAAAGAGGGTTTCTCCCGTTGCAGTCCGAGTAGTGGTGTGTATGGCCTAGAGGGCTTGGGAAGTTCGTCTATCTATGCTCCTTTCGAAGTGTCAAGCTTGAAAGCTTAAGACTAGCTAACCAAGAGGGTGGTGAATTGGTTATTGTAACTTTTTCGAAAGTTAATTCTAAGTACAAAACAATTACTTATTTAAATGTAGCAATTTATCAAATATTTATAGACGTGAAAGAGAGCAAAGACAAGATGAAACCACAAGTAATAAATAAAAGCAAAGATAAGTAAAAGGGAAGAGAATTCAAATGATATGATATAGAGGTTCGATCCAATGCAATGATCTGCATCCCCTGTTACCAAGCTTTCCATCACGAACAAGGCCTTTTTCACTATATTGATTGACTTATGGTACAATCCAACCTTCTTACAATGCTTCCGGTGACTTACGAACAAGGAGCACCAATCCTTTTACACCGTTGAGCTTTCCGAGACCTCAACCGACCCACAATCAAAAATTTAAAAGAAAATTGAAGTTACAATCAAAGACTTCTCTCTTAATTAATGATATGAACTTAATTTAGAATCAAGAGAGAAGTAGGTACAACACTTCAATAAATCACAAAGAATATAGCTCGAGTATTGTATGAAAAATTTTAATGAGATCTGTGATTTTACAAAGTTTGATCACTCAAATTTTTTTTCAAGAAATAAATGATTTGATTTTATGAAAGTTGAAAACAAGGTAGAAAAGTTTAATAAATAGCTCTCTTAAATGCTCAAGAAATTGTTATTATAAATGAGGAAGTGAAGAGCTATTTATAGCACTCAAACAGGCAAAACTTCTGTCCATCCGGACAAGTCATCTGGACATCCGAACTTGTCTGGACAAGGTAAAAACTAGCCGTTTGAGTCAGAGTCAAAACGATAAAATAAATTGACCATTGGGTCCTAACGTCCAGATGGGCAGAAAATTGCCCCTTCGGACTTTCTCCTTCATGATGAATTTTCATGCAGCTACTTGAAAGATTTTCTCATTCTGGATAAATATTTTGCAAATATGTATTATTAAAAATCGAAATACTTATCTTTTTTAAAATAATTTTTATGCAAGTATTATTTGTCGTGAAAGAGTCTTGTGCATAAAAAAATTGTTTGTTATAATCGATGCGAAATATTAAAGTGTTTTACCTTTACATTTGAGTACTAAAACACGTCTGTATCTAATGTCTTCAATTTCTTCTTCCAAAAAATTTTGACGCGAAAGCTCGATTTCAATCTCTTAATTCGTCGATCTCCAAACTTTCCTTGTGCATTGATCGTTTGTCGCCAAGGTTGTTCGTCTATGTGTATGAATCTTGATCTCAATTCTCGTATTTTCATTCTTCGTTAATTTCACAATAATCACTAACAGCGCTTAAATTCAATTAATTAGAATTAAACGTAATTTGTCTGTAATAATCAAAACGAGATGTCAATCATTAGGTCAACAATTTCTCCTTTATTATGACAAACAATATGATTTGCAATGCAAATATTAAACAAATTGAATTGGCACAAGGAATAAAAATATTGAATATTACAAGTATTGCTTTCCCCTATCGATTTCACTTAAGTTCCCCTTATCAACATGTATATAAAAATTTATTATTCCCCTTACAATATTCTTCCTTTGTTGCATAACCATCTACTTATCTTTCACCTTTTGGCATAAGCAAAAAGGAATAAGAATACGAGTAGCGAAAATGAAATAATAGCATTGAGAAAGTCAACCATTCAATGGAAAATAGGCAAAGTACAAAAGATAATTAAACGATGCAATAGATAAGCATAAAAGTTCAATAATCGAAATATAGAATCATATAAAATATCCAATAGAATACGACAAGGAAATAAACTAAGGGGCTGGAGGTGGTGGTGGTGGGAATCGAGCATAGAAATTAGCGAAGAAAATAGTTTACTGAGTCTGCATCTCAAATCGCTAATGCTGCATCTCAAGCTGTCGATCATGGATAGTAGTTTGTTGACCCTGAATCTGGAATAGTAGGCTACCCATGCTATCGACTGTCGAGGTAAGCGAATCAATCTGCCCATGAATGAGATTATACTGCTCCTCGATGAATGTAGAACGATGAGGTGTACTTGAGCGAGGAATATCTGATGCGGGTACAGGAGCTTCATGAACGTCAGTTTCCCTCTCGGGTTCAGCGTCAACTTCTTCTTCAAATGAAAGAGTAGATGGATCAGACGTAGGATCGAACCTTCACGTGTGAGCCACCCAAATTACCATATTCCTTTATTATCTTCATCTTTTTTAGTGTTTGGATGTTGATAGTATTGGTAGGGCGTAATGCAATAAAATCTTCCCCATTGAGTGAAATGTTAAAATGTTTGAAAATTTTTGTAAAAAGCATCCCATAAGGTAAAGCTTTAGTGTGATGTAATGTATGTACGAGTTTCATAAGTCCCATGACGATAGTAGAAAAATCAATGCAACGCCCAACAACAATTGAGTCCAAAATAAAGAGATCGAAGTGATTGACTTCGTCTCGTGGTCCTTTTCAGGGAAAAATGATATTGGCAATTATATTTTGTAAAACCTTGCATGGGAGAGTTAATTGATCTGTGCTTAATTTTATGATATTCTTGAAGTCCTTCTCGGTGACTCGTCGACAAGCCTAGGAAGGATCGTAACCTTCCATGATAGGTGGAGATTTATGTACAAATACTTCCAAGTCACAATTTCAAGTTCGAGAATTTCACGAATCAATGCTTTTGAAATCGTAATGCGTACATTTTTAAATAAATGTGTAATCTCGTCGGAACGAGGTGCAACGTGCATTTTTTGATAAAATTCTTTATGCATGTTCTTCCATAGTAGCAATAGATACCCATCCTATGTTTTCAAAATATTCTTCAATATGAAATGCGGGAGCTTCAATTGTAAAATCCATAAAATCAACATTCTTATCAATTAAAATGGGTGACTTTTCAAAGGGGTTTCGTGGCACCTCCGGCTCCAAATCCATTTCCTCATCAGATGACAATGGAGGAGGTCATCTCTCGGTTCTTCTTACCCTTTTCCTCTTCGAGATCCCGACATTTGATGATAATTTGAAATTTCCCAAAATTCCCAAAAAGACTCAAGTTTGAAGACTAAGGCTCGATCTTTGCAACCCAAATTTGGAATGAAGGTTTGAAAATCAAGATGAGTGTGATGTGGGTTTTGAAATCTTACACCAAATGTAAAGGATTATGTACAAAATTAGTGCAAAATTTTCAGAACAAAGGTTGGGGTCGAGTGGTGTGAGATTGGGAAATTCGAGATTGAGTAAAAAATGAGTTTTTGAAAGGTAAAATTGGATTTTGAAACCCCTAATTATGTGAGAAACTACAAATGGAGTGTAAGGAGAGGAAATTTGAGAGGAGAAAAATGTAGAAAAGTAGAGAAAAATGAAGAAGACGAAGAAGTCTGGTTCACATTTTGAAGAACGCGAACCGCTACAGATTCGGACATCCAAATCGACAGTGTTCGAAAAACACTGCCAATCCTAACGATTCAGTCTGGATCGTCCAATCTGGATATGATGCGTCTTTTTTTATAAAGTTATTATACTAAATTTTCATCAATAATTCCTAAACCTCTTCGAATAGATGAGAAATGATCGTGTGCGAGAGGTTTTGTGAAAATGTCGACCAATTGGTCCTCAGTCTTTATAAATTCTAATTTTCCCTTTTGTACATGATCACGAAGAAAGTGATGTCTAATCTCAATATGTTTAGTTCATAAATGCAAGACGGGATTCTTTGATAGATTAATAGCACTAGTATTATCACATAAGATAGGCACATGATCATAAGATAAATGATAATCACATAATGTTTATCTTATACATAATATTTGTACACAACAGCTAGCGACCGATATATATTTCGTCTCAACGGTGGATAGTACAACGGAATTTTGTTTCTTACTAAACCAAGACACAAGTTCAAAGCCTAAAAAGTGACAATTTTTGCTAGTGCTTTTACGGTCAACATTATATCCAGCCAAGTCGGCATCTAAATAACTAATTAAATCAACATGTGTGCCCTTTGGATACCAAAGTCTTAGGGTCCGAGTTCCACTTGAATATCAAAAAATTCTTTTAATGGCACGTAAGTGAGATTCCTTAGGATTTGATTGAAATCGAACATAAGCAAACACTAAACATAATATCGGGTCTACTAGCAGTTAAATAAAGAAGGGATAGAATTATAACTCAATATTTTGTGACGTCTACTAATGCAAACCCCGTAGCAACGTTGACTACGAAACCCACAGGAAGATTGTTCTAAAACCTAGAAAAGCTAAATTACAGGTTTAGAGATTGAACCCCAAATCAGTGAACCAACAAACCCAGTAAGATCGTTGCTTGAAGGACTACACAATCCAAGACTCGCACCCAAGTTGTAGAATGCCACAAGAATTACAATCCTTGATAAGTTCCAATTGTCAATGAAGAATGGAAAAGAAAGCACAATAGTCTCTCTATTAAAATTCTCTCAAATTAATATATAAAGTGTCTAACCTCACAATAAAAGAAAATAATCTATATTTATACTAGACTCAAAATCCCTAGAAAATCTAGTAAAATTCACGCATAGCTTGTCCAAGATTACAATAATATGGAAAGAATAAAAATCTAAACAAATAAGGAAAATCCCGAAAAAAAGGAAAGATTCACCCAATTTTTAATAATATGCGGTCGCATAGAAGAAACTTGTGACACCCAATTCATCCCTACCTGGTTGTATGCGACCGCAAGGCTCATCAACTATGTGGTCGCATAGTTGGTCCCGACTGCAAATTCTTCGTCCACTTGTATCATGTTGATCCACTTCGATTCCGCTCTCGACCGGAACATGAAAGTTGCCTCATTTTGCGTTCCGAACATTGTCCCATCAGTGATTGCATGAATTAATAATCCCATCACTTGTTTCACCCACTTTGCTCTCCATCGTGTCATCGGTTTCCCTTCAATTATCAACGGGTCTCGTTCCACACTCGTCTTCGTCGGGCTTAACTCCTAGATCACATCATCCCCTCCATCTTCAAAAGAATTGTCTTCAAATTTGAACTTACATCAAAGAGAGAAAGATCAGTTACATTAAAAGTTGTCGAAACATTATTCTCACCTAAAAGATCTAGTTTGTAAGCATTGTTGTTGATCTTCTCGGTGACTTGAAATGGACCATCTCCTCGCGGTTGTAGCTTGGATTTCCTTTGCTCCGAAAAATGCTCCTTCTTGAAATGCACCCAAACCCAATCTCCTGGTTCGAATGTCACTCGTTTTCTTCCTTTGTTTGCCCGTGACACAGCAAGCTTGTTCTTGTTCTCGATTTGCAACTTTACCTTCTCATGAAGCATTTTCACAAATTCTGCTTTCTTTTTACCATCTAGACTACCTCGTTCATTCACAGGTAATGTAATTAAATCTAGAGGTGTTAGTGGATTAAAACCATAAACAATTTCAAACGAAGTAGTAGAATGAGGAGCACGATTATAAGCAAATTCAATAAAAGGTAAAAAATCTTCCCAAATTTTCAAGTTCTTGTTGATTACCATACGTAGCAATTGAATAATCTTCCTATTGACTACTTCAGTCTGGCCATCAATTTGTGGGTGACAAGTTGTAGAAAATAACAATTTTGTGCATAACTTACCCTACAAAACTCTCCAAAAGTGACTTAAGAATTTAATGTCCCTATCTGACACTATACTTTTTTGGAACCCCATGCAAATGCACTACTTCCTTAAAGAACAAGTCAGCTATGTGTGGCATCGTCAGTTTTATGACATGGTATGAAATGCACCATCTTACTAAACCTATCTACCACCACAAAAATTGAATCCCGCCCTTTCTTAGTCCTAGGTAAACCTAAAACAAAATCCTTTGAAATATCAACCCAAGATTCACTAGGTGTAGGTAATGGGGTGTATAGTCCTTGAGGTAAAACTCTAGACTTAGTACGTTTGCAAGTTATACATCAACTACAAACTCTTTCAATATCACTTTTCATCTTAGGCCAATAGAAATGCTCACCTAACATCTCTAAGGTCTTTTGTATCCCAAGTGCCCCCATAAGTCCACCACTATGAGCCTCTCTCACCAATAACTCTCGTATTGAACAATTAGGCACACATAGTCTATTTTTCCGAAATAAATAAACCTCGTGTTTAAAGAATTTGTCAATAGCCCTTTTATCAAAAGATTCATAAATTTTAGAAAAATCTAAATCCTTTTCATACAATGCCTTAATGTGTTCAAAGCCAACCAATTTAGAACCAAGAAAGTTAGCAATATTTACCTTCGAGACAATGCATCTGCTACTATGTTTTCTTTACCTTGCTTATACTTAATGACATAGGGAAAGGTCTCAATAAACTCTATCCATCTGGCATGCCTCTTATTCAACTTTTCTTGACCCTACAAATGCTTCAATGACTCGTGATCAGTATGAATAACAAATTCCTTTGGCCATAAATAGTGTTGTCAAGTCTCCAATGCCCGAACAAGAGAATACAACTCCTTATCATACGTCGGATAATTCAATGATGCGCTACTCAACTTCTCACTGAAATAGGCTATCGGTCTTTTGTCCTGCATTAAAACTGCTCCAATACCTATTCCTGATGCATCACACTCAATCTCAAAAGTTTTGTTAAAGTCAAGTAACGCTAAAACGTGTGCCTTACATAATTTTCCTTAATCATTCTAAATGCAAGCTCCTGTTCATCTTCCCAATGAAACTCCACACTTTTCTTAACGACCTCTGTAAGTGGTATAGTGATTGTGCTAAAGTCTTACAAATCTCCTGTAAAAACTACCAATCCATGGAAGCTCCTAACTTCAATTTAACCCCATTAGCACCAACTACAAATCCTAGAAATACCTCTTTATCCATGCAAAATGTACAGTTTTTAAAATTAATATACAATTGTTCCTTTCTCAATACTACAAGCACACAACGAAGATGTCCTACATGCTCATCAATATTTTTGCTATAGATTAAGATATCATCAAAATATACTACAACAAATTTTCCAGTTAAAGCACATAAAACATGGTTCATTAAGGATATAAAAGTGCTCGATGCATTTATGAGTCCAAAAGGGATAACTAACCATTCATACAAACCATACTTAGTTTTAAATGCAATTTTCCACTCATCACTTTCTCTTATGCGAATTTGATGGTACCCACTTTCAAGGTCAATTTTGCTAAAAACACATGCACCATACAACTCATCTAACATATCATCTAACCTAGGGATAGGATGATGATACTTTATTATTATATTGTTGATGGCTTTGTAATCCACACACATTCTCCATGTTCCATCTTTTTTTGGCACCAACAACATTGGAACTTCACACGGACTCAAGATTTCCCGAACATAGCATTTTTCCATAAACTTCTCCACTTGCCTTTGAAGGTCCTTGGTCTCCTCATGATTACTCCGATGAGTTGGTCGATTCGGAATGACTGCTCCAGAAATGAAGCCAATTTGATGTTCAATTCTCTGAATGGGTGGCAATCCACTCAGTATGTGCTCCGAGAATACATCTTGAAATTCCTGCAAAACAGTTTTAGCCAAACTAGGGAGGGGGTGTTAGCTGCCTCAAAATTGAGGAGCGTTTCCTTGTACAACAATAAAAACATCTCTCTTCTCTCGATTATTGCTCTCCTCAACTCACTCTATTTTGTAACAAAATTCATTCGTGAATTTTCTTTTCTCTCTTGTGGTTCCTCTCTCTTTTTCTCTCTAACAGCTACCTCACAATTTTCTCTCTTGCTGATTACCTCACAGTTTTCTCTCTATTTTTCTCGCTCATACATTTCTCTCGTTTTTTAACTCACTTACTCTCCTGTCTTCCTCATTCTTTTACTTGATTTGGTCTTCATGGACCTGCGCCGGTGTTAATTGTACAAGAGTGATAATCATACCATCCTTGACGAAACTATAGCAATTTTTATACCCATCATGCATAGCTTTCCTATCATATTGCCATGGTCTCCCCAATAAAATATTCTCTGCTTGCATTGGTACTACATCACATCACCTCGACTCAGTAACTACCAATTGATATATTTATTAACATCCTTCAATTAACCCTAACTTCTCCGCTTTCATTTAACCATTGCAATTTATATGGCATAGGATACTTCAACAATGTTAAATTTAACTTCTCTACAAGTGCTACGCTAGTGACATTTGTGCAACTACACTATCAATAATTATACTAAATACCATATTGTTGACGCGACATCGAGTATGGAAGATATTTTCCCTTTGCAACTTCAAGTCATCTGCCTTGATGTGAGTAGTAAGAGCTCTCCTTGCAACAAGTAAATCCCCAATGGCCCCTTCAAATTTTTCTCCATCACTGGCCTCCTCTAATGTCGGATGTCATCATAATCACCTTCACTTTTGTTCACCAACTCTCCATTATCCCGCAACACCATTGCTTTTTTATTTGGACATTGTGAAGCAATGTGCCCCGACCCCAAATACCTAAAGCACTTGATGTCTTGACTCCTCGATGGTTGTGATTTCGATTTCGATATTGTTTTGCTAGTACCTTCATCCTTTCCCTTTGGCTAATCATTTCTACCTTTAGGTACAGCCCTATCACCTTTGTTATTATCCCACCTCGGCTTCCAAGATGAATTAGAGCCCGAAGTACTTATTGGTTGCCTAGTTGTCCCCTTTCTCTTCAATTGTCTCTCCACATTCATGGCAACATGCAACATATCCTCTAGCTCCACGTAGTGCTGTGATTCAACGGCATTAGCAATCTCACTATTTAATCCATTCAAGAATTGAGCCATAGTGGCTTCCCGATCCTCTACCACATTTGTCTTAATTATAAGCATCTCCATCTCTTTATGGTAATCCTCTACAATCTTTGACCCTTGATACAAGCTTTGCAACCTTTGATGGATTTCTCTATAATAGTGATTAGGAACAAAGCATTTCCTCATTAATGCCTTCAACTCATCCCAAGTGCTAATTGGTCTCCCTCCATGCCTACGCTGTGAAGTGACCACACGATCCCACCAAGATATTGCGTAGTCAATGAATTTAGGAATTGCTAATTTCACCTTCTTTTCTTTCGAATAATTATGGCACTCAAAAATCAATTCAACCTTCATTTCCCATTCTAAGAACGCCTCTAGGTCACTTCTCCACTTAAATTGCGGTATTGTTATTTTAACATTTCCCAAATTACCATCTACTTAATTACCAACATTATGTGTGCCCCATCTTTCTATCCTATCACCTTTATTCCTCATTCATCCCAAATCAACATCATTAGCATCATAATCATCCATGTCACTATCATACTCCTCACATCTCACCTTCCTAGGTTCTCACCTACCCGGTCCTCTAGAATTCGACACATCAACTGGCTATCTCTTACCTGTGTATCCACTTTTTTTCTTTAAATCCCCAAGCACCCTTTAAAAATGTCGTATCATATCATCCAAAGAATTGTTTGGATTACCATATTGGCTTGAATTTGAATCTTCTCTTTTTGACATCCTAAAGCTAGCAATTTTCTGCCTCACCGGCTTTCACTCAGAAGTCACACAAGTTTTAGCTTTTTCCCTCTATGGAACTCACCACTCTACCTTTTACCACTCAGTACTTTCTTCCAAATATTCTAAAGAATAATAGTGAACTTAAAGAATTTAAATATCCATGGAATTCTAAAACCGAATGTAAGTAAAAGTTTGTAAAACTAAGGACTCGAAGAATTTTTAATGGAATTAAGAAACTCAAGTAGGTTGACACAAGTGATAAAAAAAAAGTAATGTGACTCGACTAATTTAATGGAAACTAAAGACTAGCAAAAGTAATTGACTCAATTTTGAAATTAACTTGGAAATTGAAATAAAATATGTTGGTAGCAATTGAACAAAATAACAATATAATATACCCTTTTTCGGCTTTTTTCTTTTTTTTCTTTTTTTTTTTTTTGCCTTTTTTCTCGGTTTCTTTTTTTTTTTTTTTGTGACACAAAAATAATAACAAAAGATAAACTACCAACAAATTGAACAAAAGTGACCCAAGAATGAAGAACGAAGAACGAAGAACAAAGAAAGAAAAATAACAAAAAGACTCAACAAAGAAAATAAAAAGATATAAAATGTTAATTGGAGTCTGTGCTCTTATACCAATTGATCCGAATTTTGTAGTAGCGTTGACTACGAAACCTAGAGCAAGATTGTTCCAAAACCCAGAAAAGCCAAATTAGAGGTTTAGAGATTGAACCCCAAATTAGTGAACCAACAAACCTAGTAAGATCGTTGGTTGAAGGACTCCTTGATTACACAATCCAAGACTCACACTCGAGTTGTAAAACGCCACAAGAACATGAAAGTTGCCTCGTTTTGCATCACGAGCATCATCCCATCAATTATTGCTTGAATTAATAATCTCATCGCTTGTTTCACCCGCTTTGCTCTCAATCGTGTCATCGGTCCGCCTTCGATTATCAACGGGTCTCGTTCCGCACTTATCTTCGTCGGGTTTGACTCTCGAATCACATCATTGACAGATGTGCCTTGCTCATCTTTGTCAAACTTTAGAAACGTGCTCATTGGCGTGTTCATGGATTTAATGTCATGCATATCAAATCTTTTAAGCATGTCTAATATGTATTTATTTTGATTTATGAAAATCGCATTTTTTATTTGTTTGATTTGAAGACCAAGAAAGAATTTTAATTCACCCATCATGCTCATTTCAAATTCTTTACTCATGCAGTTTGAAAATTCTTCATATCGATGAATATTTGTAGAATCAAAAATAATATCATCAACATAAATTTGAACAATGATCATATCCTCCTTAAGAGGTTTTACAAAAAGTGTAGTATCCACTTTTCCAATCGTAAACCATTTGAGAGAAGAAATTTGCTCAAACGTTCGTACCAAGCTCTAGGAGCTTGTTTCAAACCATAAAGAGCATTTCTAAGTTTAAATACACGATCAAGATACTTGTGATCTTTAAAACCGAGAGGTTGCTCAACATAAACTACCTCTTGGATAAAACCATTTAAAATGTACTTTTAACATCCATTTGATAAAGGGTGAAGCTTTTATAACATGCAAATGCAAGTAGCATTCTAATGGAATCTAATCTAGCTACGAGTGCAAATGTTTCTTCAAAATCGATACCTTCCTCTTGATTGTAACCTTGGGCACTGATCTAGCCTTGTTACGTACAATTATTCCATTTTCATCTCTTTTGTTTCTAAAACTCATTTAGTACCAATAACGGTTTGATGATTTAGTCTAGCGACGAAGTCCCAAACATGATTTCTTTCAAATTGATTTAATTCTTCTTGTATCGCTAGGATCCAAAACTTATCAAACTCGGTTTTTTTGAAGTTTTTGGGTTCGATTTGAGAAATAAATGCACAACTACCGAAATGATTCTTATAGGAAGTTTTAGTAGTAATATCTTTCGATGGATCACCAATAATAAGCTTCTTAGGATGGGATGGAACAAATGTCCATTCCTTTGGTAATGAGGAATCTCTTTGTTCTTTGATTTGTCTTTCTTCATTTTCTTGAGCATTCGATTTCTCCTTTTCTTCATTTGGTACCTCCTTATTTTGGTCTTGAATTTTCATTTGTTCAAAATGAGCTTCCAAACCTACATCATTATCACTACTTTTCTCTTGATCAAGAGAGTTAGTCTCGTCAAAAGTAACATGCATGGATTCTTCAACGACTAAAGTTTTTTTTGTTAAAAACTCTATTAGCTTTGCTAGTCAATGAATAATCCTAGGAAAATTTCAACATCGGATTTGGAGTCGAATTTTTCCAAATTGTCTTTTGTATTTAAAATAAAACATTTACATCCAAAAACTTTAAAATAACTAATATTTGGAATTCTATTTTTCCAAAGTTTTCGTAAGGTGTTTTAGTTTTTTTTTTGCTTACTAAAATTCTATTAACGACGTAGCAAGCGGTATTAATGGCCTCGGCCCAAAAGTACTTAGGAAAATTATTTTCATTTAACGTAATCTGAGCCATTTCTTGCAATGTGTGATTCTTTCTTTCTGCTACAGCATTTTGTTGAGGTGTTCTAGGAGTTGAAAAGTTATATTCATATCCATGTTCTTTACAAAAATCATCAAAACCAACATTATCAAATTCTCCACCATGATCACTTCTAATTGTTGTAATAGAATAGCCTTTTTCATTTTCAACTTTCTTACAAAAATGTTTAAAAACTTTCAAGGCTTCTTCTTTTAAACTTAAAAATATAACCCAAGTAAATCTTGAAAAATCGTCGACTATACCAAAGGTGTAATGTTTACCACCCAAGCTAGCTATCCTAGAAGGTCCAAAAAGATCCATATGGAGAAGTTGTAAAGGTTTTGTAGTTCAAGCATAAAGTTTAGATTTGAAAAAAAAAAATTTACTTGTTTTCCAAATTAACAACCATCGCAAATTTTATCTTTTTCAAATTTCAAATTTGAAAAACCTTTTACTAAATAAATTTTAGAAATTCTTGAAAGAAGGTCCATGCTAACATGTCCTAGTCTCCTATGCCAAAGCCAAGTGTCTTCTTTCAAACTTAGTAAACATTTTTCATCGTTTCTATGTTCAATATTCATGATATAAACATATTTATTTCGATTTCCTCCAAAAATAACCTCTTTGGATGTAGCGTCCTTAATTAGGCATTTGGAAGAAACAAATTTAATGTTGTAACGTTTGTTACACAATTGACTAATACTTAGTAAATTATGTTTAAGGTTATCTACCAATACTACATTTTCAATAGAAGGAGGAGGATAGTTACCAATATTTATGATACCAATAATTTTTCCTTTGGCATTATCTCCAAACGTCACATGACCTCCATCTTTCTTCTTTAAATTACATAGTAAAGATTTGTCTTCGGTCATGTGCTTTGAACATTCACATGGCTGCACCATCCACCATATAGGGAAGCGTGGCCGCCTCGGAGGAGAGGTCCTGATTCCCAGCTCAAGAGCGCCTCTCTCGAACTCCGAAGCACATGTCACATATCTCCCTTTAGCGAGGCTGGACGCCAAAGGAAGAAGCTTCTATATGGCTGCACCATCCACCATGTAGGAAAGCGTGGGCGCATCGGAGGAGAGGTCCTGATTCCCAACTCTGGGGACACCTTATCCAAACTCCAAAGCGCATGCCACATACCTCCCTTTGGTGAGGCTAGACACCAAAGGAAGAAGCTTCTGCATGGCTACACCATCCACCATGTAGGGAAACGTGGGCACCTCGGAGGAGAGGTCCTGATTTCCAGCTCTGGGGACTCATCGCCCGAACTCCGAAGCGCAGTTCACATACCTCTCTTTAGCAAGGTTGGAAGCCAATGGAAGAATCCTCTACATGGCTGCACCATCCACCATGTAGGGTAGCATGGGCGTCTCGGAGGAAAGGTCCTGATTCTCAGCTTTGGGGCTACGTCGCCCAAACTCCGAAGCGCATGCCACATGCCTCCCTAAGGCGAGGCTGGACGCCAAAGAAAGAAGCTTCTGCATGACTGCACCATCCACCATGTAGGAAAATGTGGGTGCCTCGAAGGAGAGGTCCTGATTCCCAGCTCAAGGGACGTCTCGCCTGAACACCGAAGCACACGCCACATGCCTCTCTTTTTGCGAGGCTGGACGCTAAAGGAAGAAGCCTCTGCATGGTTGTACCATCCACCATGTGGGGAAGCGTGGGTGCATCAGAGGAGAGGTCCTGATTCCCAACTATGGGGACACCTTGCCCGAACTCCAAAGCGCAGGCCACATGCCTCCCTTTGGCTAGGCTGAACGCCAAAGAAAAAAGCCTCTGTATGGTCGCACCATCCACCATGTAGGGAAGCTTGGACACCTTGGAGGAGAGGTCCTGATTCCTAGCTATGGGGACACATCGCCCAAACTCTGAAGCGTACGCTACATACCTCTGGATGCCAAAGGAAGAAGCCTCTGCATGGCTGCACCGTTCACCATGTAGGGAAGCGTGGTCACCTCGGAGGAGAGGTCCTAATTCCCAGATCTGGGGGCATATCGCCCGAACTCCAAAGCGCAAGCCACATGCCTCTCTTTAGCAAGGCTAGAAGCCAAATGAAGAAGCCTCCACATGGCTGTACCATCCACCATGTAGGGAAGCGTGGGCACCTCGAAGGAGAGGTCCTGATTCCCAGCTCTGGGGACACCTTACCCAAACTCTGAAGGGCACACCACATGCCTCCCTTTAGCGAGGCTGGATGCCAAAGAAAGAGGCTTCTACATGGCTACACCATCCATTATGTAGGGAAGCGTGGGCGCTTCGGAGAAGAGGTCCTGATTCCCAGCTCTAGGGACACATTGTTCGAACTTAGAAGCATACGCCACTTGCCTTTGGACGCCAAAGAAAGAAACCTCTGTATGGCTGTACCATCCACCATGTAGGAAAGTGTAGCGCCTCGGAGGAGAGGTCCTGATTCCCAGCTCTGGGGACAAATTGCCTGAACTTCGAAGCGCAGTCCACATACCTCTCTTTAGCGAGGCTGGAAGCCAATGGAAGAAGCCTCCACATGGCTGCACCATCCACCATGTAAGGAAGCGTGGAAACCTCGGAGGAGAGGTCCTGATTCCTAGCTCTAGGGACACGTCGCCCAAACTTCGAAGTGCACGGCACATGCCTCCCTTTGGCGAAGCTGGATGCCAAAGAAAGAAGCTTTTGTATAGCTGCACCATCCATCGTGTATGGAAGCGTGGACGCCTCAGAGAAGAGAACCTTATTCCCAGCTCTGGGAACACCTCGCACGAACTCCAAAGTGCACGCCATATGCCTTCCTTTGGCGAGGTTGAATGCCAAAGGAAGAATTCACTGCATGGCTGCACCATCCACCATGTAGGAAAGTATGGGCATCTCGGAGAAGAGGTCCTAATTTCCAACTCTGGGGACACGTCGCCTGAACTCCAAAGTGCATGCCACATGCCTCTCTGTGTCGAGGCTGGACGCCAAAGGAAGAAGGTTTTGCATGGTTGTAGCATCCGCCATGTAGGGAAGCGTGGGTGCCTCGTAGGAGAGGTCCTGATTCCTAGCTCTGGGGACACCTCGTGCGAACTCCAAAGCACAAGCCACATACCTCTGGATGCCAAACAAAGAAGCCTCTATATGGCTACACCATCTACCGTGTAGGGACGCGTGGGCGTATCGGAGGAGAGGTCCTGATTTCCAGCTCTGGGGACACATCGCTCAAACTCTGAAGCATACGCCACTTGCCTCTGGATGCCAAAGGAAGAAACTTATGTATGATTGCACCATCCACCAAGTAGGGAAACGTGGGCGCCTCAGAGGAGAGGTCCTGATTCCCAGCTCTGGGGACACATCGCCCGAACTCCGAAGCACAGCCCACATACCTCTCTTTTGTGAGGCTGTAAACCAATGGAAGAAGCCTCCACATGGCTACACCATCCACCATGTAGGGAAGCGTGGGCACCTCGGAGGAGAGGTCCTGATTTCCAGCTCTGGGGACTCATCGCCTGAACTCCGAAGCGCAGTCCACATACCTCTCTTTAGCAAGGTTGGAAGCCAATGGAAGAATCCTCTACATGGCTGCACCATCCACCATGTAGGGAAGCGTGGGCGCCTCAGAGGAAAGATCCTGATTCCCATCTTTGGGGACACCTTGCCCGAACTCCGAAGCGCAAGCTACATGTCTCCCTTTGATGAGGTTGGATGCCAAAGGAAGAAGCTTCTACATGGCTGTACCATCCACCATGTATGGAAGCGTGGGCGCCTCGGAGGAGAGGTCCTGATTTTCAGCTCTAGGGACACGTCGCCAGAACTCCTAACAACACGCCACATGCCTCCCTGTGTCGAGGCTGGATGCCAAAGGAAGAAGCTTCTACATGGCTACAGCATCCGCCATGTAGGAAAGCGTGGGTACCTCGGAGGAGAGGTCCTGATTTGTGGCTTTGGAGACACCTCGCGCAAACATAGAAGCGCACGCCACATAACTCTGGACGCCAAAGGAAGAAGCCTCTGCATGGCTATACCATCCACCATGTAGGGAAGCGTGGGTGCCTCGGAGGAGAGATACTGATTCCCAGCTCTAAGGACAAATCATCTGAACTCCGAAGCGCACGCCACATGCCTCTCTTTAGCGAGGCTGGAAGCTAAAGAAAGAAGCCTCCACATGGCTACACCATCCGCCATGTAGGAAAGCGTGGACGACTCAGAGGAGAGGTCCTGATTCCCAACTCTGGAGACACAACACCCGGACTTCGAAGGGTATGCCACATACTTCCCTTTGGCGAGCCTTTAACGCCAAAAGAAAAAGCTTCTGCATGGCTGCACCATTCACCACGTAGGAAAGCGTGGGTGCCTTGGAAGAGAGGTCCTGATTCCCAGCTTTGGGGACACCTCACCCAAACTCCAAAGCTCAGGCCACATACCTCCCTTTTGCGAGGCTGGACGCCAAGGGAAGAAGCTTCTGCATAGCTGCACCATCCGCCATGTAGGAAAGCGTGGGCACCTCGGAGGAGAGATCCTGATTCCCAGCTCTGGGGACACCTCATCCGAACTCTGAAGTGCACGCCACATGCCTCCCTTTGGTTAGGATGGACGCCAAGGAAGAAACTGAGGCATGACTGCAGCATCCACCATGTAAGGAAGCGTGGGCACCTCGAAGGAGGGGTCCTGATTCCCAGCTTTGGGGACACCTCGCCTGAACTCTGAGGCGCATGGTACATGCCTTCCTTTGGTGAGGTTGAACGCAAGAGGAACGAGCCTCTACATGGCTGCATCATCCACCATGTAGGGTAGCGTGGGCGCCTCGGAGGAAAGGTCCTGATTCCCAACATTGGGGACGCCTCGCCCGAACTCCGAAACGCACGCCACATGCCCCCTTTTTGTGAGGCTGGACGACAAAGGAAGAAGTCTCTGCATGGCTGCACCCTCCACCATGTAAGGAAGCATGGCCGCTTCGAAGGAGAGCTCCTGATTTTCAGCTCAGTTGACACCTCGCTCGAACTTCGAAGTGCGCACCACATGCCTCCCTTTGGCGAGGCTAAGCGCCAAAGCAAGAAGCTTCTGCATGGTTGCACCATCCACCATGTAGGGAAGCATGGACGCCTCGGAGGAGAGGTCCTGATTCCTAGCTCTGGGAACACCACACCCGAACTTCGAAGTGCATGCCACATGCCTAACTTTAAAGGAAGAAGGCCCTGTATGCCTGCATCGTCCACCATGTAGAGTAGCGTAGGCACCTCAGAGGAGAGATCCTGATTCCCAGCTCTGGGGACACCTCGCCCGAACTCGGAATAACACGCCACATGCCTCCCTTTAGCGAGATCGAAAGCCAGAGGAAGAAGCCTCTACATGGCTGTACCATTTTTCATGTAGGGAAGCGTGGGCGCCTCGGAGGAGAGGTCCTCATTCCCAACTCTGGGTCACCTCGTCGGAACTTTGAAGCGTAGGCCACATGCCACCTTTTGGCGAGGCTGAACGCCAAAGGAAGAAGCCTCTACATGGCTGCACTATCCACCATGTAGAGAAGCGTGGACACCTCAGAGGAGAGGTCCCGATTCGCAGCTCTGGGGACACTTCACCTGAATTTCGAAGCGCACTCCACATGCCTCTATTTGTCGAGGCTGAATGCTAAAGGAAGAAGCTTCTGCATGGCTACACCATCCAAGATGTAGGGAAGTGTGGTCGCCTCGAAATAGAGGTCCTGATTCCCAGCTCTGGGAACGCCTCACCTGAACTCCGAAACGTAGGCCACATGCCTCCCTTTGGCACGGCTAGATGCCAAAGGTAAAAGCCTCTGTCTAGATGCATCATCCACCATGTAGAGAAGCACGGGTGCCTTGCTAGAGAGGTCTTGATTCCTAGCTTTGGGGACACCTCGCCCGAATTTTGAAGTGCACGCCTCATGCCTCCTTTTTGCGAGGTTGAACGCCAAAGGAAGAAGCCTTTGCATGGCTACACCATCCACCATATAAGGAAGCGTGGGCGCCTCGAAGGAGAGGTTTTGATTCTCAGCTCTGTGGACACCTCGCTCGAACTCCAAAGTGCACGCCACATGCCTCCCTTTGGCGAGGCTGAACGTCAAAGGAAGAAACTTCTACGTGGCTGCACCATCCACTGTGTAGGGAAGCGTGGGTGCCTCGGAGGAGAGGTCCTGATTCTCAGCTCTGGGAATAGCTCGCCCGAACTCCGAAGCGCACGCCACAAGCCTCCCATTGGTGAGTCTAAACGCCAAAGGAAGAAGCCTCTGCATGCCTGCATCGTCCACCATGTAGAGTAGCGCGGGTACCTCGAAGGAGAGGTCCTAATTCACAGCTTTGGGGACACCTTCCCCGAACTCGGAATCACACGCCACATGCCTCCCTTTAGCGAAACTGGAAGCCAAAGGAAGAAGCCTCTATGTAGCTGTACCACCCGCCATGTAGGGAAGCATGGGCGCCTCGGAAGAGAGGTCCTGATTCCCAACTCTGGGACGTCTCGCCCGAACTCCGAAGCACAGGCCACATGCCACCTTTTGGCGAGGCTAAACGCCAAAGGAATAAGCCTCTGCATGGCTGCACCATCAACCATGTAGAGAAGCATGGACACCTCAGAGGAGGGGTCCCGATTCGCAGATCTGGGGACAATTTGCCCGAACTCCGAAGCGCACTCCACATGCCTCCTTTTAGCGAGGCTGAACACTAAAGGAAGAAGCTTTTGCATGGCTGCCCATCCACCATGTAGGGAAGTGTGGGCGCCTCAAAATAGAGGTCTTGATTCCTAGCTTTGGAAACGCCTCACCTAAACTCCAAAACGTAGGCCACATGCCTTCCTTTGGTAAGGCTAGACGCCAAAGGTAAAAGCCTCAGCCAGGCTGCATCATCCACCATGTAGGGAAGCAATGGCACCTTGCTAGAGAGGTCCTGATTCCTAGCTCCTGGGACACCTCGCCAGAATTTCAAAGTGTACGTCGCATGCCTCCCTTTTGCGAAGTTGAATGCTAAAGGAAGAAGCTTCTGCATCATCCACCATATAAGGAAGAGTGGGTGCCTCGGAGGAGAGGTCCTGATTCCCAGTTCTGAAGACACCTTGCCGAACTCCGAAGTGCAAGCCACATGATCTTTGTGGCGAGGCTGGATTCCAAAGGAAAAAGCTCCTGAATGGCTGCGCCATCCACCATGTAGAGAAGTATGGGCGCTCGGAGGAGAGGTCCTGATTCCCAGTACTGGGGACACCTCCCTCGAACTCTGAAGTGCACGCCACATGCCTCCCTTTGGCGAGGTTGAACGCCAAAGGAAGAAACCTTTGCATGCCAGCACAGTCCACCATATAGGGAAGCGTGGGCGCCTCGGAGGAGAGGTCCTGATTCCCAGCTCTGGGACACCTCGCCTGAACTCCAAAGCGCATGCCACAGGCCTCCCTTTGGTGAGGCTAAACGCTAAAGGAAGAAGCCTCTGCATCCCTGCACCGTCGACCATGTAAGGTAGCGTGGGAGCCTCGAAGGAGAGGTCCTGATTGCCAGCTTTGGGGACCTTTCCCTTGAACTCTAAAGCGCACGCCACATGCCTCCCTTTGGCAAAGCTGAACTCCAAAGGAAGAATCCTCTGCATGCCTGCACTGTCCCCTATGTAGGGTAGCCTGGGAGCCTCGAAGGAGAGGTCCTGATTCCCAGCTCTAGGGACACCTCGCCCAAACTCTAAAGCGCAGGCCACGTGCCTTCCTTTAACGAGACTGGAAGCTAAAGTAAAAAGCCTCCACATGGCTATACCATCCACCATGTAGGGAAGCATGGGCACCTCGGAGAAGAGGTCCTGATTCTGAACTTTGGGGACACCTCACTTGAACTTCGAAGCGTAGGCCACATGCCTCATTTTGACGAGGTTGAACGCCAAAGGAAAAAGCCTTTGCATGGCTGTACCATCCACCATGGAGTGAAGTGTGGGCGCCTCAGAGGAGAGGTCTTAATTCTCAGCTCTGGGGACACTTCGCTTAAACTTCGAAGCACACTCCACATGCCTCCTATTGGTGAGGTTGGATGCCAAAGGAAGAAGCTTGTGCATGGCTGCACCATCCACCATATAGGGAAGCGTGGGCACCTCGGAGGAGAGGTCCTAATTCCCAGCATTGAGGACAACTCGCCCAAACTCCGAAGCGCATGCCACATGCCTACCTTTAACGCGGCTGGACGCTAAAGGTAGAAGCCTCTGCATGGCTGCACCATCCACCATATAGGGAAGCATGGGCGTCTTGGAGGAGAGGTCCTGACTCCAAGCTCTGTGGACACCCCGCCCGAACTCCAAAGCGCACGCCATATGCCTTCCCTCGACACGGCTAGACGCCAAAGGTAAAAGCCTCTGCATGGCTGCATCATCCACCATGTTGGGATGCACGGGCGCCTTACTGGAGAGGTCCTGATTACTAGCTCCGGGGACACCTCGCCCAAATTTCAAAGTGCACGCCGCATGTCTCCCTTTTGCGAGGTTGAATGCCAAAGGAAGAAGCTTCTGCATGCCTGCATCATCCACCATGTAGAGTAGCGTGGGTGCCTCGGAGGAGAGGTCCTAATTCCCAGCTCTGGGGATACCTCACCCGAACTCGGAATCACATGCCACATGCCTTCCTTATGCAAGACTGGAAGCCAAATGAAGAATTCTCTACACGGTTGTACCATCCACCATGTAGGGAAGCATGGTCATCTTGGATGAGAGGTCTTGATTCTCAATTCTGGGACACCTCGCCCAAACTCCGAAGCGCAGGCCACATGCCTCCTTTTGGCGAGGCTGAATGCCAAATGAAGAAACCTCTATATGGCTGCACCATCTACCATGCAGAGAAGTGTGGGTGCCTCAAAGGAGATGTCCTGACTCGAAGCTCTTGGGATACTTCGCCCGAACTCCGAAGCGCACTTCGCATGCCTCCTTTTAGCTAGGTTGAACGCTAAAGGAAGAAGCTTCTGCATGGCTGCACCATCTACCATGTAGGAAAGCGTGAGCACCTCGGAATAGAGGTCCAGATTCCTAGCTCTGGGGACGCCTCACTCGAACTCCGAAGTGCACGCCACATGCCTCTCTTTGGCGCGGCTAGACACCAAAGATAAAAGCCTCTGCATGGCTGCACTATCCACCGTGTAAGGAAGCGCGGGCGCCTTGCACGAGAGGCCCCGATTCCAAGCTCGGGGGATACCTCGCCCAAATTTCGAAGTGCACGCCACATGCCTCCCTTTGGCGAGGTTGAATACAAAAGAAAGAAGCCTCTGCATGGCTTCACCATGCACCATATAAGAAAGTGTGGGCATCTCGGAGGAGAGGTCCTGATTCCCAGCTTTGAAGACACCTTTCCCGAACGTCGAAGCGCATGCCACATGCCTCCCTTTGGCGAGGCTGGATGCCAAAGGAAGAAGCTTCTGTATGGATGCACCATCCACTATGTAGGAAAGGATGGATACCTTTGAGGAGAGGTCCTGATTTTTAGCTCTGGGGATACCTCGCCTAAACTCCGAAGCACAAGCCTAATGCCTCCCTTTGGCAAGGCTTGACGTTAAAGGAAGAAGCCTCAGCATGGCAGCACCATCCTCCATGTAGGGTAGCATGGGTGCCTCGGATGAGAGGTTCTGATTTCGAGCTCTAGGGACACCTCGCCTGAACTCTGAACCGCAGGCCACATATCTCACTTTGACAAGGCTGAATGCTAAAGGAAAAGGCCTTTACATGGCTTCACCATCCACCATGTATGAAAGTGTGGGCACCTCGGAAGAGAGGTCCTGATTCGCAGCTCTAGGGACACCTCGCCCGAACTTCGAAACGCAGGCAACATGCTCCCCTTTGGAGAGGCTGCATGCCAAAGGCTAAAGCCTCTGCATGGCTACATCATCTACCATGTAGGGAAGCGTGAGCACCTCGGAGGAGAGGTCCTTATTCCCAGCTTTGAGAACACCTCGCTCGAACTCCGAAGCGCAAGCCACATGCTTCCCTTTGGCAAGGCTAGACGCCAAAGGAAGAAGCTTCTGCATGGCTGCACCATTTACCATGTAGGAAAGCGTAGGCACCTTGGATGAGAGGTCCTGATTCTCAGCTCTGGGGACACCTCACCCGAACTTCGAAATGCACGCCACATGCCTCACTTTGGGGAGGCTGAACGCCAAAGAAAGAGGCCTCTACATGGCTACACCATCCACCATGTAGGGAAGCGTGGACGCCTCGGAGGAGAGGTCCTAATTCTCAGCTCTGGGACACCTCGCCCGAAACATCGAAGTGCACGCCACATGCCTCCTTTTAGTGAGACTGGAAGCCAAAGGAAGAAGCCTCTATATGGCTGCACCATCCACCATGTAGGGTAGCTTGGGCGTCTTGGAAGAGAGGTCCTAATTCCCAGCTCTAGGGACACCTTGCCCGAATTTCGAAGTGCACGCCACTTGCCTCCCTTTGGCGAGGCTGAACGCCAAAGGAAGTAGCTTTTGTATGGCTGCACCGTCCACCATGTAGGACAGCGTGAGCACCTTGGAGGATAGGTCCTGATTTCTAGCTCTGGAGACACTTCGCCCAAACTTCGAAGCGCACACCACATGCCTCCCTTTGGCGCGGCTGGAGCAAAAGGAAGAAGCCTCTGCATGGCTGCACCATCCACCATGTAGGAAAGTGTAGGCACCTTGGAGGAGAGGTTCTGATTCCTAGCTCTGGGGATACCTCGCCCGAACTTTGAAGCGCACGTCACATGCCTCACTTTGGCAAGGCTGAACGCCAAAGAAGAAGCCTCTACATGGCTGCACCATCCACCATGTAGAGAAGCTTGGGCGCCTCGAAGGAGTGATCCTGATTCCCAGCTCTGGGGACACCTCACCCGAACTCCAAAGTGCAAGCCACATGCCTCCCTTTGGCGAGGATGCACGCCAAAGGAAGAAGCTTCTGCATGGCTACACCATCCACCGTGCAGGGAAACGCGGGCGCCTTGGAGGAGAGATCCTGATTCCCAGCTCCGGGGATACCTCGCCCGAATTTCGAAGTGCATGTCACATGCCTCCCTTTGGCGAAGTTGAACACCAAAGGAAGAAGCCACTGCATGGCTACACCATCCACCATATAGGGAAGCGTAGACGCCTCGTAGGAGAGGTCCTGATTCCCAGCTCTAAGGACACTCGCTCGAACTCCGAAGAGCACGCCACATGCCTCTCTTTGGCGAGGCTGAACGCCAAAGGAAAAAGCATCTACATGGCTGCACCATCCACCATGTAGGGAAGCGAGGGCGTCTCGGATGAGAGGTCCTGATTTCTAGCTCTGGGGACACTTCGTCCAAACTCCGAAGCGCATGCCACATGCCTCCTTTTGGCGAGGTTGAGCACCAAAGGAAGAAGCCTCTGTATGGCTGCACCATCTACCATGTAGAGAAGCGTGGATGCCTTGAAGGAGAGGTCCTGATTCCCAGCTCTGGAGACACCTCACCCGAACACTAAAGCGCACGCCACATGCCTCCCTTTGGCGAGTATGGATTCCAAAGGAAGAAGCTTTTGCATGGCTGCACCAGCCACCATGTAGAAAAGCGTAGGCGCCTCGGAGGAGAGTCTTGATTCTCAGCTCTGGGGACACCTCCTCTGAACTCCGAAGCGTACGCCACATGCCTCTTTTTGGCGAGGCTGAATGCTAAAGGAAGGATCGTCTGCATTCCTATGCCATCTATTATGTAGGGTAGCGTAGGCGCCTCGGAGGAGAGCTCCTAATTCCCAGCTCTAGGGACACCTCGCCCGAGCTCCGAAGTGCAACCCACATGCCTCCCTTTAGCGAGGCTGAACGTCAAAGGAAGAAGTTTTTGCATGGCTGCACCATCCACTATGTAGGGAAGTGTGGGCACCACGGAGGAGAGGTCCTGATTCCCAGCTCTAGGGACACCGAAGCGCACGTCATATGCCTCCCTTTAGCGAGACTGGAAGCCAAATGAAGAAGCCTCTACATGGCTGCACCATCCATCATGTAGGGAAGCGTGGGTGCCTCAGAGAAGAGGTCTTGATTCTCAGCTCTAGGGACACCTCGCTAGAACTCCGAAACACAGGCCACATACCTCCTTTTGGCGAAACTGAATGCCAAAGTAAGAAGCCTCTGCATGGCTGCACCATCCACCATGTAGAGAAGTGTGGGTGCCATGGAACAGAGGTCCTGATTCCCAACTCTGGGGATACCTCGCCCAAACTCCAAAGTGCACGCTATATGCCTCCCTTTGGCGAGGCTAGACGTCAAAGGAAGAAGCTTCTGCATGGCTGCACCATCTACCATGTAGGGAAGCGTGGGTACCTCGGAGAAAAAGGTCCTAATTCCAAGCTCTATGGACACCTCACCCGAACTCTAAAGCGCAGGCCTAATGCCTCCTTTTGGCGAGGCTGGATGCCAGAGGAAGAAGCTTCTACATGGCCGCACCATCCACCATGTCAAAAATCGTGGGCACCTCGGAGGAGAGGTCCTGATTCCCAGTTTTGAGGACACCTCGCTCGAACTCCGAAGTGCACGCCACATGCCTCCCTTTGGCGAGACTTAACGCCAAAGGAAGAAGCCTCTGCATGGCTGCACCATCCACCATGTAGGGAAGCGTGAGCACTTCAGAGGAGAGGTCCTGATTTCCAGCTCTAGGGACACCTCGCCCGAACTCCGAAGTGCACGCCACATGCCTCCCTTTAGCGAGACTGTACGCCAAAGGAAGAAGCCTCTACATGGCTGCACTATCCACCATGTAGGGAAGCGTAGGTGCCTAGGAGGAGAGGTCCTGAATATCAATTACTAAAAAAATCAGCCACACCACAGAATTGTCATTCAACAATAACAACAATTATAGTTTATAGCTTATACCATAATATTTTAAAAAAATCGATAGAATCAAAACTTATATTCTTTAGATCTTTTAAAAAAACTACAGAGATCAAAAATAGTTTTTAGAGAAATCGAATTTTGACTCAAGGTTTAAAAAATCAGATTATCCAGTAGTCTCATAAGGATCTGATACCAGTTTCTTGAAAATTTCGATCCCGAATCATGAAATAACAACAATAAATGGTAAATTGAAAAAATCATAAAACGCAAGAACACAAAAAATTGTTGACCCAGTTCGACAATAGCCTAATTTGGGAGCTTCAACTACCAACCCTTCCACCATATGTACCAAGAAAGCCTTCCAGAGAGAGTATTGCACGTCAAACCAAACTCAGACTCAAGCTTTAGTCATTGATCATTAATCTTTCAAGTTCTAAAACACCAAAAAAAAAATTAAGATAAGAAAAAGAGACATCATTAGAAAGAAAAACCAATACTCTAGAAGCCAATAGAAAAACCAACATACTGAATGAATGAATACAAACCCTCGGAAACACGTGTAATATCCAACAAAGGACCATAACCACTGATTAAATCGAATGGCTCGCAAACCATTTGAAGAAGCACAATCCGAGAATCATCAATCTGGCCAATTAGAGGGTGCCAAATGGACCTTCCTATCCAACTCAGCTATAGGTATAATTACAAATTGACATCAACTTAAAGAATTACATTTTGTGAAATAAGTTTTATCCATCACATGCAAATTAAAAAATAAAAATAAAAATTGGAAGAGGCTCCAAAGTTAGGCACCAAGATAGGAAGACACGGGATGGATATGACTTGTACATTTATGGAGATACTAGTGACAATAAGTGATTTTGCAAAGGTACCAACTAACAAGGTAGGCGTAAGAGGATGAAAATCCTAGACTAAATGTACCGGATGGAATTGTTGTGAATGAATACTGGATTAACACATACTGTATATGCAATTTAGATACTGGATTTATGCATACTAGTATTTATAACATACCGTATTTATGCGTACCGTATATGCAGCTTAACGTATTTGCAACTTGTCGTATATGCAGCTTATCGTATTTACAGCTTACCGTGTATACAGCTTACTGTATTTGCAACAGTATACCGTATATATAACAATTTACCGTATATGCAACAACTTACCGTATTTTGTATATACCGTATATGCAGTGAACTTGGCAAAATATTACAAATTAGATTGCAATAAAATGAACAAATTAATATAATTGGCCAAATAAAGCAGATTAATTTTTAATAAATAAAACAAGTAAACTAATTAGCCAAAACAAGAAATATTTTAACCGAGATCTGTGTAAACACAATTTCCTTAAAACAAATTTGTTCCCTCATCGTAGGTCCTTAAGGATTAAATTGGACGTCTGTCTCCCAAGATACAACAGATGAACAGTAGGATTTGAGCACCTCAAATATTACTCTGTCGAACTGAATTTGTGTCTGAACAATATAATCGATTGTGTGACTATGCCCTATGTAGATCAAAAATATGTAGAAACCGTGTTCTATGAATGTGTAGAGATTGTATGTTTTTCTGTTTTTCTTCTTATGTAGAATTGTTAGAAATCGGGTTGTTTATATAGGCTCAAATCCATTAATACCATTAACTCGTATATAATGATAATGATTATTGAAGTTTCGGCAGTTTCAAAATTCAAACGGTCAGTTGGAGGAAAAAAGATTTAGCAAAACATAGGCTCTTTCAAGGGGTCAATTTTCATGTCTGAAGCTTATTTTGGATTGATTTTCCCTCCTGCGCGCACACGCAGAGAGAGCCTCTATACTACACATAATCACACCATTTTCAAAGTGCAATCATATTTAAGGTGGTATTTGTTTTCATAATTTTCTTATGTGGAACAAACCTTAAATGATTTTCCTCCAACATAAACTTCTTTCCATTGACATACTTTGAGCTCCAATTTCTCATTCACCCGAACATCATTTTTGGCAAATAAATACACGATTTTGATATTCTCATGAAAGAGAACACAAATCAATCTTGAACTTCCAAAATAGCCAATCGGTCCCACTCAAATTTTGTTCCAAAGTTAGCCACTCAATCCATTTTTTCCAATAGACAATTCCATCTAAAAAACAGAATACAAAATAAATTTTCATCCGGTTGTTGTTCAAGTCTTAAATCAACGTTGCTTTTGTTTCGTTGTATATGTTTCATTAATGTTTTGTTGTGAATCATATAAGATGTTTCTTTGATATTTTGTCATGAACAGGTGATATTCTCATTTAGACAGTGTGTTAGGATATAGTTTAAGTAATATTCTATCTAGGAATGTTTGAATTTGTTTATATTGAAAATGTAGATGTTTGAAAACTGTTTGTTGATGTTGCTTTAACAAGAGGTAGGTACTGAGAACAGTAACAGTCATAAAAATTTGTCATCTAAAAGATTGGCAAAACAGGTCCCCAACCTTTATATGTTGTTGATAATGCATTCCTAGCTTTTGCATACTGTTGCAATTGAGGTCTAACCTTTTACTTATACATCTATTTACATAGAACTTGGTTTCTAGATGTAGCAAAACACATCCTCAACCTTGTCACCTATTTTTATCGAATTTGGATTGGGAGTTTGAGAAAGACAATGACAAGAAAAGAACTTCAGAATTGCAAAACACCACATCGATAACACTATTTAATATAAAACCAAGAAATCCAAGTTAGAATAAACTTGATTAAAACTTATTAAATAAAAAAATAACTTATTTGGGTTTCCCATTTTCAACCAACATTTTCTGTGTTACTGCTCCAGTTCTTTCTTTTTCCTTATGGGCATTTCATCTGTGTTTGTAGTTTATTGATCTCTATTTCGAGGCCCTTTTAACATGTGATTGTAATTCATTTATCTTTATTTCATCTTTCTACTTAAAATTTAAAGCTCAGGAATCATATGCTTCATTGATCACAAATAGGAGAGTTACACTACACGGAGCAACTAGAACGATTTCCCTAAAAAGTAAGACAAGGTTTCAAGTACTTAAATCATGTGAAATTTTCATGGTATGCTATACTAAATTCACTTCCCAAACAATGAATTTTCTAGCTGGATTTACATGCATCCACGATGTATTAAGATCAAGCAATTTTCACATCTTTTCTACCTCAATTCCATATTTGGGCTGTTGAAAAAGAAAGAGCGTGAAGAAGAACATGAGATTAAGTGATAAAGATGAATTGATACAGCATGATCCTCGAACATTTATATTGTATGAAAATACATGGTGAATAGTAAAACATGAAACAAGGAAGAGTAAATGGGGAAATTTTTTTTGTGGATGGATCAATTTGCCCATTTAGTTTTGAAATGCAATGAGAGAAGTGAATAAACTCGTATGGATAAAGACAATTTATCACAAACTTTATTAGGGGATGTGAATTGTAAATAAGTGAAAAAGTTGAAAATATTTTTTGTTCAAAAAGATTACGGATAAGTTTGCCCCTGTTTGACTCTTATTAAAACAAAACTCTTCATTTTTTATATTTATTTTTTAACCACACGTTTAAAAAATAAAATATTCTACATATAAATTCAAAATTTTTTTAATTATATATTTTTCAAAAAATCATTATTCAAAAAATATACATTTTTTAAAATTTTCTTTATAATGGCCATCAGAGCGGGGGCTCAATGACAAATTGTAAAGATTGAAGACGAAAGTTATAAAATTTTCAATTTTTGATTACGTGAATAAAATCGGCCGCATCGCACCTCACCCAACTGACCATAGCGGGAAATGCATAAAATTAGGCGCGCCAGGGCGGGAAGAGAAGGGAACGAATCACGTCTATTATCGCCTCGTATAAATAGTCTCCTTACTCTGCATCCTCTGAGACTAGCAATTAAATTTTAAATTCTAATACTAGGGTTTCTAGAATGGGGAAGAGAAAGAAAACTAGGGCTTCCAAGGATAACGCAGAGGAAGAAGAAATTAAGGCAAACGATGGGTCTTCTTCGTCAAAGGATAAGAGCTTGTATGAGGTATCATTCTCAATTTTTTTTTAAATATATTTTTTAGATTTTTAGTTCGCCGGAATCCTGGTGATGAGGTAAATCCTTTTTGTTTTAAGGATGTTGTTTTGGTTCTACTACAGTGACATCTCTTCTGCTGTTCACAATTTTGATCGTTCAATTTTCTATGTAGGAGGCGAAAGAAAAATTTCAGCAGCTGCAAAAGGTTATGTCAATTCTTGGTGATGAGGAGAAGCGGGCAGTGTATGACCAGACAGGCTGTGTTGATGATGCTGTAAGTCATGATGCAATCCTGCTATTATTTAACTTTATGTTAAAACTATTTTGTTGGGGTATCTGTTAAGCAACCCAACAAGGTCCAGAGTTTTTGGAGACTCTGGATACTTTGTAGATAATGTTTTGTACCATGCATTTATTAACTAATGTGTTCAAGTTGAACTATATGTTATGTAGTTAAATTAACCTTTGCATCTTAATTTTTTTCTCTCAAGTAACATTAAGCTATGAAAACCATGTTTGAGTAATAAATCTTCTGATTGGATTATGCTTGCGAGAGACACTGCATTCCGACATCCAGGTTTATATTGACTTGCCGCTTAATATACTTTTGTGAAAACAATTTCGATCTTTTAATTTGTTATATACTAATAGTGGAATACGACACATGAACAAAAAAGTAATTTTGACCAATCTTAGGAAACCATGACATCTTCCTAACATTAGTCAGGCTGCATGTGATGGGTTAAAAGAATCATTATTTATGGATACAACTGAAGAATGCATCTGAATATCTGTGAGGAAAAGGTCTCGTTGTTGCTTCTGAACTGCTGTGAAAGGAATGTTCCTTCAGTTTCCTCCACTCACTCCTGAGTTGCAAACTAATTGGCATATATGTGTTCTTTTGCTAATTAATAGGACCTAGCAGGAGATGACATCCAGAATTTGCGCACATTTTTCCGAGCAATGTACAAAAAGGTTAGTCTTTTGATTTTGGCAGCTTTTTGCATTACAAGCTAATTTGCTTTATTAATCAAACGATCCTACATGCATATCAACTGCAGGTTACTGAGGCTGACATTGAGGAGTTTGAAGCAAACTACAGAGGCTCTGATTCTGAGAAAACAGATTTGCTTAATCTATATAAAAAGTGCAAGGGTAACATGCACAGGTATATCTACGAATGTGCTTTAACATAAATCTCAAGGTTACCCATTGATTATCAATTCGTTTATGATATGTAGGCTTTTCTGTTGCATGCTTTGCTCTGATCCTAAGCTAGATTCACATCGATATAAGGACATAATTGATGAGGCTATTACAGCAGGTGAGATTTTCTAACTTCAAGAACTCTTGGTAGGGCCTTCAACTTTTACCCTCGTTATACTATTTGGAGTAGTCATCTTTTCTTTTCTTTTCTTTTTCTTCCCTGTGGCAAACTCTTGAACTGATTGTTTACACGTTTATAGGAGAGCTGAATTCAACCAAAGCATATGAGAAATGGGCTAAGCAAGTGTCCGAGACAAAACCACCTACAAGTCCACTCAGACAGAGGAAGAAGTGAGTTATGTTTCTGTTGGTTTCCAATATGTTAGTTTCATTTGTCTTCTCAGTATTATCTATTCTCAACTGATTCAATATATATTAAATGCTTGTGAAATACATTGCAACAGATCAAAGAAAGATTCGGAAGACTTGTATGCTATAATTGCTCAGCGCCAAAATGAGAGGAAAGGCAGGATTGATTCGATGTTCTCATCTCTGGTTCAAAAATATGGAGGTGAAACAGTTCCTGAGCCTAGCGAAGAAGAATTCGAAGCTACACGAATAAAACTTGAAAGGCGGAGGACATCAAAACGGAAGTAACTATAACCTGTGCCCTTTTGAATCCCGACTTTTGGTTTCTGTAAAATGATATTCATTCAGCCGACTCTGAAACCGGGTAACAGAAATTTGTCGTGTTTATGCTACTCAGCTACGACTGAAGGACACTGACTATTTTAAGTAGATTGGAAATGTTGGAAACATGGCTGCCCTTATCTGAATTTCGGAGAATGTTGTTGATATTGTCATGTTTATAATTTGTTTGAAATTAGTGATGCTCCCATGTTTATCGATTAAGTTTCTGAGGGAACGGAGGAATGTTGGGGTGGTTAAGGGGTGTGAAACTCTTGATAAAATTAAATTTCTGGGAGAAAAGCAAGTGAAACAGATCTGGCTCCAACTTTGTTTGGCCCTAAGCATTCGCTATGTTTTATCGTAGAGGAAGCATTTTCAAATAATCTCTTTAAATTTTTGGGTTTTTGGCTATAATGCGGGAATGGACTGAGACAATTCAATCAAATTAAAGTGAAAAAGGAGATTGGAAAATGCTAGTGTTTGTCTTGTACCCTTCTAAGAGCAAATAGTATTTATTCACACGCTCACTTTAAAGATATTAATGCTTTGGTTGGTATAATATTCAAGTGTTGTTTGGTGGACCGTAGGCAGTCTTCCTATTTCTTCTTTGTCTTATATAGCCCTTGTATGAGTTGTATTATTGTAAAAATGAGAATGAAAAATATAGTCGTTATGAGTTCTATATAAGAGATAAAAAGTCAAATATGGCAACTTGATGTGACGGATAAATGTCATATTTTTCATTTTAATGAGGAAATAATGAGGCTTAAACAAGGTCATAATTAAAAATGTCCCACTTCTTTTTATTTCACACCATAAATTATTAGGGATGGATGGCTTAAATTGAGACATAAAATGATCATTTATTATAATTTGCTTAACCAGCTTATTCTTCTCATCATGAAACCAATAAAATATGGATTGTGGTTCGTTGTGGACAACAGTGTTTAGACAGTTCTTGTTCCCTAAATTATTGGGGGCACATTCCACGATTAATCACTCTCACAATGTTCTAGAGGCGGGGCGATGAGAGACCCTTAAGGTTGGGGGTTCAACCTTTAATAAACTAATTATAAGTGACAATTTTATCTTATCATTTCTCAACTAAGATTAATTTTGGGAATTGCATTATTACTTTGTCGTTTCTCTAAGTGCCTAAATATTTAAAGTGAGCATTTTCTCATGTACGCAAGCTAATTCATCTCAAAATGTTCTCAAGTTTGTATCAGTAAATTTGAAATTTCTAAGTTTAACATACGTTTATTCTTTTATATTATGTGAAATTTTACTTTCTAACCACTTAATTGTCTACATATTGCTTGATTACATCTAAAATTTGAGATATTTTCCCCAATTATCACTAAAATTTGTAAGAAATTTCAAAATGGTCGTTAAAATATTTTTCTTACTTTATTATTTATTGAATTTTTTAATGGTTTCACAACTTGGAATACTTAGATATATATATCGTTGGCATGTTAAGGTCATATGTATTAAATGATAGATATATTTGCAATTTTCTCCAGTTATCGATGCATTAATTATAATACTTGAGTTT
This sequence comes from Olea europaea var. sylvestris, assembly GCF_002742605.1. NCBI lineage: Eukaryota > Viridiplantae > Streptophyta > Magnoliopsida > Lamiales > Oleaceae > Olea > Olea europaea. The sequence goes on along the minus strand of NC_036245.1, from coordinate 6,820,630 downwards.
AGCCACAATATTATATCTCTGTGCACTTACAAACATCAAAAATCTTAAATATGGACTCGTGGTCTAAGTGATCTTGTTACACAGACTTGGAAAAAAGAAAGAATAAAAAAGATTGAATTTTGCTATTTTTACACTGGTGTTGAAACGTCGTTGTACACGCCCCTCACATGACGGCCCACATCCAAATAAAAAAAAAGTGTGGATCCCTTTTACGTGAGGGGCGTGTACACTGACGTGTCTATGCAGTACCATTGAAAAAAGATTAGATAGTCAAATCTTTCCACCGACAAAGTTTGAAAATTTTCACTTTTTATTTATATTTTTGCTACGTGGACAAAAATACATGGAAAATGACTCCTACAGCAGCAAACGTTTGAATGCTTTTTCAGTTTTCTTTAGAGTTATGTCCCAAGGGGCAAAAATTAAGTCAATACTCCAATGTTCAAAGCACATCAATTATCTGATAAAACTGGGCCAAGGAGTAACTTATAATAAATTTCCAAGAAAGATGAGCCACGCAAACTTTGTTATTTTTTCCACACGCTATTGATGGTTTGCAAGAATTTTATTGTGTTTGACCCGTGCAATTTAGGGGTAATATAATTTACCAGCATATTCACTATTCAGTATGCAATATATTTTAAATAACATTCATTTTATAAATAAGATTTTATTATTTTTTGTTCAATATTATTTAATCAATAATATTATTTATCAACATTGATATTCAACGTTGGTGTCATCTAGTGAATTATATAATTTCACATTCAATTGAACATATTAAATAATGCCACATAAATTAATATCACTAGTGCAAGAGAGTTTTATCAAACCATTTAGGGCACGTTTGGTTTGTATTTCGATTTTCAGTTTTGAGTACGTTTTCTATTTTCTGTTGTCTATTTTAAGATTTTTTTTTTAAAACGTGTTTAATTTGTTATTTTGAAAAATTGTTTCTCAAAACAGAAAATTAGAAAATGCGTTGGACTTAAATTTTTGAAAAATTGATTTAATTGCATTTTATTCCATTGAATTTGATTCAATAAAAAAGAACAAATTTACTTTAATATATTATTAATTATTAAATACATTTTAAAATTGATGAATCTCACAATATTATTTCTTACTAAAAAATTAAAAATATTAATAAATTAATTTCGAAATATGAAATAATAATAATAAAAACTAATGCGCAGCTTCATATATTTTTGTTTGTATTCATTTAAATGTTTTTTAATTTTTTATATAAATAATCATTAATAGCTCAAACTATTTTTTATTTTTTATAATTTTAAATTTTTTAAAGACTCAAAATATTAAAATATAGTTTTAAGTTTTATATTATAAATTTATCATTGTCTTCAAAAAATTTATTTTTAGAAATAACAAACGAAAAAATATTTTCAATATTTTGCTAAATTAAAAAATCGAAAACTGCTTGAAAACTACAAATCAAATGCAGCCTTAGTATTTAGACGGAAGTTGCAATCAACCCAATAATGCTTAGGTACGAAAATCATCATTAGTCAGTCATCTAATTTATTGCGGGTTTTTAGTTGGTGGGTGGGGCTATTTATCTTGAATCAAATCGTAGTGGGTCTAGAAATGTTGCAAAACTAAATTTTCTTGAACCATTTTATATTTATAGGTAGATTCCTCCAAAGGTCCCCAACATTTTATAAGAGTAGCAATCATGCTCACAACATTTCATTCGTCACATTCATGTCCCCAACTTCTAAATATTGCACATGTCGTATCCCTAGTTGACTCTTATATCTATTCAAATGTTAAATGGTAATGCGATGTGCATGTGATATTTCGTTTGAAAGGGTAAAAATTGTTCATAGAAGAGAAACGTTTCATTTGAGTTGAACAATTCCGTCAGTGAGGATACCGCTTGCATGGTGTCGAAAGGTTGGTGTCATTGTTGCCAAAAATGAAAGATTTGGAATATAACGCTGCACTTCCGAAAGATTGGGACCTCGTGAGGAATTTACCCTAAATTCTTTTGACAAATCAAAAGCCATCTAGAATATTTGGAATAAATCAGATTAAAAGCATAATTAGATAAAGTTAAATTTATAATATACAAAAAAACTGGGGTGGCGACGGTGATATTGTAACTGTACCCTTAGAAATATTCCTTTTTTGAATATTCATTCCTCCATCGTTCTGTAAATACAAGCAAAGTTCTTTGGCTCCACCCCACCCACGTCCACCCCCACGCAATATCTGTCTCAAGAAATTGTACAGCTTTGTACGTTACTCTTTATTTTTTCAGTTATTTTTAGATAATTAAGTTTTTTGCATAATGATGACAGGGCATCTGTAGCTCCCGTCGCAATAATCAACTTATTCTTCTAATTTTGTATTGTAACTCTACCTTTGCAGCTTTTCTTCACTCAGTGCCTCCTCTCGCTTACCACCCACTCCACCAATCCACACATAAACCCTTCAACACAAAGTCACATACACTTTGTAGTGGTGTCATAATTGTGGAATTTAACATTACAACTTCATTTCAAGGCCTCAAATTACTTTCAAGAACCAAGCTTTGAAAGCATCTTTTGCTTGATAAATACTAAGCAAACCCAAGATTTTGAGTTTTCTTCGTTTCTTGCTGGGACTTTACTGTAGACTCTGAAATTTATTGTTCGATTGGAGGTATATGAGTTAACTAATTGATTTGCGTCGATGTTGAATCGTTAACTCAAACTTGGAGTGACCCATCTGAAAAGTTTAGTCTTTGAAGGGTAAAAATGGAGACAGAAAATGGAGATTCCAAGTCCAAGATGGAAGATTATGAAGTATTGGAGCAAATTGGGAGAGGTGCTTTTGGAGCTGCATTTCTTGTTCTTCACCAAATGGAGAAAAAGAAGTAAGAATTTCTATTTCAAAGCTAGGTGTCTGTGCGTGCCCAAGATCTGCTTTTGTGTGAGTGTTTGGGTTTAGAGATGTGTGTTTGTGCTAGCGCTGTATGTGTGTGTGTGTGTGTGTGTGTGTGTGTGTGTGTGGGTGTGTGTGTGTTCACAAAATGACAGGGTAATAAAATTGCTAAGTTTATAATGCACAATTGTGTAATGGTTGAGCTGAACCTCTACCAAAACCAACCAAAATCATCACAATCAACTCACAAATGAAGATAACCAGCTGGGATTTAACAACCCAAGCTGTAACTATATTGATTGAACCAAACGTGTATTACAATAAAGAAGAAAGGAGGGAGATTGCAGAGAATTGGGGAAGAAGAAAGAGATACAAAATTCTGACAAATTCCAACTGAATCCGTTCTTATCCTCTGGTTTACTAAATTCAGTAAAAGACGTGTTTAAACGAGATACACTTATTGCAATTAAGTTGAAACAGTGTCGCTCCCAATTTCGAATTTCGTTTTGACCTCTTCTTCCACTGCGGGCTGCTCTTCTTCATTACATACCTCCCCCTCAAAATGACCTTGTCCCCAAGTTTGAAAGAGTGGATAGCGTTCCTGAATTCCAGTCGTATCCTCCCATGTTGCATCTTCCTTGTTAAAATTCTTCTACTGAATCATCCATTAAGTCACTGCTTGATTGTTCCTCTTTATGATTCTGGTCTGGAGTAATGACAAAGGATCCTTGTGATACTAACGACTCCCCTCCATCTGGCATCAATAAAATAGGAACTTGCTTATCACCTATCTTCTTCTTAAGCAATGACACATGGAACGCCGGGTGAATTCGTGAAGAAGTGGGTAAATTCAGCTCATAAGCAACCTGTCCAATTCTTCTGGTGATTTGGTAGGGGCCATAATACTTGGCAACCAGCTTCTAGTTAGACCTTGCCATCACTGAATGCTGTTTATAGGGATGCAACTTCAAATACACCCAATCTCCTACCTGGAATACTCTTTCCACTCTATGTTGGTCAGCATAAAATTTCATCATTGCTTGAGCTTGTGCCAAATGCTCCCTCAGGAGTTGATCCATTTGCCACCTTTCCTTCACCAAATCCTCCACTGTAGCAACATTGATTTGTTGGTGGGGTCCCAGAGCCAACTGTGGCGGCTTAATACCACATAGAGCTTTGAAAGGGCTCATCTTGATTGTTGTAGGTAGATGGTGTTGTATCATCAACCATTTAATCCACGCCTTTGGTTGATAAAAAGTCATACATCTTAGATACATTTCTAAACATTAGTTCAGCCTCTCAATTTGCCCATCAATTTGTGGATGATAGGCAAAACTTAGGTGTGGAGTAGTACCCAATAGTTTGAATAACTCTTGCCAAAACCCACTAGTGAAAACCTTGTCCCAATCTGATATCATACTCTGGGGCATACCATGGAGTATGTGGATGTTATCCAAGGAGAATTTAGCCATTGTAATTGCAGAGAATGCATGTGACAATGCTATAAAGTGTCCATACTTGGTAAAACGATCTACCCCTACCAGTATGACAGTTTTTCCTTTTGAAGCAGGTAACTCCTCGATGAAGTCCATTGATACGTGGCTCCAAGAGTATTCTGGTTCAGGAAGAGGGTGTAGCAAACCAGGGTAGGAACGTGTTCTCCTTTACATCTGTGACAAGTGTCACATTGGAGTATTTCTCTCTTATTGTCTTTACTCATTCCAGGCCAAAAGAAGTGTTGTTTAGCCCTTAATACACTGGCCTGAATACCTGAATGGCCTCCATTCTACGAAGAATGTATGTTCTGAATTAGTTTTCCCCTATCTGTCCTCCAGATGCAATCTATAGCCTCCCTCTATACTTGAGCATCCTATTGTAAAAAGTAAACTCAGAATCAGCCCTTCAATTTGTTGTGTAGCCAATTCATCATCCTTGTAGCTGTCTATTACCTCCTGTATCCAAGTAGGAATCACACTAGAAATGGTTTTTAATTGTGTAGTTTGTTCTTCCCTCCTTCAGAGTGCATCAGCTACAACATTGTCCACTCCCTTCTTGTATTGTATCTCATAATTGAGCCCAAGTAGTTTAGCTAACCACTTTTGTCGGATGAGTGTAGTTATCCTTCGTTCCAATAGATATTTTAGGGATTGATGATCTGTTTTGATGATGAAATGATGCCATTTAAGATAGTGTCTCCACTTCGCCACTGCAATAACTCCTTCTTATAGATGGACATCCCTTTACTGAAGTAAGCAATTGGCTTTCTATTCTACATTAAGACTACTCCCATGCCTCCGTGACAAGCAATGGTTCAATAGTGAATGGTGGATTAAAATCTGGTAATGCTAGGACTGTGTACTACGCATTTTTGACTTTAACCTCTGGAATGCCACTTCTGAATCTTCATCCCACTTGAAGCTATCCTTTTTTAATAGATAAGTCAGGGGTTTTGCAAGTACTCCATATCCCTTTACAAACTTATCGATAGTATCCTGTTACGCCTAGGAACCCCTCAACCGCTTGATATTACTAGGTTTGGGCCATTGTTGCATGGCACTTATCTTAGTCAGGTCTGCTGCTGTTCCAGCATCTCAAATGATATGGCCCAAATATTCCACTCTAGATCGGCCAAATGAGCATTTACTCCATTTGGCATACAACTTTTGTTCCTTCAATATTTCCAATACCTTGGATAAAGTGTTTATAGTGCCTCAAGGTTAGAACTGTAGACCAATATATCATCAAAGAAACCTAGTACAAACTTCCTCAAATACTCCTTAAAAACTTCATTCATCAAGCATTGGAACTTGGTCGTGGCATTAGTGAGTCCAAATGGCATGACCTTGAATTTATATAGGCCTTAGTGTCTTAAATGCTGTCTTACGTATATCAGTTTCAGCCACTCTGATCCAGTGATACCCAGCCCTCACGTCAGTCTTAGGAAACCATCATCAATCAACTCTTCAATTAATGGCATAATATATTTATCTTTGATTGTGAGGCTATTTAGCTGCCTATAATCCACATGGTTGCTCCATGTTCCATCCTTATTTTTAGCCAGTAATATAGGTGAAGCATAAAGGTTGTTGCTTTGTTGGATAATTCCATCTTCTAGCATCTCTTTCACCATCTTCTCTAATTCTGTTTTCTGTAAGTAAGGGCACTTGTAAGGTCTTATTTTGAAAGTTTGGGCTCCCTCCTTTAATGGGATTTTATGATCATTGAATCTAGGAGGTGTGGCATTCCCTTTGGTTCAATGAATACCTCGAGGTAGTGATCAATGATATCCTGGATGGCCTTAGGATTTGCTTTTTTTTCCTCTTCAATCACAAAGTAGATTTGTGCCATAATACCATAGGACTGCCTATGAAACCATTGACACATTTATTTCTCTTCTACTATTAGGATGTCCTCCTTTTCCAATTCACATTTCAATTCCACTTCTATTCCTTCGTAACAGAATCCGATGCTGCTCTGTTTGAAATCAAAGGGCATTGGGTTGAATTGGCTTAACCAATCAACACCTAACACCATTTCCTCCTAACCTCAACATGCTCAACTAGAGTCAACACTCCAATCCCTGTATGGTCCAACTGAGTGGATTACACATAGCATTATTGTTCAGTTTATCCCCATTGGCCACAATTACTGTCACAGGTTGAGTGGCTTCCACTTTATATTTCAGCTTCCATATCAACTTTTCATCAATAAAGCTGTGAGTGCTACCACTGTCAATGAGGATGGATACCCTTCTCTTCTTCACTTGCCCTGGTATTCTAATGGTCTTAGGTCTCAGGCTCCATGAAAGAGCATTGATGGATATCTCTATGACTTCCTCCTTTGCACAGATTTCTAGATTATATTTTTCTTCGCGATCTGGCTCCATTACCTCCTCATTTATTAGCATCAAGTTCCACATTTTGTTTTTGCAGATATGCCCTAGAGTATGCTTTTCATCACACTTAAAGCACAGACCCAAACTCCTCTTTGTTTGAATGTTTGTAGGGGTGATAATCTTAAACTTCAATGGTTGAGTTTTCTTGGCTTGGTTTAGGATTGGTGCTAGGTAGGTTTTTGAGAGCATTTTTGGGGGTTTTTGAGGTATGCTGGACCATCTCGGTAGGTAAGTGGGTTTGGTTTGGAATTTTAAGGTTTTGTTCAAGGTTGTAATGTTTTCTTGCAAAAGAGCTATGTCAAAGGCTTCTGATATAGAATTTGGTCTCATAATTTTAACCATGGACTTTGAGGCTAGACATGGTTCGATTCGATTCGATTTTCTTTATAATCGCAGCGGATCTGAATTTTCGGGTATCTAGTAAGAAAATCGGGTCCAAATTTAATTATGGATTTTTTTGGGTTCAGTTGCATTCGATTCGGTTCGGTTCTCAGATTTTGTATTATAATTAAATTTTTTAATATTTACAAAGTTATATTAATTCAATTAATGACATGTTCAATTTTAGCTCTTACAAAATAACGTAATCCAATTTTATGTATCTTTTGCATTTGTTTGTTGAATTTTTCATAGATTTGATTGTTAAAATTACAGAAAGAGGAAGATAGCGAGCTCACAATAATTAAGAGAGGCACAGTCGAGCTCCTATTCGATTTCTTCAGAATGGTGGAAACGACACTACGGCGGAACAACATATTTAGATAAAACTTAGGTTAATATAATTAAGTTGGACTTGGTCTGGATATTAGAAATAGGAAAATCATAATTTTGGATTTGGGCTAAATTTATTAGTTATCAAGTTTATTTAGAAAAAATAAAATAATTTAGTTTATTTAAAATAAATAAATTAAAAAATTCAATGAGATTCTATTTTTCAGTTCTAGATTGAGAACGAAACCAAATCTGTTGATTCTCGATTCAGATACCCGTCCAGCTATTTAATATAAGAAAAATCACTCGGTTTAGTTCAAGTCGGGTTTGGTTCATTCTGATTTGGTTCGGGAATTTTGTCTAGCCCTAATGGACTTGATCTCCGCTTTCAATCCACTGGTAAATATAGAGATATACTATGACTCTGGAAGATGGGGTAATGAAAGCATAACCTGGGATTTTAGATCTTCAAAGAATTCTTGATCTTCAGCCACACTGCCTTTCTGCCTAATTTTACTGAAGACTTCAATAACTTCCTCTGCTGTAGATTCAGCAAAACGCATGCAGATCTCCTTTGAAAATAAACTCCAATCTGCCATAGGGTTGCTATTGATGACCCTATGAAACCACACATGTGCTCTTCCCTCCAGATACATTTCTGCAATACTAATTCTAACTTTATCATGGACTTGGTGGATTTGAAAGTATTTTGTGCTTTTCTCATCCACTCCCTAGGGCCTTCTCCATTGAAATATGAGAAATCAATTTTGGGTAACTTAACCCCCATCCTTGTGTCACTTTTGTCATTACTGGTCCAAGATGTTATCCCCATTTTTGGTGTGAGTATTCTTTCATTGATTGTGGATTGCATAGAAATGTAAGATGAAAGTCTCATACACGGTTTTGAATGGGAGAAGTGAGGAATCATCTTTTGACTCTCCCACTCCAGTCGTTGCTCTTTTCAAAATAAAAAATAATTAAGAAATACTCATCGTAACCAACGGATTTGCCGGTTCACCAATCATTGATGGTTCTAGATACGCTAAGCCTACATTGCATCCCACTCTCTGGTTGCCTTTGGATTCTCCATTTTGCCCATTCCAATTTGTCTTCATGGCTACTATGTGTTCATACTTGGTGTTCATTTCCGTCATCAACAACTCCATCCGGTCATGTATGCTACACAGATTATGCAAAGTTTGATATGATCTTTCCACTTTCACACCCACATTTTTAAAAGCCTTGCCCAGATCTTCCACATTCCTATCCAATTTTTATTGGGTGTTCCTCTATTGCTTTGGCCCTAGTATCCATGGCCAGAATTTTGATGCTCTGATACCACTTGTAATGGTCAAGCTGAATCTCAACCAAAATCACCACAATCAACTCACAAATGAAGATAACCAGCCAGGATTTAACAACCCAAGCTGTAACTATATTGATTGAACCAAACGTGAATTAAAATAAAGAAGAAAGGAGGAGGGACATTGCCGAGAATTGGGGAAGAAGAAAGAGATGCAAAATTCTGATATATTCCAACTGAATCCGTTCTTATCCTCTGGTTTGCCAAATTCAGTAAAACATGTGTTTTGCTGGAAAGAAAAACGTGACACACTTATTGCAATTAATTTTAAGTTGAAACGGTGTTGTTCCCAATTTGACTTTCGGTTAGAGCGGTTTGTTTCTAATTCCCTTTCTTCCCCCACTGACTGGTGCTGGATTGTTGACCTCTTCTTCCACTGCTGGCTGCTCTTCTTCATATTATTATTATTATTATTATTATTATTTTTTTTTTTTTTTTTTTTTTTTTTTTTTTTTTTTTATTTTTTTTTTTTTTTAAAAAAAAAAAAAAAAAAAAATAATGCTTATTTTTTTTTTTTTTTTTTTTTTTTTTTTTTTTTTTTTTTTTTTTTTTTTTTTTTTTTTTAAGTAGCTCTTGTTCATGACAAATTGCTGATATTTGCTGGAGGAGTGAGGACTTTGGACATTTGGCTGGTTGCATTATTTAGAAATTCTGAAAAATGTGTTCTTCATTATATGATTATAAATGGGATTTCTGTGCATTTGTTAGAAATCTTGAATTGTCCTATTAATTTTCACTTGAAGAAAACTCCAATAGTCAACCATTGGGCTACAAGCATTTGATAGCACAATGTAGATAGAACATCATACAGCCTAATCCACAAATTCTTCTAGAAGCTGAGATGATTTCTCAATTAATGATAGACATTGGGGAAAAATGTTTATTGTTTATATTTCTCTTTAGAAATTGAGAAGCCATATGTTGGTTTTCTCTGGCCTATTTATATGGTACATAACCAAGCTAAGTAATTCCCATGATATGCATAGGAATTCATGTTTCTTCAGTTAATATAGGCCAAGTTACCTTGATATTCTAATAAAAATGGCAACCAATAAAACATAAATGTCACTATACCCTTGTTCACATGGATTAACCAAGTGAATCTTATCTGTTTCAAGAAGCTGCTGCAAGCAGGCACTTACTGTAATCTTATTAATAAACCTCTCACACGCCCAAATCTTCAATTTAAATTGACATGCAAGTCTCTACATAAATGTTTGATTATTTTTCTGTTATCTCTTGCAGGTATGTATTAAAGAAGATTCATCTGGCTAAGCAGTCAGAGAAGTTCAAACGTACAGCACATCAGGAGGTCATTTTATATGCTTTAATAATTTCGATGGGGAATATTATACATGTCATCGATAGGAAATCTTTTGTTCCCGTTAGTAATTATATCTATTATTCTTTGAATTGTTTCCTCTTATATGTTTTCATTTTAGACAAGAGACTAATCATCACTCTTATTGCAATCCTTTTCTTTTGATCTACATCTCGGTGGATATACTGATATTTATGGATTATGGCATTTGATATCATTGCATGTATCTTTGTACCTGTTTCAGATTTCAATTTTATTAGTCTTATCCATGTATCGTATGTAGTATTGAGTATGCATTTTATTTAGTTCCATGAGCTTAATTCTCCTTGTACATCCAATGTATGGAAATAATTTCTCTGACTCAATTGCATAATCTCGGCTCAGTGGAGGTTGATGACTTCAACATTCATGAAACCTTCTTAAATTGATTTTCCTAGGAAAGCTTCTGACACTGAATTTAAATGATAAAGGAGGTCTTTATCGAGTGAATAAATTATATTCAGCATGGCCAATTATTTTCTCTTACCTGCAGAAAAGACAGCCTTGTAAAACAGCTTAGTCTTTACCTTGAAAAAGTACGGCATCATGTAAACACAGTCATTCACCTCTCTCTCTCTCTCTCTCTCTCTCTCTCTGTGCTTGTTATCAAATTCTGAGTAGAAGGTCATATTTAATGGTGAAATTTATACTTAGTCTAATTCCTAGCTCCTCTATAAAGAAAATGAGAGTATTTTCGGACTGGACTGGATTGGGTTAGATGAGAAGAAATAAATGACGGCCAATCTGGTCTTCTACATTAAATTAAATAAAATTTGTTTGTCTCTCTTGCAGATGAATTTAATTTCAAAACTAGAGCATCCATACATTGTTCAATATAAAGATGCTTGGGTGGACAAGGTATTGTATAGTTTCTTCATCTATATATTCGTGATTGACAGCTACCACAAATTGCATTTATTTGTCTAAGAGTCTCTGTAGCTGAAGCTGATTCTTAAGACAACCTTTCACTTGCCGTTATTCTTCAGGGAAATTTTATGTGCATCATGACCAACTATTGTGAAGGTAGAGACATGTAAGTAGTCAATATCTGCTCAAACTACTGATTTTTGTCAAGTGAATCGATACTTGGTCTCTGGAACCTATAAAATTTTCAATGAAGCAAGTCCTTTGTTGAACACTAAGGGAAGTTATGCTGTTCTCGAGAATGAAGATTAATAAAACTTCCTCCATGTATTGTACATATTAATGGAAAGGTGAAAAATAATAATAAATCCACTCCTTGGATATAATTGCATTGGAGGATGTTGAAATTGTATATGTTGACAATAAAAATCGGAAAGGTAAAAAAAATAAATCCAGTTTATCGGATATAATTGTATTGATGGATGTTGATATTTCTCTCTTATTTATGCAGGTCTGAGATTATAAGGAAGGCAAGAGGAGCATATTTTCCAGAGGAGGTAATCAGATGGAAATTCATGTAGGAGTCCCTCTTAACTGTTTTGCTAACTTACACCTAGCTTCCAACGTCCTTGTTTTTGCTTTGCAGAAAATCTGCAAATGGTTGACTCAGTTGTTATTAGCCATTGACTATCTGCATTCCAATCGAGTCCTCCATGGGGATCTAAAGGTTGATTTATGGTCATTAACATACAATGAAGATGGCATTTATTGACTAGATCTTTTCTAACGTTAACTTATTATATTCCAGCTATCTAACATATTCCTCACAAAGGAAAATAACATCCGTCTTGGTAAGAAGGCCGAATCAAGTCCTTACAACAATTTGCTTTCTATATTTTTTCATAATAGTTACTTCGTTTTGTTCTCTACATGGAGTTTACAGGTGATTTTGGGTTGGCAAAACTTCTTGACGAGGAAGGCCTCACATCATTGGTACAAATTTATTCTCAAAGCTGAACTTGTACTTTGTTGTGCAACCGTATAGTCTGAATTTCTTTCTTTTCTAGTACATCAAGTGTAGTCTACAAAAACTTGTTCTCGCGATAAAAGGCATATTTATTTTTCCATGAAGATTTCTGGATAACTTGTATGACTCAAAATAGGTTGTCGGAACTCCCAACTACATGTGCCCCGAGCTTCTAGCAGATATTCCGTATGGCTACAAATCTGACATATGGTCACTAGGTAAGAAAATATTAATAAATTTGAAGTCCACTTTTCCTTGTTTCTCTTACTAATAGTGAAATCTTATAATTTTTCAGGTTGCTGTATGTTTGAGATCGTTGCACACCAAGCGGCATTTAGAGCTCCTGTAAGCCATGTTTAGCTTTACGTTTAGCCCCTGTTGATGGAATATATTTTGAAACTCTTTTATATACATAGTCATTTTCAACCACACATTTACATAATAAAATATTGTGCTCGTAAATCCAAAAATTTTCCATACTTTTTAACCGCACATTCTCCAAAAATTCACTATTCATATCAATGTATTTCATAAAAGGCAACTGCAATAGCATTAGTTCAATATGCAATATGATTCTATAACAGAATAGCTGAATCAAACAGGATATGACCGGACTTATCAACAAAATAAACAGATCCTTGATCTCTCCACTTCCCATTGTATACTCTTCTACACTGTAAGTCTTCACCATATTTACGACCTAGCATTTTCTTCTTCCACATTAGCTAGTTCTTTACCACGCTATGAAATTACAAAAATATGTATAATGGCCTTAAATATCTCAGGAAACAGATAATTAAGAGCATGCTAAGGAAGAGTCCAGAACATCGGCCTACAGTGAGTTTCGAACTTAATCTTTCTTTTCCATTCTTACTTACATGGCCAAATTATCATACTGGTCCTAATTCCCATATATCTTGACATTATAGGCTGCTGAACTTTTAAGACACCCACATCTGCAGCCATTCCTCCTGCGGTGTCCTGTCCCATCCCATGTCTTCCTTCCCGTGACATCTCCAAGCAGCACATCTCCAAGCAGCACGAAGGAGAAATTGAGAAGAGCATCTCCTAGACAATCTCGTGGTGGGAAAGACAAGGTCAAAACACTGGCAAAACTAAAAGAGAGGAGACTGTTTCCAGAATCTGGGGAAAATACTGATACTCGACCTCTAGATTTGCCGGATAAAGAGGCGTTGATGGAAGACAACCTTGAGACCAAGAGGGTTGATCCCACAAGTTATTCTGGAAAGATTTCTCATGACGGTGAAGATGAAAAAAGTGGGGATACAAGTTGTGAGACAACTGCTTACAGTGGAGATTATCAGGACAATTTCGCCTCGTCATTGCATAAAGAGAGCACAAACACTGTGGACGGTTCAACATTACAATCAAATGCACTACCTCAAGAACAAGAGGAATGTTCCCCCGATCATGATCCAGAATTGGAAGCACTTGACAGAGAGATTGAGAAAATAACAGACGAGGAGCTTCTGTGCAGTCCTGATGTTAATGATGAAACAGAAAAGAAGGTGGAGGATTCGATTTCGAAAAAATGCAATAAAATGACATTGACCAGTACAGTCTGTCTTGACGAAGATGGGTTTCTTTTTGGAGAAAATGATGTTGATGGAGAAATAAGAAGTTATTCAGACAGAAACGAAAACTCCGGTGCATGTTCACAATTACCCTTTGATGACATATCAACTAAAAATGCTGCTGCTGCTTGCCCGAACAAGGATGGGGATGAAATCAAACCAGATACTACTGGTCACCCAAAGCGAATCGAGAACGAAGACGTTAAACTGACAAGTCAGGCATCAAATGATCGTTCGTTGTTGAGTAAACTCAGCGCTATCGTTTGTGATGGAAGCAAAAGTGAGTGGGAAAACCCGAGCCAACAGAGAGCTGATGCTTTAGAGTCGTTACTGGAATTATGTGCAAGGTTGCTTAAACAGGAAAAACTAGACGAGCTCTGTGGTGTGCTTAAACCTTTTGGCGAAGATGTTGTTTCGTCCAGAGAAACAGCTATCTTGTTGACAAAAAGCCTAATGAATGCGCAAAACTTGCCGAAAGGTTCTGGTTCTTAGATTGGATATTATTATATATGTTTTTACATTTCAGATATTTCATAGTAAGTGTGTTTTTTTGGGTGTATTTTTCGTATAATTTGTGTATTGATGAAGAGTATTGGTTTGAATTTATCTAGAACATAAATTTGCAAGTTTTTTGTAGCTGAAAGCAGCTCGTGGTTTGTATATGAAATTCATAAAATAGTTTGGATTGACCATATTAAACGTTAGCGCATTATCCACATCTATCTAGGGATGGCATTTCGGCTCGCTAGCTCGGGCCGTCCATGGCTCGGCTTGGGGCTCGGTAGAACAGAGCCAAGGCTGGGGCCGAGCTCCATTCGGGGAGAACGGGCCAAGCCCAAGCCGGCCCACAGGCCTGCCTCTGGCTGCCTATTAAAAGGCAGTCAGTGCTGGCTGCCTTTTAAGGCAGCACCGCCTGGCTGCCTAATTATTTAAAAAAAAAAAAAAAAAAAAAAAAGGGCATAAAAAGCGAGCCTACCCGGCTCGGCTCAGAAATGCTCGAGCCGAAAGCTCGGGTCGAGCTTAATTTTTTTCGTTGGGCTTTTGCTCGGCTTGAGCCCGGAAAAAAGCCCTCACATTTTACCCGAGTCGAGCTCGAGCCTTGAGTTTCATCTCGCGAGCCAGCTCGGCTCGACTCGTTACCATCCCTACATCTATCCCACCATTCACAGTTTTCTGCTATAATTATCATAAATCTAGTTGAATGAAATTTCCTTGACTTCCCTAATGTAAGTACATTTTGAATAATGCTATCTATCACCATTGGAGTTAGAGCACCAGTCTAGTTCATCACATTTGATATGTCTAATTATATGGATCATTTGACTTTGCATTTAAATAAATAAATAAATCATCTTTTGCCACTTCAACTGATGCTAAGTGCTAGTAAGGTTGAATAGTATTACTTTTATATTTTTTACTTGAGCTTGCATGGAACTTGGGTTATTGGTTGCGATCATTTTTATGACTTTGTGGAGACTTGTGTTTTTGATAAAAAAAACGTGTTAATGAAAGAGGAATTGAGGAGGGGTGCAACGGCTGCAACTAGAGTCCTTGTTTATTGATAGATAAATTTAAAAATAGTGCCCTTTATTTATAGGGATATACTACTTGTACATAATGCGGTGTTCATAACAATATATGTTGAGGATGGACACTGTTATAGACATCTTGATATACATGTAGGATCACTTTTATTTTTAATTGATTAGATCCTCTGCCTTGCTGGCTAATCAATTTAGGAGTGTACATTTATTTGTTTCCATATTTATCTGGATTTTTGAATAAATTAAGAAAACTGTTTGTGACATATGAACTGCAAACGTGTGATGGCTGGCGAGGTGTTGAATTTCTTAGATAAACGGTCAGCATCATGGTCAACAAAAGAAATGCTGAATTTGAGGTCTCACCATGTTTGCTCTATATTAAAGGCAAGAATAAGATTACCAATCACATCTCAACGCGTACGTAAGAAATTATCTCTCTTTTATGTATTCGTTAATAAATTATCTCTCTTTTATATATTGTTTTGAAATGAAAAAAAAAAAATTGAAATTCATTAGGATAATTACATTAATCAATCCAAATAAAAACAGTCTATGTGTAAGATATTTGTTAATTATTTAGTTGAGATCCAATTCAAAGTACAATTATTTAGTTGAGATCCAATTCAAAGTACCAACCATATTTGTGCGCCTCCAACAATAGAATTATTGAAATGAGAAAGTAAGCTTTGGCGCGATTTGATTTGGGTAAATTTCAATTCAAACCAACTCATTCTAGCTCTTAAACCAAATCGAACCAAGCCAATTCGGTTCGGTTAGTCAGTTTGGACTTTTACTCCAAATTGAATTTTTAAAAAAAAAAATTTGTCCAAGTTTTAGGCCAAATTAAATTACAGGAACTAAAATAACTTTATATTACAACAACAAAAACAACTTAATAGAGACAGATCAATAGAAAAATTAAGAATTTTGTTGCATTTTTATGCATTCCGTAGTTTGACTGTCTAAGTAAGAAAAAAGGCTAATAACATAATGAGCTTGTGAAGGGAAATTTCCAATACTATTACTTACTGACAACATCATAAATTGTAGGGAATCGTGATATAATTATGAGATTAGGGATTATCTTTTTATTTTAATTTTTATTTTTCTTACAGAAAAAAAGATAAATATGTAAGTGGGTTGGATTGATTCGATTATCCAATGATTTGATGTTTCAAACCATGACCGAACCAACTCACTATGATTTTATTTAAAAAAAAAAAAATCAAACCAAACCAAACCAATTATCTGTGTCAAACCGACCCAAACCGACCTGAGTTGGTTCGATTTGATTAGTTTGATCGATTTTTTAGTTGTTTTGTCCAGGCCTATGAAAAAGCAATAAAAGTAGTATATTATCTATAACTAAAATTCAATATTTGTTGGTGTGTAATTTTCAAATTGATCTAGACTGGTAGCCTAACTGATTCTTTCACATTACTGGATCCCATGAACCGTGGTATAAAAGGCAATTAAGAAAGCAGAAAAAATTACAACTATAAATTCACACCAAAAAATATTCATTCCAAGCCAAATCATTCAATTCCTCCTTTCCAGCAAATAAAAATGGCACGTTTTGGCGCATTGATGGGAATGGCAATTCTATATTTATCGGTGGTTATCGCACAAGACAGCACATTGCCACCGTCTTCGTCGCCCGTTATGGACACTGGCGATAGCCATGGCCTCCCACTTTCTGGGCCTCTCATTTTTTGTTCAGTGTTCACTTATGTTGTTGCATTTTTGTTTCATTAAATGTTGCGTTGAGAGCACGTTGAGTTTATGCGATGGAGTGTGTGATTATTGACTATTTTGTTTCTATTATTGTAAGCATCTTTCTTTCTTTCTTTCTTTCTTTTTTACTTTTTTTTTTTTGTTTTTATTTTTGTTTTTGTTTTTTGTATGATTGATATATAAATAAATAAATTGTTACGCTTTTCTCCCTATTTTCTTGTTCATTTGTTCTCGATATATAATTATTTTGGCATTAATATGATAAAATAAAAATAAAAATTCATACATAGACTCATAAAATTTGATCTGGTCAAAAATTGGATTATCGAGTCACTGGTTCGACCATCGCATTGATGATTTAACTAATGGGGCAATTTCGATTTTATATATTCAAATATGGTAGAAAAGAAAATAGCAACAATTACAAGCAAAGTAATTCAATATCACGAACTTTTATAACAATAAAAGTCTCTAAACATCAAATTTTTATGGGATGGAATGGACATCAACGAGCTAAAGAAAGAGGTGGAAAGATGAGATCGCTTATATATATATATATATGGAAAAAAAATATGAAATTTGAAACAGAGAAAAGAAAATTCATTAGACATGGAAAATTGAACTGCAATGGATTTTAAAAGTCATTCTAAATTTAGGTATTTTCAATTAAAATTTTATTGGGTTTTACTTAAATTCAATAAAATTTAGGTGTCCCCAATTGAAATTTAATGAAATCCTTTAAAATTTAGGTATCCTCAATAATTAGTGGATTTATAAAGATTTCATTAATAGAAGGATTTTAAAAGATTTGAATGTATTTCAAGTTTAAAAATACATATAAGTAAATCTTTTTAAATTTCACTATATTTGATAAGATTTTTATGAAATTTGTAAGAATCTATTTAAATCCACTAAATTCATTAGAATTTATAATCATTTAAAATTCATTAAAATTTTCGTTGAGAACATCCTTGTTAATTTTAAGCCAGGGATATACATAGTTTAAAATTAAAATTAATGAAACGGAAATTTCGGGTCGCTGGGTTCAGATGGTTTTTTATTCAAGTCAGTTGGCTTAAATCGAGTTTGATAATCATGCAAAGAGTAATTTATTATTGAAAATTATTTAAAACTCTCGGTCTCTAAATATAAGTTTGCTTTCCTTTTACGTTTTTCTCAAATTATAATTGATTTTTTTAACATTCTCACATGTTCCTATTTAATTTGTCTTTATATCTACAAATATGAATTATTCTTATTTAAATTAATCATTTAATGTGGGTGTATATTAGGAAAAATTTATGTAAAATTTCTTTTCTATAAAAAATTATTTCAATTGTCATTTGTCTTCTTTATGTAAATCTTCGGCCATTTTATAATAATTCTGAACCTGTACACAAATTGAATAATACTATTTACGATTTTTCACTAATGTAGTCACTCTACCTAGTATACATATGATGATCCTCACACATTAAATCATCAATCGTCACATGTACCTCATATAGAACAACTATGATAGTGAACGATTGCAAATAATATTATTCCTTGAAATTTTGCCCAAATTCTCTTATCATTGGTGGTTGTGATCATTTTGATAAATTCGACTATCAACTTTATTATTGATGGTCAAAATTCATTAGTTGTAGTTCGTTTTGTAAATTTTTTATTTTATTTTATTTATTGAAGCACAACATTGAAAGAAATTATTTATTAAATTTGACGTCAAAATTAATAATAAAATCATCGTGTTTTGCATTATATTAATATTAACATGTTATACTTTTGTTTAAATAAAAAAGGAATAGAAAATAAGAAATATAAACTAACGTTTTAGCGTTGAAATTCTGCTCGGAAATGCATAATGAAGAATACCAGCGTGCTGTCTTACGCAAAAACACCGTTACTAACGCGGACTTTAACCTCAATTTAAGAATATAATAATAATAATAATAATTAATAATAAGATTAATGTCCAGTGAGATTTCACTATACGGCGCCGTTGCGCAATCATAGCAGAATATAATAATAATAATAATAGTTAATAATAAGATTAATGTCCAGTGAGATTTCACTATACGGCGCCGTTGCACAATCATAGCTGTCCAGAGTTTCACACGCTAGCAGCTGACCTGTGTTTTGTTCTGTTAACCAATAATATCCCGTCACCAGCTGTCACTTTTTCTTTCGTGGACCCCACATCCCCTCTATATAAATACAACACCAACGAACCCTTGAAACTCACACAGTCACATTTCATATACAATTTGAGTTTTCTGCGAATTAGTATCCTATGGCGCAAATTAACATTGTGAAGGTCTCCTTGCTAGCATACGCCCTTGTGGCTCTCTCCGTCGTCGCCATCACCACTGTCTCTGCTCAGGCGCCGGCACCTTCACCAGATATAGGAGATGCGTTCTCTCTGCCAATCTCCAGCGCCTTCATTGCAACCTCTCTCCTGTTCTCAGTTTTCGCACTCTGGAGGCACTGAGTTGGATGTCGAGTTATTGTTCCTTTTTTATGCTTCTTTTCGTGTATGTGGTTTCAGTGATGGATTTGTGTTATGAAGTAGAATATATATCGCGATCTATGGGGTTTTAGTTCTTCTGTATGCATTCAGATTGTGAGAAATAAAATTTTTTATTAATTTTATTAATTTTGAGTGTTTCTCTTAAATTAAATTTCCAACTTTAAAAATGGCAAAGATTTGTATATTTTTCGGTTTGGTGCCATAAAAGTTGAGCATTAATTTTTTGAATTTCTTTTGAGAATTAACAACCTTCTGTGTCAATTTTTTTTTTTTTTTTTTTTTTTTTTTTTTTTTTTTTTTTTTTTTTTTTTTTTTTTTTTTTTTTTTTTTTTCTCCTTTTTTTTTTTTTTTTTTTTTTTTTTTTTTTTTAATATTTGAAGCATTTTTATATGAAGGGATAAATGTGTTGAATCAAAACTAAAATAAGTAAACAATCGGTAAAAAAAAATTAAGAAATAAAACAATGTCATTCATTAGTTTAAACGGACGAAACCACTATTGTCTTCTTTTGTTTGTCTCAAATTATAGATTACTTCCCTAATTAAGAATATAATTTACTTTTATTTCTTTATTTAATGTGTCTTATAATTAATATTAATAAACATTAAGTATTCTTATTTAAACTATTTTTCAATGTAAGGATATATCAAGATAAAAAAATATAAGTAAAATTTATAGTTTCAATTGTATTAATTTTTTTATTTTTTTTAAATTTGTGAGTGTAAAAATAAGTCAATATTTGTGAGTAGAGATCTCATGTCCAATTTCTATTATCTAATTTGTTGTTCATCCTAATTAATTATTAACACATTATTTTAAGTTAACATTTTCAACTTGCTCTAACTACTCCTTGTGCTTAAAAGTAAGTGACATTTTAACGTAAAATAATGTGTCAATAATTATTTAGTGGACGGCAAATTGAATAATAAAAATTAGACAACTCAACTCAATCTTTTTTTCCTTTTTTTTTTTTTTTTATAATTATGGCGGGAGAGTCTGCAGTCGCTACCCAGACCCTTCGGGTGCGCACTAGATAAGATGGAAAGAGTATTAGATTTCACTAAAATAAAATTAATCCAGGAAGCAAGTTAATTAAAAATAAATATAAATTTTCATTTGTACAACTCAATTTTCTGCATCATTTTCACCAAAATCACCTCAAAATTCTAAACCAGGTCAACTGAGTCGCATAAATTGCATGATTAGCTACATAGAAATCAAAACTCACAAATTAACACTGTTTATGAGTGCTTTGGAGAGAGGAGGGAAATAAGAGGGAATAAATTTGGAGTTTTGCTATACGTATATCGGGATTGACACTTCAGAGTACACTCCCCTTACATGGGGAGATTTCATGATTTTTTTATTGTCGTGGGGCTCATCCCCTCTTGTAAGGGGAGTATACAGCGGAATGTCAACACCGCTATACAAATAGCATTTTTCATAAATTTGTGGACAAGGAAAAGTACTTGTTTGGTATGGATTTGAATAATTGATTTTTTTATCATTAGAGATAAAGTAAATCCTATCTATGAAAGAAGAATTCAAAAATAACGGGTGGAATAGTGAAATAACGGTAAAAAAGTTGATCTTAATTAGATTAAAATCTCTGTTAAACAAGCTCTAAGAAAATCTTACACTGACGACGAAATCAAGGGAAAATTTTCCTGGTTTCCACCTGCGGTGCTAAGGGGTGGGGTTACGGGGGAAGACACTTTTTTATTTTTTGGCCCTTTCCTCTTTCTTTTATTTTAGGTCTTTGCTTATAGGTTGTATTATATTTTTATTTTGCCCTTTTTTCTTTTCCATTAAATTTTCTATTTTTTTTTTCATTTTGTCTATTTTTATTTTTGTTCCCTCAAATAAAAACAAAATAAAATTAATTGAATTCTGTATACAAAAATAACAATGGTACCATCCAAAAGGATCATTTATTGAGTTTTTCCTCTTGGACAATGCCCTGTCCAAACGGAGGGAGATGTGACGCACCCTATTGGCCGAGTGTCTGTGCGGTTCCCCCATTTGGACGGGGCATTGTCCAAGTAGCAAGGCCCTCATTTATTTAAAGAATGAAAAGGTGTAAAACTATTTGTGCCACTATTGAAAGGTTTAAGCCAATTAAAGTAATTGAACAAACTTTCGACTTCTGCGCTGACTCCTTTAAATTAATCCTAGCATGTTAGTTAAAAGACTTTTGCACCTTCATTTTTCCCTCTAGTTCTACTTTTCATTCTATAAGCTTTTGAAAAGTTAAATAAAAAATATATAGCAATAAAATCATTATTATTATTTTTTTTTCCAGACAGCAAGTTTTTGTAATCCAATAATCCAACCCTTAAACCAAGTATATTTGAAAAAGATCAACTTCACCTATTAATAAGAGTGTGTTTGACTAGGGCACATACGAGTTGGTGGATCAATCACTTTGGCAGGCTCGCAACCTCAGCGTGGAGAGTTCGATTCCTGGTGGGAACCTGTGATCCAATAAAATGGGCAATTTATTGGTGAATCAATCACTATGGAGGAAAGCTCTCTTGAGGCCAGGAATAAAAATCGGGTAGGAACCTGTGATCTAATAAGGGCACATCCTGCGATTTACCTCCGCTAGTCACTGAGGGACCGGTGGCTAGGGGTCCAGGATTTAGTATGGCGAAGTTGGGACACCTGGGTATCAAAAAAAAAAAAAAATTGACTAACTTTATTTTTAATATGAAAAATGTCATTTTTTTCACCAAAGTTTCTATTTTTTGGGTATTTGATCGACATTTTTTTTCATGAAAAATATTTTTCAAAAGTTAGTCATGTGACCATATTTTTCTAAAAAATAATAAAAATATTTTCTTAAGTGAGAAGTAAGTTTTTATTTTTCAATCAATTCACTCTCTCTCTCTCATCTGCCCCCACTTTTTCATTGACCCATCAATAAAAGATGAACAAATATAATATTTTCTAAATCTAAAATTAAACTAGTCAAACACATATAATTATTAATTTGATTAATAATTTTTATGCAAATAAGTTCTAAACAATTCAATTATCTAAAAATTATTTTTTATTCATACAAATTTTATACTTACAATCAAAAACACCTAAAGGTTTTCGAAGATACACCACATCTTTAATCATTTATTTTGTTATCTCTTTTAACTTTCCCTTAAACTATAGACTAAAGAAATTCGCTACGTGTACATCCGAGGTTGACACATCGGATGACACTCACTTCACAAGAGGAGGACTCGTAATTATTTTATTATGTGTGGACCTCCTCTCTTGTGAGTGGAGACACCTCGAATGTACAAATAATTTTATTGATAGACTAAAACTGTATTCTATTATTATGCCAGAAGTTGGTGTTACCGACATAGTACAAACGAAAGGAAACAACGTGACGGGATTATATACGGCGCCGACCACGTTCTTCTGTCGGACAAATTTCGGCTACTTTCCCTTTTGAAGACTAAAATAGAAAAATCACAAAGCAATTTCATCAATCACTCCAGAATTTTATTGGAACTTTTAGGGCTTTGATTATTTCTGGTAAATTTTGACCTTTCACGTATTTTCATTTTATTTTACTTTAATTGGTTATATAAAATACATCCAAATTTATTCAATGCCAAAGAAACTTGCTTTGCTAATTATCCTCACACGCGCAAGGGTTACAATTCTTATATCATACAAAATAATAATGTACTATTTTTTCTTAATTATGATTTTTTCCATATGGTTTTTCATAATAAGGTTTTAACGAGATATATTTTTTGTGTGATGAATATCCATGATATACACGATATTTATCCTCAAAATAATACTCTGATATATATAACGCTCAAAATATTTATTCAATCTTTTTTTAATATTATCATTTCCTCCTTCTCTCTCTTCTTTTTACTGTTTCCCCAATTTGTAGAAAGATGGAAGATTAAATTTTTATAAATTGATTGATTGTTTAATTAATTAATTAATTAATTAAT
The DNA here is from genome assembly GCF_002742605.1 of Olea europaea var. sylvestris. Taxonomy (NCBI): domain Eukaryota; kingdom Viridiplantae; phylum Streptophyta; class Magnoliopsida; order Lamiales; family Oleaceae; genus Olea; species Olea europaea. Next base: position 6,797,147 of record NC_036245.1, on the reverse strand, counting down.
TAATTAATTTATTATTATTATTTTTACATGTTTGGACATATTGACAATATTAAACATTAGACATTTCATTTTTTTTCTTATGCATCAGCATGTACTGAAATGTTAGATTTTTTATTCTTTGTATTTTGGTTATTTATTTATGTAATCGAGGTAGTTTATATTTTTTATATTATTTTAAAAATATTTTTTTTATGAAAAATATATTTTTGTTATTACAGTCTAGATTATTTGGTCTTACTAGTAGCTATTCAGAAAAATATTACACTGCCCCCATAGAAATAAATAATTCAATTAAATGATGATGTGGAATAAGTAATATAAACATATAGTTTTATATACATATTAAAAGTCAATTGTTTTTTTACAGAAGTCTACAAAAGTTGAGTTTATAAAATTTATAGGAGACTTTCATTAAAAATCTATAAAAGCCAATGAACAGTTCAAGAACGAACGAGAAATGAGATCAAGCCACATGATATCAACACATGCATTATGGTTGAGAAATTTTGTCAAAGGTTTAAGAGTTGTCTATAATATAGAGAAGCTTTTGAAGATTTATTGCAACAATTCAGCTGCAATTTTCTTTTCAAGAAATAACAAAAGTGGAAGTCGAAGCAAAACATATTGAAATAAAGTATCTAGTTTTTAGAGATCATATAAAGGAAAATGAAGTGGTCATTGAGCATATCAAGACAAATCTCATGATTGCAGATCCCATGACTAAGGGCTTGCCGATTAAAGTTTATAAAGTTCAAGTTGATAATATGAGACTTGCGTGCTCAATATGATACTCTGATGTTTGGTTTTTAAGATTGTTGCTTTTGTATTTGAAATAATGTTACTAGTGTACTTAAAAAGTTCGTAATTTGGATATCCATTGTGGTAATTAAAGTTTGGACCCTGAATGACTTATAGGAAGTTTATTCATAAAGTAAGTACTCTATAGAAGTGATCATACTTTTAATACATGGAAGGAAATGTTTGATTATCAAAACATGACCGCCATGATTTAAGTATTGTGAAATTCTACTTGAGTAAGTTATTGGCAGTTTCAACATATGGCCATATATTAAGTACCCACTTTAAGGTTTATCATTGAACATGTAGTCCAAATGGAGAAAACGTAACAGTTTAATGATTTGGCCCACATGTTTAATTATTTGATTTGAACTTTAAATTTAAGTGGGTTAATTAACCGCCTTGTTTAACTACCCACTTCTATGATGATGGGAAGTGGTGTAATGGTGCCTATATATGGATGCCAAAGGGTCCCTAGCCAAACCCATAATAATATTCCTGCAGTATTCTCTCTCTCTAAAGAAAGTCTTGTGTTTTATTCCATCAAGTTAAAATGAATTATCAAGTGGGTTTTGGCTAGAAGATTCGTTGGTGTTTGAAATTCTGTAGCAGATTTTATTCTTATCTTGAATAATGTGGCTGGAGGTATGTCTCAAATTTCTTACATGTTTAGCTCTTGTCTGAGTAACAGTCAAAGAATGGATGGCAAAAGCTGCTCCATGATATAAAACAAATTTTATGAATATTTCGGAATATTTTACATATTCATCAAAAGGCAAATGTGAGACTATGTTGTAGCTGTACTATAATCACTTCTTCAGGAGCACACATCAATAAGCTGTGTATATGCTGAGCATGACAATTTACTTGTATTCATTTCATTCTAAAATGTAATAATAGTACTCTTTTTATACAAACCGTCATACAACAAAGCAAGGTTATTCTAAACAAACGTTGTATTTCTTAATAGAGTGAAGAATTAAAAAAGGAGGGGTGCAAGGAAATAACTCGACAGTCACCATCGAGAAAGAAAATCACGAGGTCATGCAGCAGCCAGATTTTCTTGCATTATGATCAGAATCTTGACCAGGGACAATGATTCTAGTACCCTTCAGAGATGCGGACTTCACAAAATCCAATCCATCGCCGGCAGTGAGGGAGTTCTTGTTTATGATCTGGTATATTTCTGTCAGAATGGTCATAAATGCGCTTTCAACATTAGTCTTCTCGAGTGCTGAGGTCTCCATAAAGTATAAATTCTCTCTTTCAGCGAACTCTTGGGCATCTTCTGTCGGAACTGCTCGAAGTGTTCCTAAATCGCACTTGTTGCCAATCAGCATTACAACAATGTTCTTATCAGCATGTCCCCTGAGTTCCTCAAGCCACCTAGCCATGTGGTCAAAGGATTGGCGTTTTGTCATGTCATAGACCAACATTGCACCGACTGCACCTCGGTAATAGGCACTTGTTACTGCTCTGTACCTGAAACATACAATTTTTCTAAGGCCCGACAAAATCAAATGTTAAATAAATCTAAAATTCACAGTGAAAGCACAAATTCCATCTTGCATTGTCTGTGCTCGATTGTCCATCAATTAGAAGTAGCATTTAGATGTACACTACTGTACTAACCAATCAACAGTGGCTCCGCTCCAATTGATCTACATCACCCAGAAAACATAAATAACATTCCCAAGTTATTAGCAGTGCATAATTGCACATAATGTTAAATCAGGATAGATCATGGATCCAGCAAAGTCAATAATTAACAGACCATGAAACTTCATAAACACGTGATGCCTTTTTATGCACATCAGTGCCAGGATTATCTTAATCTGCTAAGCCATCAGACATTTCTTATTGATTTCAGGTCTTTTAAGATATTTGTAACATACACAAACACAATCATGAATGTTAATTGTAGCAAAAAGAAAGCCTCTTGCAAAATAATCTTCCATGGATTGAGACTCACGTAAGTAATTTCTTCCATATTCCCAATCATACATGACCTTCGCTGAGTGGAGAATTAATTATAATCTGGGGCAGCCAAACACAAAGGAAGACAGTGAATTCTCCCATTAAGCAAACACATTTTCTATTTTGTTGCTTAAATTATATCAATTAATTAACTGGAAAAGTAAAACACTTATTGTTATTGGGATAAGACTAATTGGATTGTTTATTTCTAATCTTAAAATTCATGCATGTTTAGTCATCTACTAAATTATCATACACGACAATTGATCAAAGAGCTCTTGAGTGTTATTCTCCAGTTTGAACATTGGAAAGTATTGAGTAGTGAATGCAGGTTATCGTCTTTCTTAGAATAAAATAGTTTCAGCATTACTAACTACACCTTTATATGATGCAAACTGAATGGAGAACAAAGGGTTCATGTAATTGACTGTGCCTTACTCCATTCTTCGTTACTTGTACATCATAGTTTATCTATCTAATCTTATATCTAACCTAAAAGGGTCTCTCTTGTAATAGAGAAAAACTTCAAATTACTATTGAGAGAATATAGGGTGGCGGCGAGATTCAAGAAAGGAAGACAGGAGTAATGCACTGCCCTGTTTCGTATTCAACATCCAACTGCATCATAAAATAATAGATCATATTGAAAAGAACAACTTCTTCTAATGTAGTCTAATCCCTTTATTAGAAGCAACACACCACTACATTCTTGGAATCAGAATTTCTGGCATATGAATTCTTGTTAACTGTAAATAATTTAAAGTTACAACAAATTCTTCACCAGCTAATTAGCTCTATAACTAAACATCTTTGGACTAGAAGTAAAACTAGAATGAAAATGGCATCGAAAAATGATAATAATTAGTATAATAACAAATTCCAGAAAGCTAATTAATAAGAAGGTCAAATGATTAAGTTATTTAAGAAGAAGAGGCAGGAAAGGAACAAACCTCTCTTGGCCTGCCGTGTCCCAAATCTGGGCCTTGACCGTTTTGTTATCAATAGCAAGAGTCTTTGTCTGGAATTCAACCCCAATGGTAGCCTTCGATTCCAAATTGAATTCATTCCTTGCAAACCTAGCCAGCAATTGGGATTTCCCCACTGCCGAATCTCCAATCAATACAATCTTAAATACATAATCAATCTTCTGATTAAAATCCCCATATAAATTAGACATTGCCACCACCCTCTAAATCAAATGCTGTAATACACCTCTTTTCAATGAATCCTTCAAATATTCTGATTTTCAGCACATAAACCTTGGAATATCCGAACTTTCTTGCGTTTCAATGGATCGAGTGGAAATAAAATGACGTCAGAATTTCATGCATAACAGATAATGAGGAGGGGGAAAAAAAAACAAGGGTAGGGTAGGGTGAGATTTCACGTAGAAAAGGGGATGAGGATGAGAATTAGGGTTGTTTTAGGTTATCAATGTGAAGATTTGTTCATGGTAATGTTGGAATTGGAAATTTTGCAAAGAAGAGCATGAAGAAGGATCAACGGCAAGTGCGGGACCCATTAACCGTTTTTGTGCTCAAAGTACCCCAAATTAAAATGTTAAATAATTTTTATTCCAATTTAAGGTAACATCAAACCAATCTTTATTTATTTTTTATTTGTATTTCATGCCATCTTTTGAAAACAATCCTCCATTGACTTTGCCTGATCTCAATTCCTCGTTTTTGACATGCCACTCATAAGGTTGACTGTCATGGAACGATTTAGCGGGACCTTTCCTCGTTTTGCCAACTGGCCTATGCAGAAGCCATTATAGTAAATGCTATTTGGTTATTGTCTTGAGGGCCAATTTTCGTCTAGCCCACGAAACTTTTGCACACCTCTGTTATCTTTTGGAAGGCTTAAACCTCATAAAAAATGTCTACCTGAGAATATTCAAATCGCAATAAGTCAGTCAAGTGCGGAATGAATGTTTATGGCAAGCATGCTTGGCCACCGAAGAACTTAGTGTTGATGAACAAGTGATTGTATTACTTTTGGTTATGACGAATATGCTTAATTAATTCTTTACTTTTTGCGACCTCAGAGTTTTCCGAAGTTGTATTAGATGAAGGAGCCATGCTTGATCATGATCATTATTTCTCATTTTCTAATTCGATATATCCCTTAAGTTTTGGAATCTATCATGTCTTAGGTTGAGTGAGCAAATGAACTTGGATTCTTGTGTTGTCTAGGTTTTAAGTTTCTTTTCATGGTTCACCAGTTCATCGCTCCTCAACTTCATAAAACTTGCATAATTCATCACGAGTTCGTATTTTTTGTAGCCTTAGTTGGGTTGCGATAACAAGTTAGACATTTTTCATTTGAAAGTCTTATTAGTGCAATTGTGTTATACTGAAAACTTTTATGAAAGGTAAAATTTTAAAAAATGAAAGCTGCGGGACCTATGGAATATGTGATTAAAAACGAATTTAAGGGAAAATGAATTTTAAGAAATGGAGGCCGAATACGAGCAAATAATCTTCGTGTCTAGTCGATGCTTGATGTACTATCTTCAACATAAAATATGATATGATAATAGAAACAGAGAATGGAAGTAGATAAGATTCATTTAGGGACAAGCAGACACAAAGGTCATCCAGGATGTTGAAAGGTGTAAATGGTATTAGATTATGTATTCCAAACATCTACATCTTGGAACTTGGAAGGCCAATTTAATCAAAAAAAAAAAATCTTGGTATGCTTCAACAACAAAACCATATCCAAATTATCATATCTTTACCTAAAAAGGAAAATACTGCATATAAGAAGAAATGTACAATTGGCATATATGTTCTTTCAGTTCTTCCTAAATATATTTGTAGACTCCATTGGCCTACAGTTACTAACATCTTATACTATATTCTACATTAAGCAAAACAATTTCGGAAAAAATCAGAGTTTCTCCTCCATATTCTCCGGTTTTAGGGCAGAAAATCGATTTTGCACTTGTGTTCTCCCCCTTCACCTTTATTTTGAGACAGTAGCTAATGACGTGTTTGATTTGGAACGGACTTCTGGGAGGCTGAGCATTTGCAGTTTGCTCGATTATCGCTAAGTGTCTACAAAAGTAGATAAATGTGTAAAGGAACTAAAAATTTGAATGTAACTACCATAAATTGCTTTATATTTGCTGGATTAATACCTTGTACTGTTTCTGGAGGTTCTTAATATAATCGACCGCGAAATCTAACATGTCTGCTGTGTTCGTTTGCTGCCAAACGAAACAGATAATTTCTGAAATTCTAAATGGTTAATAGAGTAATAACAGCATCCATCTTAGAAATGCCTACCTTGTCCATGTTCGGGACAAGCTCCTGCAGCTTCCTCATTCTTTCGCTGATTCGTGTTCTTCTTACCTGCGTTAAACCGTCAAATTATCCGAGATAGATCTTTAATGTTGTCATCTCATTCTTCTATATCATCATTACAATTCTCATTAAAAATATTAACATGTAAAGAGCAACTAAAAGGAATTTTACCCTTTCAGCGATACTTCGTGGATGAGTGGCACAACCTCGTTTCGCACGGATTTTACAGGGAACAGTGTCTTGGAGCTGCAGAAATTTCTCGACAGCAGCCATTTCAGCCGAAGTTTTCGGTAAACTTATATGGTGAGACAGAAAATGTGGCCTACTTCCGAACTCCGCATTCTGTTTACATACAAGCATTACAGATTCATCAAATCTAAAGGAATCGAACTTAAGGAGGTGTCCTCAACTGAGATTTTGATGGATTTAAAAAATTCGTAAAAATTTGGATGGATTTAAGCTTAAAAATACATATAAAAAACTCTTTTCAAATTTCACTATTTTTTAATGAGATTATTATGGATTTTGTAGAAATGTATTAGAATCCATGAAATTCATTGAAATTTATAATCTTTTAGAACTATCAAAATCTCAGTTAAGGACACCAGCAACTAACTGACAATTCCAAAATGATACCTCATTATTCACAAAAGCCTTCCCATCATTATCGAACTCCCTTTTAATTCCATTGAAGTTTTCTCCAAAATTCGTAGAATCGTTCCAAGAACCAAATGGGAATCCAGTACCATAAGATGAATTAACATAGTTGCTATTTCCGACCTTCGTATCATCAAGGCCACTAGCTCCACCACTTTCGTTCTCGACTTCTGTGATTCGAGACAACATTCCTAAGGAGGAGAAGCTCATATGATTCTTGAATGTGCTCGAAGATGGACTTGGATCAACATTAGCACTAGCTCTGTAACTCCCAATACCTCTCGCCGTGGCATAGCCTGCAAATTGCTGATGATACTTCAGAGGAAAGACAACTTCACCAATTCCATATTTAGCATAAATTCTTGCTATAAAATGTAAAATAAGGTAAATAAGTGAGGAATATGGTTTTTTAGCCCTTTCTCCTCCAATGAACCAAAATGAAAACTTCTCTCCCCTGTTTCCCATTTTACTTCTCTATGATACAAACATAAATAACTTTATTGGAGTTCAATATAAGTGCATCTTTGATACACAATATTAGATCGTTCTGACAGTGGACAAAATTTTAAATTTTTCTGATCAATAAATGATGGAAAATCTTCACTGATTAGAGAATATAGCCCTCAAAATAAATCGGTAATTAAAAAAGTGTACCATTTTGTGCTGTGTGGTGAGAGAAGAGTTCGGCAGGGGAACTGTTTTGTCTCGTAAGACTGGAACCCATTTTTCCTTGTCCCTGATGATCCATTCTCGTTAAACCCGAAACTCTATATCCGCCACCATCCACATGGACACCACTTTGCCGTGGATACTGCGGCGGCAACTGTGAAAATTCATTAGCAGCAGCCTTTTCACCACCACAATCAAACATTGAAGTCAATCCTTGAGTTTCAACTCCATCATTAAAATTAGCAAACAAGGAACTGGGAGCTGACCTAAACCTCGCCAACCCAGAAATGTTTTGATGGCTATAATTTGTGTTTGTTTCAGAATCCATGAATAGAACCTGCTGCAGCTGCTGTTCTTTAGGCCTCAAATTCGATGGAATTATAGGCCCCGAATCAGAAGATAATGCATGGGAATCACCATACATTCCTTCGCCTTATCCCCAGAAAAATTCTCAGGTCTTTATCAAGAAGAAACTGCTTGTTTCTTAAGCTGTTGGAAGCGAAATCTTGTACTTGAAGCAACTAGATCTATGCTATTCTTGGGTTTTGTTTTTGCCAAAAATCAAATGGAATTCTTGGTTTTCCCCGTAACACAGTCGGTGCCGGTTCAGTGACTCACGGCTAGGGGTGAGATTTAAACCTGCAGGTTTTTCTCACTTTCTTCTTTGAGAAATGGGTTTAATTTTGAGATAATAAAGTATTGTCCAAAAGTTGCCATTATTGGACTTTTCATAAAAAATAATATAAATTAATAAATGTGCGCAGTTTGGTAGTTACTTTCTCTGTTGAGTTAGATAATACAGATGAAAGAAATTATTCTTATCCTTCAGGCCTTTGCAACATTTTTGTATAAGAAAAAAATGATTGCACAACTGAATCTTATTTCATTTTTAAAGGACACACGTTGCTGTGTATTTTTCTCTTGGACTATGTATAGTAGTGTGGAGTTTTGATTCTTAAGACATGAAATTGGACTCATTGTAGGCGTAGTGTACATACAACTCTTGTTCCCTAGCCTGTAAGGACACATCTCGCAATTTATCTCCCTCGCAAGCCTGAAGAGCGGGACGATGGGGCCCTTAATGTCGGGGTTCAACCTTTTAATTCTGCACTGATTATCCTTTGTAAAGTTGGCACAACTTTCAACTTTGATTTGCACAACTGAATCTTATTTCATTTTTAAAGGACACACGTTGCTGTGTATTTTTCTCTTGGACTATGTATAGTAGTGTGGAGTTTCGATTCTTAAGACATGAAATTGGACTCATTGTAGGCGTAGTGTACATACAACTCTTGTTCCCTAGCCTGTAAGGACACATCCCGCGATTTATCTCCCTCGCAAGCCTGAAGAGCGGGACGATGGGGCCCTTAATGTCGGGGTTCAACCTTTTAATTCTGCACTGATTATCCTTTGTAAAGTTGGCACAACTTTCAACTTTGATTTAATAAAATAAAATAAAATAAAATAAAAGTCATTTTAATTAAAATAAAAAAAAAAACGGGGGAAAATGGGGAAAAAAATAAAAAAAATTGTCCTTAGTTTGGATATGACAGAAGAGTCAGCGGCTACAGATTGAGCATCAGATTCGCAAACAACACAGCATTAGTCCCCCACATGCGCCATCAATTAGTAAAGTACCCCCCACATTACATAAGAGGCGATATCGCGTCACCCTTTTTTTCCAAACCATTTTTCACTATTTTTGGCAAAAGGTTCGTTTGTGAGTCTTTTTTTTAATATTTTTTAATACTTCCATACATCGTGTGCCACATTGCCAATTTAGAATGGTATAATAAATAAGATAGAAACTATTAAAAAATCCATTATATCAGATACATGCGGGATCCGGCCCGAAATAAGATAAGAATTCGCCGCCTAGTTCAAGTAAATGGAATGGGGAACGGATGAGGGTCGTTACCTCGAAATGGGGCGGGACAAGTTCGGAGAACATTGTCCTCGTTCTATTACCAACCTCGTTTAAAGTTCATTTAAAAATATAAATTTTTATCATACAAAAAGAAAATAATCATCATCATTTATAGAGAAACATGAATTTTTTTACAATTAAAAAAAAAAAGTAATGATTTTCATCAACTAAAAATATTAAAAATAAAAGCAAGAAAAGGTAAAATAAATAAATAAATAAGGAGGGAAAAGAGAAGGAGCCGTACCACGCCCCGTCTGCCTTAATTAGGTATAGGGCAGGATAAAGAAACAAAAATACTTAACAGACACGGGAATGGGAATGACCGTTCTAAGCCACCAAATTGTATCCCTAAAATAAAATTTTAATTTATTTTTTTATGTAGTCAGGTCATCCTGGCTAAATATGTAAAATTGTTGCGTAATTGATAATAAAAAATTACATAATTGAAGTAAGAGATCACAATTCATGTTTGTACAAGGCCATATTCTACTGTTCAAATGCACCAAAAAAATTTAAAAAATGATTGTAATTCAATTGGGAAAAAATAAATAAAAAAATTAAATTAGGGAATATAAAGAGAATATTTTGATTTCTCACCTTTAATTGTCGTGTCTTTTCATGTTATAAAATTTGAATAGCATATAATCTTCAAATGAAAGTGTGGAACCATCAGAATGACGTACTATGGCTAAAAAGTTAAGTATGATTCTCAGTATATTAGGGGTCTATTTGGGAGCGATTTTTCCTTCCAAAAAATTGATTTTTTGACCGTTATTTCACTATTCCGACCGTCATATTTGATTTATTCTCTCACAGGTGGATCCCACTTTTCCCATAACGGTCACAAAATCAATTCTCAAAATCACTCCCAAGTAGGCTCTAGAATTTGATCATGTAACTACCTTTGCATGATATTTGAAATTTGTATGATAAAATTTTATACATTTTTCACCAATCTATCATGATGGACCATAAGAAGTATAGACGAAATTTACAAAGAGAATAAAATAAAGAACAAGAACGAGAACGAGAAAGAGAAAGAGAACAAGAATATGAATATGAATACTGTGATTATAGAATCAATTCATTTAAGATTTAAGGTTTAAGAGAATATATGGGAAAAGTATGGAGAATTGTGGAAGAATTTGATTGTTCTCTAAACATAAGTCCGTAGTTTAATAATGTCTAAATTGACATATAAACATAAATATCTCAATGTCCTCATCCCTTTTTCCTCTTGTTTTCTCTATCGGATAAAATGATATATTTTAAAAAATATATATATATTCAAGATCTTTAATCATATAATAGGGGTGGCAAAATTCGGAGCAATAATTTAAAAAATAGTTTTTGACAATTTGAAAAATGGATGTACGTGATAATGTTTACAAGTGTTGTGACATGTGATTGTACAGATAGCATGATTGTTTCGGCATATATTTATAGGAGATAGAGAAAATTCCAAGGGCACATGTAATATTTGCATTAGGACATAATAATAATAATAATAATAATAATAATAATAATAATAATAATAATAATAATAATAATAATAATAATAATTGTCGATTAAAGCGTTGTGTGTGAATTTTTTATTTTTCAAAAGTTGAATTATGCATGAGATATTTCATATTTGTTAAATTTATGGAAAGAAATATATTTAATGTTAATGAAACTTATCAACATATCGAACTATAACAATTGTATTAAGATTTTAATTAATTGTTCCACGATTCACCATCCTTCTTCCCTATGGAAAATAGCACATGTAGCAAAGCTACGTAGTCAGTTATCGACAAACAGAGACTCGTAGAGCAATTAAAATGAAAAGTCGAGTATAGTAACCAATTTGTTGTAAGAGAAACTATTGAGGACCAGTTGTGCAATTTCCTCATTCTCCATTCCTTTCAAGTTTAACTAGGCCCTGAACAAAATTTGTGCTTTTGGCCGAGATAAAGTTAGAGTGGTCCCTATGATGAACAAGAATAAATAAATAGAAAAGTTAATTTTGGGAATAGTCAATCTACCTTTAAATTGAATTAGATTGTGAAAGGTGCAATTAAGTGGATTCACATTTAATACTAAATAATAGCCTGTTTGACGATCATTATTGTGGGAAAAAAGTTTCGAATAGCGATTTTTTGGACAATGTGCGATTAAGAAGTAGGGAAAATTTTTTGGTATAAGCATATAATATTTTTGGTAGAAGTATAAAATACTTTATTGTGTGAATACGTGGTTGAAAATGACCTTACAACAAATTATAAAATAAATTGTGGCTCTGTTTGATACAACAAATTTTCCATGAAAAATGAAAAAAATTTCCACATTTTTTTCCTTGTTTGATTTGTATAATTTTCTTGGCAAAATATTTTCCCTCCCCCCGCGCCCCAAGTGACTAGGTTTTCCTTGATTTGGTCCCAAATCAATTTCCAGTTTTTTTTTTTAAATTCTTTTGGGTAATGGAACAAATTCTATCACAATTGTAACAAATTTTATTCTTTTAATTGACAATTTTTATGAAAAATATAGCCAAACAAACACCAAAAGATAAAAAATTTCAACATTTTTCAGGTGAAAAATTATACCAATCAAACACATTTAATTAACAATTCTCTGTAAAAACAAGTTTTAGGCAATTTAATTCATTGAAATTCATTTTCTTTCTATCTAAATTTCATTCTTGCACTTAAACGGATATTGATGATTGTCAAAAAGATACTAAATTAGATGGTGTTTGCGTGGAGGGAAACATAGACACGTGAGTGCACATTTGATTCGATGCCTTTGGCTCTAACTGCCATACTTTTTTAAAGGCGGTGTTTGGTACAAGTAGGTGGGAGGAAAATGGTGAATGTGGAGGTGATATGCCCCATTTGGCAAGGTTTTGTGCTTCCATTTTTTTAGAAGAGTTTCTTGAGGAATTCATCGCAAATGATTGTACATGTATATTTTTTTAAAGTTCTTGTAATGAAATAAAATATTTTTAGAAATTATTTAAATATGTTTAACAATATTTTCTCAATCTCAGAAATAATTTTTAACTTTTCAAAAAACTTATCAAACCGGCGAAAAGTCGAGATTTTGGGTTTTAGCTTGTAGGCACGTTAGGGAGAATAATTAGTTATTCGGACAATAGGTTAAGAATAATTTTGGGCTTTGACTTGTAATACGATAGGGAGAGTTTATTCAAATAATAAGTTTAAAATCGATAGTACAATTTTCTTATCTAAGAGTAGAAGGAAGAGGAGAAAATAAAGATGTAAACTGAAACTCAATTCCAAAGTGAATAGCAGCCACGATCAGGAGCGAATTCAAGATTTTTTTTTTTTTGGTCGTTGGGGGAGGATTTTCAGGTCATTTTATAAAGTAAATAAAATAATTGGTAGTCATATTGTCAACACAACTTTTTATTGATACACAACATTTTAATTGTAATTGAACTCTTCAATTTTTGCACATTGTAGCAGTTATTTCTAGCCTTTTTTGGTAAATCCTTATCTTCAAACTTCCATAATACATCTCATTCTCGATAATGATTTATCTCAAAATATTTTGTTTTCATACTTTAAAATGAGAGACAAATATTTTTTTACACTTTTATTTATTTACATTTCTTAAAAATATAATGAGAAAATAAGTAGCTTCACACAATTTCAACGAATTTTTGGATAAAAACTATTATCAAATACAAAATATATTAACTAATGGAAGTTTGAGGATAAGAATGATATGAAAAATCATTAGGAGTACAAGTGTTATAATAAGTAAACACTAAGAATCTTAAATGCAATTAAAATGTATTGTGAATATAATTAACCTAAAATGATACTTAAATGAATCAACTATGGTTGGTACATATCTCAAGCCTAGCACACCCGCACTTAGGGGCCAGCCGTACCAAGGTATAGTTTCATTTTGTTTAATTTGCCAGATTTTTTTTTAATTATTATTATTATTATTTTATTTATTTATTTATTTATTATTTTTTTTTTTTTGAGGAGAAGATGAGATTTAGTTCAAAATGTGGACTACACTGTCCAAAATTGGAAAATGCATATGTTTAATCAAAATTTGGAAATATAGTCAAAACTAGAACATAACCTTATAAAAAACAAATATCCCTATTCATTGTTTTTATTTCATCCCAACGTACAAGTAATAGCGAAAAATATATTCTTATAATGGAGCATCTGTTCGACTATTTAGTCGAATTTTCGACAATATTTATATATAAACATTATTAAATATATTTTAAGACTTTTTCATCACCTCCAATGTTATTTTGATGACCTTTAACGTGACTTCTAATTGTCAACATATGGTGACAATTTCTTGTTAAAAAGTTTTCAATTTAGCATTCTTCTTGTGACACTCAAAAAATAAAACGAAAAAGAGAAGAAAGCTTTTTTATCTACATCATACATGTGGGTTGGGTTTCAAAAGTTAGTATGTGAAGATCACATTAGAATGTCATTTGTATATAATAAGTTATTTAAGGGGTAATTGACATAAAACACTCCTATCATCTAATATTTTAAATAAATCAAATTTATTATTTTATTTTGATGCAATACACTCTCAGATTAAGCAAACGTTGTGTAAAACATTCATGTTGTCCAATTTCTTTATGTGGTATTTGCAAAAATGTCCAATTTTACGTATGTTAATTTAAAAATGTCCACTTTTGATGATCTTTGCAAAAATGGCTAAATTTGAAACAAAATTCTCTATTTTACCCTTAATGAAATAATAAATAATTTTATATTGCACATGTCAAATGACAATTAATGCTGGATATATAAATGTTGAGAGCAACATATAAAGTGTAGAGAAATGAATGTCATTCTGGATATTCAATATGTCGATAACAACGTTTGAAAGCTACTTATAGACATTTAATATGTCGAGAATATTTAATATTGTGATTTGATATATGTACTTTTGAAATATAAACGGATTCAAATATCGAGAAAGACATTTAAAATGTCAAAAACATCATTTTAATGTAACTTCTCATGGAAGTTACTTAGGGTTACTCTCATATAAATAATTGCTAAAATGGACGTTGAAAAATTTTGGACATTTTTGTAAATGACTATGTCAAAATGGACATTTTCTGTAATTTCCTCTTTTTTATTGAAATCCTGTAAAATAATGAATTTGCATTACTCTTTAGATAAAAATAAATAAATAAATAAATAAAAATAAAATCAGTAGCTCAATATTTTTCAAAAAGTACAAACAAATCACTAAAAAAAAAAAAAAAAAAAAAAAATGCTTTCCTCAACCCCTCCATTTTTTATTTTTATGATGATCCCGTTATCGCACATTCGTAGGAGATTCCCTGCCCCTTGCCCCAACCTAGATCGCCTACCAGTGGGAGAAACCCACATATTCATATACAAGGGTATACCATGAAAGATCATATTTTATTTTTTGTTTTCTCTATCGAATATGGATATGGGGTTGCGTAGGGATATGTGGGGTTGGTTGGAGAAAAAAGAGATTTTTCAAATTCTTTTTCGTTTTTAATAATGACTCATCTCTGTAATTTTTTGAAAATTTTGAGCCTCTAACTGAGATTATTATATATATATAAAGAGGAAGGATAAATTTGTTATTTTACAAGGTTTTAATGGAAGAATTGCATGACTCAAACATTTTGCATAGTGATGGCAACGGGACAGGGTGGGTCATGCAACATTTTGCATAGTGATGGTAACGGGGCGGGGTGGGAGCCTCCCTGCCCCGCCTTAAACGAGGCGGGGCGGGACAGTTTTTTGCCCCGTTTACTGCCCCATTTATTTTATTTATTTTTTTATTTTATTTTTTTTACACATTTTCAAAATTTAGAGTTATACTATTAAATTATAAAATACAAATTCAAATTTTAAAAATTCAAAACAAATAATGCTCAAATTAACATCAATATTCAAAGAAACATTCGAAAAAACAATATTAAAAAAAAATACTAATTTTTTTCTTAATATTCACGGGGCGGGGAATTATGCCCTGTCCCGCTCCAACGGGTTTTTTTTGCTCCATTCGGCGCGGGGTAGAGTAAATTGCCATCACTGATTTTGCACAACATTTGCTTGATGTCAGGGTAGATTATGCCTAAATAAAAGGGTATAGTTGATCTGCACAAAATATAAAAATGATATAATGTTTTGTGCCAATTATTATAATTTTAAGTGTTTTTTTTTAATTTGAATTATATGATTTGTCAATAAAATAGATACATACGAGTATAAAGGTCAATTGGGCATTTCCACGCTCTAAAGTTACCGATACTATGGCTCGATCAGATGCGGCACTAGTTGCAAATACGGCATAGTAATCTAATAAGGAATTTAACACAAACAGCACTAAAGAGGCCCAAAAAGTGATTGTAATTTATAATACAACTTTTTGTATTTTGTCAACTTGTGAAGTTTCACATACTGTAGAGCTCTGATAATCAAATGACTGATAAATTATGAGGAAATTATGTTAGGATTTAAAAGATCTCAACAACTTGAAAACTCTTTTCTATATTGTCAAGATACTCCAGTCAAATTATTAAAAAAATTATAGAATGCGGAACATATCTTGACCGATTGGGAATGATTTTAATTACCCCATTTTGATTTTGGATCTTAATTGCTTGTTCTTGATTGCTTGTTCTAGATCTTCCTACTCGATACACTTTCTTTTGATATTTTTGTATTGATTGAATGTCACAAAGAATGAGAAGCTATATATATATATACATATATATATTCCCCCATCATGAAATTCAACCCAAAAGAATCTAGTCTCTACACATATTTAAGTTCATACAATATTTTAGATGCCAAAAGTCCAATAACCTTAAATCTTTATTATGATACTTTAAATGAGTTAACATTAAGATAACCTCTAATACATAATTAATTACATATGAAGACCCATACGACAAATTAAAACCCAACAATCTCCCACTTGGATTACATATGTTCCCTTATAAATTTGTATAACTGTTGCACGTTTTATATAACGTAATTATACCTTAAGTATACGGTGTCAAGTTTTGTAATATAAAAATGGAGTTATAGGATGTTGAACCCCATAAAACTTTATATATAATTTGTACTAAATACTATAATTGTACTGCTCTTATTTTATCTAGATAAATGTGGTGACGAATTCAACAAATGATGCAAGTTAAAAGAATAATAATATGAGAAAGCTCAGGATTATGATTTCACCTAACTATCAAATATGATTTCAATTTCAATATCTCTATCTGAATGAAAATCTTGAAATTATCAAGTTCGTGGTTTTCATGTGGAATATGCTTCAATGAAATTATACTTTCTCTCAAAACTTATAATTTCCTAGGCTGTATTATTCTATGATCGTGCCTCAATTTCTCTCTCTTGAGTATCCAAATTGACAAGAATCTAATCATTCAATTAGTGACCAATTAATTGAAAGTATTAAGAATAATTAACACAAATAAACATATTGAAAATTTTTAAAGAAATAACTAACTAAATATCAAAACATAATCTCAAATTGATTACATCAAACTCTAAATATGGAGTTTTGTTCATGACTATAGAAACAGACATAATCAAATTCATAATAGAAAAATATGTAGAGAAGAAGAAAAATAAAGCTATTTTAGTGGTTGACTCGATCCTCTTCTTGATGTTCTTATCTCTTGATGACTTTTTGTATCTCGCTCTATTGAATTGTAGTTTAAAAGTGTTCTCTCAATTGGTATTTATCTCATCTTGAAGTCCCAATAGAAATTAGAGTTGGAGTCAGAATGACATTAAAAAGAGACAAAAAGATAAATTCAAAACGCTTCCCTTCGCCCAGTAGGGCTCCGGCTCCACAAGCGTGGCATTGCGAACCATGTTACTGCGAAAATGCAGCAATAATGGCCCCACCGGGTCCACTTTTTTGAGTAGAAAATCAGCATTGTACATCTTTCAGCATTTTTTATCATGAAGTATTTTTTTAAGGTGATTCAGAGTGCATTATAAAGACAACTCAAAGAGATACAACTTCACTTCATTTTGCTTTTTTCAATTCGAACATTTATTATGTCAAAATGGATCTCAATCTTTCACTAAAAATTTGAAACATATTTGTATGGTTGAAATTGATTTGTGAAAATATTTTAATCTTATTTCACTCCTTTTTGACTTGTAAATGTATCCAATTGACTCCTAGCAATCTTCAATCTCGTTTTATGGTCTGAGTCAAATATTGAAAAGTCACAATTGAGTTCTCAAGCTTTGGATTTTACCATTTTTCGTTGTTATTCATTTCCTCTTTTTTCAATTTAGCTTCCAATCATCGAGTTTAACCTAATCAATATCCACTTCTCCTTGATGCAACATCACTCATTTTTTCGAGTTTTGCATCATTCATACCAATTTACTTAACCTATAAAATAGTATGAAAACACAAATCAAAATGTTCCAAAACTCGTGGAAATAAACTAAATATCAAGATAAAATGGTAGCAAAAGCATGAGTGCAATATACTCATCAAACCCCCCCCCCCCCCAAATTTAATATTTTGCTAGTCTTTGAACAAACACACGAAAAGAAACTAACGAAACACACAAACTAAAACTAACAAAACTCGACTAAAACATGTTTAGTTAATTTGCTTGTCTTTATGGATTAGGGTTGAAAACATGATATCAAATTCATGAGCTACTACAAAGTTATAATGTAAAGGCCAAGTTCTTACCTATTCAATGCAAAACGGGTGTGTGTGTGTGTGTGTATGAAGAATCAAGTACAATGCTATACATTCAAAAGTTGGTTCAATTCTTGATCTTAAAAGCCAAATATATCCTTTTCTCGCTAGTGGAATTCACACACCCAAACTTTTTTTTTTTTATTCTCATCCCAATTGTGTATTATGAGGTTGATTTTCTACTATCAATTTCGTAAATCACTCAAACATAGTTTAGTCTAACCAGCAATGTCAATAATTTTTGCATGTGATAATTCTCTCAAATTATGAGTGCTTCGGCAGCTTCACCATTTTTTCCTCTTCTTAACCCATGTAACGAGCATTTTGTCAGTAACTCCTTGATATTTAAATGTCAAAGGTATTAGGTTTCAAGATACTCTTACAGACTTACTGATTCCAGTCCAGGCTTTAGGCATAAAATTAAAAGTGCAATGCCCTTTTTCTATTTCACGTAAAGCAACAATAGATGGTCTTAGATTCCTAGCATTCGGCCATTACCTAGCTTACATTTGATAGTTAAAGAAGCTTTACAATTTTTTTTTCAACGCACACGAAATCACCACAAACTTAAATCCTTTCTTTCACTGACTTGAACACCCCAAATTATGCTATGTAAGGTTAAAGGTGTAGTGAATAAAATGTTATGAGATTGAGCATCTAAATTCTCTATTTTCAATCTATAATCATGAATCAACCTATTCATGTACAACACTATAATTGAATTAATGTGCATAAGTATGTTCCACATAAATAAGAAAAAAAATTAACCTAAAACATATAACTTATTCATGATTCATAAACTAATACATGTTCCCAAGTATATATAGCTTGGTCACCAAGACTATCTAACTCACACAAGTGTGCAAAATAATTATTTTGAACAATCATACAAATAAAACAAAGTAAGAAATTCACACAAAAATAGCTAAGCAATTAGAAAATAATATTTCACTCCTCCAAACTTAAAACAAAATATTGTCCCCAATGTGAAAATAAAGAAAAAAAAAGTTTCCTGAGTGAAAATATTAGTTGTCTTCATTGCTATGGGCGTTATGGTGATGTGATGTGGATTGATGGATGTTGAATGTTGCTTGTAATTTTTCCCCAAACTTGAGACTTAAACTGCGAGAAAACAAATTCATTAAGAGACTAATAATAAAAATATAAACTGAAATAAAAATAGAGGAGATAGAGAGATTAAAAGCTTGGATTGTTTTTCAAGAAGCGCTTTTTTAATGTCATTAGCTTGACGTTGTCAAAATACCTTAAGGTTGGACTTTCAAGAGGCACTTTCTTCACGTTTTGAAACATTTTCCTTGGCTTTGAATTTTTCTTCAATAAAGCAAGGTCATGGGGATTAGAAGGTAGCTTCAACTTCGATATAGTCTTCAAAACCTCTTTTTGATTTAACAATGTTAGGAGGTTTCAAAGGTTTTTCTATGTAGTTATTTCTTTCTTCCTGTGGGTACGCTTCATGAGCTAAGAGAAAGTCAACCACTTCCTTGCTCCCTGTGTAGCTTCCAATAGTAGATGTATCACTTTTTGAATAATCGGTTGTAATGTATTGCTCTAGAGGGTCATAGAACAATTTCCTTTTGTATTTTTCTCCTACTATTGCATCAATTGATTGGACCATATGGCAAATATTGACTTTTTCTAGGAATTTCGTTATTTGATAGATGTTGAACATGACTTGCTTCTCATTAAAATGCAGCGTTAATTTTCCTCTTCAGACATCAATTAAGAATTCATGGTATGTCTTGATCTCTTTCCATAACCAAAACCACAAAGTCCATCAAAAAGTGATAGGTGACAGGTCTATCAATGCATCTTCAATGATGCCTCAGGGATACGTAATAGGTCTATCAACCAGTTGCAAAGTGATATTAGTTGCCTTCACTTCTCCAAGACCTAATTTTTTGAATATTGATAGGGGTATCAATATGATGCTAGCTCCAAAGTCATGAGATCTCTATGGATATGGCACCAATGGCTTCAAAATTGGTGGATTGTTCGGGAATGAGATCGAGTTAGGCTTAGGAGCCTTCTTTGTTGCCTTTGCCTCAGTCTTATGCTCTTCACCCAACTTTTCTTCAATATGATTTGAATTAGGTGTAGACTTTACAGCCTCTTTAACCTTGCTTTCTTCAATCTCCTTACCATTCTCAATGTGATGGTGTTGCAACGCTTTCTTAGGTTTACCTCTGTGTCATTGGAAAATTTTCCTTCTGTTGTGAGTTAATTGCAGTTGCTAGTTGACTGATTTGTACCTCTAGATTTCTCGTTGTGGCCTCCTATGTTAGTCATATGAGTTTCGATGTTCTCTAATCTTGACTCACCTTTGTTTACATTTCCCTAGTCTTTGAAATAGAGGTTTTCGAAATGTCCTCCAACGATGGCTTTCCTTTATTGGCCTGATTATTGAAACTTGGTGGAGGTTGCAGCACATTCCCATTGTTACTATAAGAGAGCTTCTCATGATTTAGTAACCCTGGATGGTATTGGTTTACTGGGTAGCTTCTCTTTAGTTGAAATTTATGCTATTCACATACCAAATTTGCTAGCTCTTTATCTCAAACTCATGATGTGATGTAGAAGTTGCCATAATAGATATTGCTTTCTGTTGAGTCTCTTGTGAAGTCAATGTAGCTATTTAATTTGTGAGTGATGACATGTGAGCTACAAGAGTTATAATAGGATTCACCTCATAAAGACTAGCAACTTTCTTTGCACTTGATCGCTTAATTGGCCGTTGATAGTTGTTAGTGGATATTTCATCTAGCAACGAAAATGCAGTATCTGAAGTCTTAGACATTAAAGTACCACCTATTGTAGCATCAACTGCTGTTCGTATCTGACCATTTAATCCGTTGTAAAAAATCTCTATCTGCATCCAATTCTGATAACTATGTTGAGGGCATCTTCGAAGTAATTCTTTGAATCTTCCCAACCTCATAGAATGATTCAAAGTCTAATTGTTTGAACTAGCCAATCTCACTCTACGATTAAGTTGACTTGGAAGAGAAAAATAATTTAGTGAAAATTTTCTAGGCCAAACCCTCCCAAGTAGTGATGGATCTATACGGCAATGCTTAAACCATTCTTTGACTTTATCCTTCAAGGAAAAGGAAAATAGATAGATTCTAACTGCCTCTTCAGTGAGGTCGTTCAGTTTCATGATATCACAGATTTCAATAAAGAAAATTAGATCCCAAACTGATTTTGTTGTACTATGTGGATCAATCCTAGCTTTAGTTCAAAATTATTTACAGCTATTGCTTGGCGTGCAATATCGGAGTAGTTGTCTTGACAGTTTGTCTGATATTATTTTATGTTTGCTATTGACAGTTAGTCTCTAATAGCCCAATGTTGATTGTCTTGATTTGCTAGTTTTGTTATTGTTTTATGTTCGTTTCTTTGTAAACCCCTTAGAAAATGGGAAGTGCATTCTAGTTCAGAATCAATGAAAGTGGTTCGAGATTCCTTGCTGTTTAGCATAAACTTAAAACAACAAACAAGTAAACTATTTGAAAGCATAGAAATCTAAATTAAAACAAAAATTAGTTGGTAATAATATTAGTAAAAATAAAATAAAAGCAGTGCGTGACAACATTGCCCCAAACTTGTTACGCTTTTTATATAACGTAATTATATCTCAAGTGTACGATGTCAAATTTTGTAATACAGTAATAGAGTTAGGATGTCGAACTTACAGGGATTGATATTTATTTTTATCAAGTACTATAATTGTGTAGCTCTTATTTTATTTAGAAGAATAAAATTTGGAATCAATAATTTGACTAAGTTAATATGATGAATATGGCGACAAGTTCAACAAAAATTGCAAGTTAGAAGAATAGTTAAGATGAGAAAGCTTAAGGTTATAATTTCACCTAACTATCAATTATATAATTATTTCTAATCAATTTTCCCAAGTTTATGACTAAGAACCTTAATTTAATTCTACTCCCTCTCCCAAGTGCCAAGTAAAAATTATTCCTATATTTCAATTTCAATATCTCTTTTCCGAATTAAAATCTAGAAATTACCAAGTTCGTGGTTCTTATGTAGAACGTGCTTCAATGAAATAATACTTTCTCTCGAAATCTATAGTTTTTTTAGGTTGTATTATTTTATGATCGTGCCTAAATTCTTCTCTCTTGAGTGCCGAAATTGACAAGCATCTAATCATTCAATTAGTGATCAATTAATTAAAAGCATTAAGAATAAATAATACAATAAACATGATTAGAAAATTTCAATAAAATAACTATCTAAATATCAAAACATAATCTCAAGCAAGGACGAAGCCAATAATTAATGTTACAGGGGGCAAACATTTAGAAATTTAATATACTAATAAAATTCATATATAACAAAAAAAGTCATAATATAATATTACAATTACAGTTGTATCCGACGATGCATTACAACATAAAATTTATCAATAATAGAAACTAAATCTATATCTAAATTCAAAGAAAATTCTCGTTCAATGTAAAGCATCAAACAACCAGCAAGAAAACTATCATCCATTTTTTACAAATTTTCGTCTTCACATGTTTCTTTGCTGAAATGTTGGCTCCACAGTAGCCATTGAAATAGGCAATATCAATATTAGATAAATCAATTTAGTCAAAATGACATAACTCTCCGACCTTCTACTTGCAACGAATTCCTAACATAAATCAGAAAGTATAGATACTTGAAATCGAGGTTCAGAAATCACATTGTGTTAATAATGTTGCAACTCAACTTTCAAACTATAAATATCTTGTTGTGTAAAATCTTAAGGATAAAATTTATCTACAAGCTTGCAAATATTATCCATGTTAAATGATTCAAAAGAATTTTTCGAATCCAATGTTGCATCGAGAGAAATGAGTTCTAATGATGTCTTATTAAATCTTATATCTAACTACGTCATCAGAAAATATATGGCTACATTAAAAATATCAAAGTGGTAATGATATTCGATGGTAGGATACTCACGACCATGAGGCCGATCAACCATGTATGAGACATGAAAGTCAGGTGTTTTTTGAGTAAAAAAATTTCACTTCTTCAAGAAATTCTTCCCAGCCATCTTCTCTCAATTGTTGAAGGATGGTCTTTGCATTATGGAAAATCTCACAGCAGTTAAGATGTCTTGTGTTTTTTCTTGAAAGGCTTGACAAAGCACATCTATAATTACCAACATTATGAGCATTAAATGCAAAATAAATACAAATTCAAATGTTGTTATTTTTTTGAACACCAACTTCGGACCGACTTCTTATATTTGGAGAATGATCACTATGATACTCAAGCACCTTGCAAGTTGCAGCATACATATCAATTAAACTCTTTACAAAGTTGTAATGAGAAGAACAATGAGTACCTCCTGCTCATTGCAAATTACCAATTTGATTAGCCCCATTTCCAGACTCTCATTCTCCAATTTCCAACAAATGTTCAATTTCTTTTTTTGGGCACTTTTCAACTCATTGATGTGCATAGGTGATGATGTAATCATATTAATAATATTGTTCAAATCTAAAAAGCATGAATTAATAGCTGTGATATCCCTAGCTACTGAAACCAATGTGAGTCGTAAACGACGAGCAAAATGATGGACATAATATGCATATGGACAATCTCTAAGAAATAATGCTTGTAGTCCATTCTAAGCACCACGCATATTATTAGCACCATCATATCCTTGACCTCTCATGTTTTGCACTTGAAGGTTGAAACGAACAAGAACATTAGAAATTTGATTCTTTTGATTCAATGATGTAGTGTCGCTAATAATTTTGATTGCAAAAAAAAAAAAAAAAAAAGGTTCT
>NC_036245.1:6753303-6772960 GCF_002742605.1 Olea europaea var. sylvestris | reverse complement strand
TGTATTCATTTTTCCAAATGCATCTACCATTTCAAGAAAATTCCCACAATTCAATGAAGATGGAGATTCATCATTGCCTCTAAATGAACAACCTTGAAGCGCTAGCCACCGAACACTCATGATTGTGGTCATTAGATGCAAATAATTTTTCTGTTTTTCCTCACTTGATACAACATGCATTATCTTGTCAATATGTTGAGTTGGTTTCATTAGATCTTCAGCTCTTCTCTTATTGCCATTATGATATGATGAAGATGTAGTGCCAATATGAACAAGAACTGCACATTTACTTCCCTTGCCAACCCTCTTCCAACTATCAAATCCGATAGTAATTAATGATGAAATGTTAGGTGAAACACTTTCATTAAGAAAAAGGAAGCAGAAAAACAATATGCCTTATGTGTTGAAGGCGAATACTCCAACCAAGAACACCGATTGTACCAATGCTCCTGAAATCGACGTTTTCGTTTTCCACATTCTTTTCTTAGATACTCCAAAAATTTGGGTTAATAAGGCCCAACCTTTAATAAGCATGCCTAATTTGATCACGTTCATTAAATGGATATTTATATATTTTCTTTCTTTTCTTGGGTCTGGTTCTATAGAATCGGATGGTTCTAACTCAATATTGAACGATGAAGACCGTTCAATTTCAGGAGATGCAACTGGAGGAATAGGTACCGCAGGAGTTGGAGTACCCTCGAATTTGTCGCTCTTTGTAAAAAAAGATAATAAGGTTCTTCCTTTTTTGGCAAGAGGTCGATTTTGTTCCATATTAAAATCTAAAAGCATAAAAAACAAAAACACTTTAGTATCCTAACAATCCAAAAACAATCCACTAGCAATATTCCAACTATTTATTTAACCTTTCCAAAATATTATAACTAGTTAAAAAAATTCAACACCAAATCCAAGAATCCTACTAAACTCATACTCCAACGTAAAATATAATTCAAGATGATCAAAGTCAAGCCACATGAGTAGAGCCTTGGCTTGAGCTGACTCCATGAAATGGGGCTCGGTGTCTCTGAGCCTCGAGTTGGGCCAGTTCGAGCTTTTTTCGGACTAAGTCACGGGCGTCCGAGTCGACGAGCGCGATTGCCACGACTAGTTTATAAGGAAAATATAAATGAAATGATAAAAAAGAACTTATTTAGTTTGGCACGTAGTTCGTGTACCGCAAAATAATTTTTTGAGTAAGTATATGAGGACAAGAATTATAACCGCCAAATACACTAGTCAGCAAATTGAATAATTTGTCTTGTTGTAGGGGGAAAATCCCTACTATTTTTGCACTCTTTGGTTTTTGTCATCACCTTTCGATTGTTTAATTTTTTTGACATATAGATTTATTTATAAAATTAAGATGACAAGGGAAGCATAGAGCTACTTGTTTGACACATAGAGCTAACATCAATACTCCATGGCAAGGTACACATGAGAGATAATAAACGACTATACTGTAAAATTAATTTTATGAGGAAATAAATAAAATACAATAGAATCTACACTTGAATTCGATCTTAATCAATAAATATATATTTGAATAAAGTCAAACGACCCGCGAGAATGACCGCACCGATGACCGTGCACTCACATGGATGTGTGGGTCACGTGTGAATAAAATAATGCCCAATTCCCTTGTTTGTGTATGCGGTCATTCCCGATATCAAACCCGATGTTCGTGTATCACGATTGTTTATATTTGCCTATTATTGTACGCGAAGAGCAGCCAGGGCTCGACAAGTTTGAGAGATACATTTGTTCGTCTATTTATTCAATTTTCGTTTTTTCAAAATCAGGCGTTTCAAACACGAAACATGGAGCTTTGAAATTAACAATAGATTTTAATTTTATTTCCTTTTATTTACTCTGAAATTCTATATGATGCATTTATAGAAAAATGCTAATAGAACGCGTGCACGCACTCGTTTAAACTTATGGATTGATACAACAATAACTTTATTAAACAAAAGGAGATCAAAGGATCAGCCAAGCTGTGGAAGGTGAAGATACACTGATAAAGAATTATTTTAACCATTTATATTATTTAATTTAACTCCGTATCCAGATTTTTTCATATCGATATACGAACTTAAATTTGAATATCCCATTTATCTTTTCATTTTCTTGAAAATTATTTTTCACTTAAACCATTTCCCACCCAATTTGTAGCCCACCTTCAAAACCAGCCATATTAAAGAACCATATATAACTTACTTCAATCTAAGCTTAAAAACCAATCATACCTTAAAAACGGCGTAATAAAATTCTCAATTCGTTGTTTTATTTAGTAAAAAATAATTAATAAATAAGTCTCACGTAAAAAGTCTCACATAACTAACTAGTACCACATGTATTACATCTCAATTACGCGTGCACTTGTGTTGCATAAATGATAAATAAATATATCGTTGATTATTTATGAATATCGTATTTCACCAGATGATTTTGTTGTTTCTCATAAGTCATATATGAATAGGTATATCTATCATCTATGTATATATGTGTTTAATATCGTGATTGCAAAAAATATCAAAATAGAAACAAATAAACTTTAGGATTAGTGTGCCACATACTAACTACAGCTTAAACATTATCTGCAGTGTGTGTGTGTGTATATATATATATATATATATATATATTTTTTTTTTTACTCCCTGTCATTACTCAATAATTTCAACACATATATTTTGACATCTTGGATTTACTTATCAGAAAACAAATTAGTTTTTGTAACTCGACCATCTAACAAAGCCTTAAACATCTTCATCCTCCATTTATCAGTCAAAAGTTATTTGTTAACTCATTATCCTATTAATCATTATCAATAATCCATCGTTGATAATAAGGAAAAACAAAGGTGTTGACACATAAAAATTCAGCCCGGATCGAACAGCTCAGAGAGTAAAGCCCAATTGGAGGATCCCCAAATCAGATAGCCCAAAGAACGAAATCCAATTGAATGAATCAAGGTGAATGCCCAAATAAGGGGCCCAATAGTGCGGTAACGCCATCGCCCAAGTTTGCAAGTCGCTCAGAATCTGAACGAATAGAGTGGCATACGGTCGCCCAGAGTCTCGCCCAAATCTTCAAGTCGCCCAAAGTATCAACAAACATAACACATTATGATTATCAAGAAATGCAGTTATTGAGGCAGTTGCTAAAGTAACATTATCACGTTCCACGACTCAAGGGATTCAATCGAAAGCGGTTGAACGATGCAAGATAATGGCAGCAGTTAAAAGGACAGTTTCATGACAAAATGGCCACTACAAAGAAAGTGGGTAGTTATAGGGCGATCAAGCAGTTTTTAGAGCAGTTAATCACAAAGGGGTCGCTTATAAAGTATAAAAGGGAGAAAGAACTTAGAAGCAAAGGACCGAATCCAAAACTCTCGAACAGAGAATATGTAATTTTCATTCCTTTAGTTTTTAGACTTAAACACTTCCTTTTCTGTAACTCGTGTGCTTGCGCCCCTTGGAGGCACGTTGTTTTCCGTTTCCAATTGTAAAATTCATCGCCAATAAAAAGAACACCCCTTTTTGGGACTTTGTCTCAAGAGGTTTCGTCCCTTACACAATCGTCTGATCCTCTTTAATTGTTAGCGAATTAACACGCGCGAAACAAAAGGAAATGAAGTTTAATTACTTCTACTTTTATAAAAGTCTTAATTTAGTTGTTCTATAATCTCTATATATACATCTATAAAACAGTAAAAAGGTCTATATAATAAAGGTGCAGATGGCAAGGGATTTTCTCATTCTTGCCTGGGGCGGTCCAACACAAGAAAGCTGAGGGCACAGAGGCGGTGGAAGTACTCCGTGATGGCCAGGAAACACCGTGCAGCTTGACGGGTGGTCAGGAGCTGCTGGAGCCGATGAATGGTTTGGTGCCTCAGATGATCAGTCTGTAGGTCAATTTAATTTTTAATTGATCATGACAAATTGTAAGACTTAACAACTCATCATGCCTGAATGTTGACGTTGAAGGTTTGATATATCATTATGTAAACATTTCTAGGTTGACATGATTTAAATAAGAAAACTTGTGCTGATACCTATAATTCTTTCTGACTCTGATAATGATTAAATAGACTGTCTAATGATGTAAACAAATTAAGAGGAAATTTCACAAAATGTCCATTTTTACTTAGTCATTTGTAAAAATGTCCACCATTGCAAAAATGTCTAATTTGGAAAAATTTAGACGAAAATACCCTTATTAACAATTCATAATTCCACACTAAGACAAAAAAATAGACATTTTTGCAATATTGTGTCAAATCACAATAAATACTATGTTTTTCATTGATTTAGAAATGTTAAGAACGACATTTTTAAATGTAGAGAAATGTCGTGTTAAAAATGAAATGTCATTCTAGACAAATGAAACGATATTCAAATGTCGAGAATGATATATGAAATGTCGAGAAACATTATTTTAATGTAGCTTCTCATGGAAGCCACTTCTCAAAATTCGTGACAAATTGATAAAAAAATCAAATGTCGAGAACTACATTTAAAATGTCGAGAATACTATTTCAAAATATAGCTTTTTATTAAGGGTATAATAGACAAATTGACACTAAATTTTAATTAGTGGACATTTTTCAACTCATACCTTTAAAATTGAACATTTTTAAAAATGCCCCACAAATTAATTTACAACTATACTTGAAAACGAAATATTTGTGAATGTGCAACCATGGGGGTGGATTGTTGGAGGGTGGTGTATTGTCTCTTTTGATACACGCTTCAAGATATTTGTGAAATGAAAAATATTAAAGGATAAATAGGAAATGAAATAAAATGTTTCAAAGCACGTGCATTGCACGCTATGCACAAGAGTAGAGCCGGTCCTGTGTTTGATAGGCTCTGAGGCGAACGATGAAAATTAGGTCCTCCAGTAACAAAATTCAAAGGTGTATTAAGGATGTTGTTTTGTTGTGGGATTTAAGGATGTTGTTTTGTTGTTGGATAATTAGTCTTGGGCCAACTCACCTTATTTTAGGCCTGCTCACCTTGTTATAAAAATAAATAAATAAATAAAAATAAAAATAAAAAAATGGAGCCAAAATGAGGCTCCTAATGGTCTTGGACCTGAGGCAGAGGCCTAGACGGGGCCTGCACATGAGCGTAAGGTTTTAATATTGAATATAAACATACATACATGTCTAACTTAAGAATTACACGTTTGACGTATGCACACACATTTTAAGCTTTTCATACGTACATGCTCGACACTTAGGGACACGTCCAAATTAGGAGCTATATGACTGACACGTGCACCGATGTGATAAAAGCTTAGAAATTGACAAAGCTGTTGTATTATTTTATGGTTTTTACAGCTTTCTAAACATTTGACAAAAGAAGTTTGAAAAAATAGTACTAATGAAAACTATAAAATGAGGGATATGAACCTTCCTGTAACTTGAAATATTTGAAGAATGTGGATATTCTTGGCCCAAAAACTTATCGACATTTTAAATAAAAGGGCAATCTTAATAACGTAAATAAAAATGCAAATTAACAAAGTTAATTATTTACATTAGGAAGAATATATAATTTCTTTTCTCGCATTTATAAGAATTAAATTAAGGCCATGATTTAATTATTTAAAAACTCATATTTCTCAAACTCCCTTTACTACAACAAAATTATCTTTCAAATTTATGCCTTTAAACAAAAAACGTTGCAAAAGACTTTTTGCAACGTGTTGTCTTTACAAATTATGTTCACCTTCTAGCACCATTTGTTTAATTAAATCACCTTTTCTATATTTTTATATTAACCAATATATTTAAAGATGTTTTTATATTTTTATAGTAAAATATGCAAATTAAAGAACATAACTAAAGAGTTTTTGGTTGTGCATCAAATTGAAATTAAGATTTCATTTCATATTTTTAAACATTACAAAATTGGTGCATGTTTGGTAGAAATTTTTCACCTCAAAAAATAAAAATTTTGACCGTTATTTCACTATTCAAGTCGTCATTTTTTACTTCTTCTCTCATAGTTAAAATCCAATTTTCTCTCCAGCGGTTAAAGAATCAATTCTCAAAATCACTACCGAACAAGCCCTAGACATTTTCATCTATAATAAATTCCATACAAAATAAACAAAGTCGTCTATTTATAACAAAATCCATGCAAAAAACTCATTCATCTTACATGTTGTAGGATAGTATATGAGAATGGCATCTGGGGGTCTTCGAATCTGTTTCGCGCGGGTTAGTCGCTAACAATTAAAAGAGATCAGACGATTGTGTAAGGGACAAATCTCTTGAGACAAAGTCTCAAAAAGGGGTGTTCTTTTATTGACGATGACTTTACAATTGGAAATTAAAAACAACGTGCCTTCAAGGGGCGCAAGCACACGAGTTACTGAAAGAAAATTGTTTAAGTCTAAAGTTAAGGAAATTAAAATTACATGGTCTCTGTTCGAGAGTTTTTGATTTGGTCCCTCTGCTCTATGTTTTTTCTCCTTTTTATACATCATAGACGATCTCTTTGTGATCAACCGCCTAAAAGCCGCTTGATCGTCCTATAACTGTCCACTTTCCTCGTAATGGTCAACTTGTCATGAAAACTGCCTTTTTAACTGCTGTCATTACTCTTCGTCGTTCAACCGCTTTCGATTGAATTCATTGAATCGTGGAACGTGATAGGGCTATTTTAATAACTGCTTTGATAACTGCACTTCTTGATAACCACGACGCTTTATGTCTGTTAAGACCTTAGGCGACTTGAAGGTTTGGGCGAGAATAGAGCAACAGCTCTGGGCGACTGTATGGCACACCATTCGCTCAGATCTTGGGCGACTTGCAAACTTGGGCGATGGCGTTACCGTGTTTTTGGGCCTCCCTATTTGGGCCTTCATCTTGATTTGTTTGATTGGACTTCATTCTTTGGGCTATCTGATTTGGGGATTCTCCAATTGGGCTTCACTCCTTGGGCCGTTCGATTTAGGCTGAATTTTTATGTGTCAACAATTACCTCCCAATATGGCAGAATTTATAATAATTATTAAATTTTGCCATATTCACTTTGTGTTTCCAGCAACATTCGAAATTTCCAAGAATTTCAATCATTGTTTTCTTCTATAACTTGAAAAGTTGCGTCGTTTTGCAAACCCTTATAACCCCCAAACACGCCAAACACGCCATTTCACTATACCATTAAACCACACCTCAAATTTTGTCTCTCTCACGATTTACTGTTCATCTTTTGCTTCCCTACTACGTAATCCTGAAAAACTTCGTTCCTTCTCAAATGGCTGCTTCACAATCTCAAGCTGGCGACTCCTTTAGTTTTAATGACTTTCAAAAACTTCTGAGTCGCCCATACATAACTCCGAGTTTTCTCGCGCCCGTCGATGTCGAACGTAATGAGTTCTACTTGAGTCCTTTCTTCAACAATGCAGAGGCAGTTGAACAGGCGGCGGTGGGTCAGCTGTTTCCTTGCACTCAAGGTCCTCCTTTTCTAAACTCTCTGCCGTTGGGGCCACTTCGCGAAAGAGGTATTCGCACTTGGCCTAAATCTAATGTAGCTTTTCGTAGGTGGCATGCTCGCCTTGTGGGTCATGGTCCTACTAAGGCATTTTTTAGACATTACAAAATTGGTGCATGTTTGGTAGAAATTTTTCACCTCAAAAAATCAAATTTTTGACCGTTATTTCACTATTCAAGTCGTCATTTTTGACTTCTTCTCTCATAGTTAAGATCCAATTTTCTCTTCAACGGTTAAAGAATCAATTCTCAAAATCACTACCGAACAAGCCCTAGACATTTTCATCTATAATAAATTCCATACAAAATAAACAAAGTCGTTTATTTATAACAAAATCCATGCAAAAAACTCATTCATCTTACATGTTGTAGGATAGTTTATGAGAATGGCATCTGGGGGTCTTCGAATCGTTGCCTCCGGACTCATTCATCTTGTGGTTGAGCCGGGAACCAAGACTCTACAAGCAACATGAATCAAACTGCATGGTGTGCTTTTCCTAGTGCTCCTACTGAAATGCAAATACTGATTACAACTAAGGATATTCTCTAACGATGAGCATGTAACCCAAGTTTGTTCCACATATTACGTACTTGAAATGCCCATTTACACAGTAGATATCAATCGTCTCAACAACAATGTTTCACAAGGAAATATCTGAAGAAAATAATTCTTCAAGAAAACAATTCTCCTTTCTACGACTACTTCGTCCTCTTCAAACATGTACCAATGCTATAGTTTACACCTTATATTTTCCATATGTACAATACCTCGTTGGACACTACTTCCTTGGCATGACTACAAATTCATAGTAAATAGAAAATATCTTTATTTAAATTAGTAGACTCTAATCTGAATTTATATTGAATAAACTTTTAATAATGTAAGATACAAAAACTTAAGGAATAAAAGCATTTGAACTCCCATTCTCCACATTCTAGAAAATGATACAAAGATTATAAAAGTTATTCTACATATAATTGGCTATATTAAGTTATATTATCATAGTACATATAATGGCAAAAAGTTATGACCTGTTGACATAACTTGAGAAGTGCTTCGATATTTTCTTCCAGTACTCCCACCCTTTCCAACTGAGTTTGTAATTAGCTTTCAAGTTCTCTAATTCTCCCATTACTTAAAATTTGTCCATCCACTTTTGGTGGTGCAACTCCAAATCCAAGTCCCTTGACTCTTCCATGGCATTTAGGACCTAAAACTGGAGCAACAACATCATCGCGGAAGGAATCTTCTGCTAGTGTATCAGAAATTGAATGGGCACGGTCTTCAATCCTTTTCTACACTCATAGAACTCAAATTTTATACTAGTAAGTGATATAATACATCAAATTATTCTTAGTTGAACATTGAAATAATACACATACCAAAGTTTCGGCAATTGCTTCATTTATTAGTTTTCCATCCTTCCTAAGATGTTCATATGTCCATACTCTTATTCTTAACCCTTTTATACTTGGATTCTTTTTCTCTACAATAGAATTCTTGTAATTACGTGTACTATTGTGGGACATTTCAAGTAAGAAGATTAGATATGTTTGTAACTGTACCATTTCCAGAGCTAAACGTGGACAACTCTTTCGACCCATAGTGTGGAGAAGCTTCTGATTAGTTCTCATAATGCTAAACGTGGAGCTTTTTCCTATTAAGAAAACTAAAAAGTATAAAATAACAATAATTATAAAAAGTTTAAGCTTCATATGCAAAATAAACTTACATGAAAGTCAATAGAAAGAGCATCATCAACAAATTTTTACCACACTTTCTCAGAATTAACATTCTTTGGTCTAAGAAGGGTAATAGTGCGTGCTTTATTCACAAATAATTCGATTTGAGTTCTAATTTATTTTCTCAATCTTGATTTGAATGTCTTCCAATACTTTTCCATACATTGAAATGTTATTTTTATGACAATCACTCACATTGAACCTTTATTGTATTCGTACAAAAAAATAAATTAAAGAATTAGAAGAATGATGTCATTAAGAAGGAAATAGATATAACGAAATAATCTTAAAAGGTAACTAAGAAATGTACTTTTATGAAATTCCAAAGTTCGACTTTTTTCCTTCCATGGATCGAATGCCAATGTTTACTTACAGCATGCACATGTTCTCGTACTATGACTTCAACTGTGCTCGAAAATTTATCTGTTGTTTTCAAATACTTGCCCATATTTACTGAATTCGAGCTTCATCTTTTGATAATTCTTTTCAGGAATCATTTTCACTTTAGTTGGACATCTTTTCTTTTTCGGTTTATTTATATTTGTTGGCGCCATGTTTTGCTCATCATTAATTGGAACAGATATAGTATGTTCTAGGTCACTCGAAGTTTTTAATCATTTATTAGTCTCTCAAATTGCGGCATCAATTGCAACTCTTTGTTGTTTAGAACTCTTGGTTGACTTTAAAAATGCAGCATGAAAACAAAAGATATACATAATTATTTTCAAAACTTACCAAATATCTTACATACTATAGGAAAACACAATTACCGCATCTTTGTCCAACATATAAAATCTATTATGCACTGTCAATTGATTCGAAAGATTATCTAGAGATGGAATAAAAATCTGTAACATGAAAAACAAAAAAGTAAGGTAGCAATCTTAACAAATTCTAAACATTCAATATTTCATCACAATAAGAATATTAGATATGCTGCATGTTAAAATGTACTATAAAAAATTAATCATTATGTAAAAAGTACTATATCTACAAATGTTAAAAAAAAATAACTATGCAAGGGTGTTATCTAACTAATCTACGTATCGTATAATACGCCTTCGACGTCTATCCTTGTATAATTCTCATCCTCATAAGGTTATCTATAATTGGCTGTGATGTATATAGTGAAATAGTTGCCTCATAAGTAGTATCTTCTATTATGTGTGATGCACGAAACTCACGTAGTGGCGCTTGCAAAGCAACATACCAACTAGATGTTTCATTTTCCCTAAAATAAAAGACTTGATTCGCCTGCGTTGCCAAATTAATAGGATCATTTTCATATTGCCTATGTCCCTCATTAAGGTTAACCAGAGTGAATCCATTTCCTTGATTATTCCATTCATGATATTTACTCAATTACACTCGAATATTGGAACATGAAACATGTTATAATCAAGAACTATAATATCACACAATCCTCCATAATAAAGAACTTGCCCAACTATATATGATTTTGCTTTTGCACTAGATCTACAAATGGTTGTCCCTTCAACTGAAATACCATTGTCTTGGCGAGATTTTTCTACATCTTTAGTGTGAAACTGAAGACTATTTATGACAAAACTAGAATATGACATGGACTGACAACTAGGACTAGGTGCAAGCGACTTCTAATTGTTCGAATTGTCCATCAACAACTAAACTTTAATACGTTTTTATTTTAAAAATGTTAGAAATAAAATAATAAATATCAAAACTAGACATTGATTTTTTTGTGTATTCCAACCTTATCATCCAACTAGGCAGCAAAGGGATTAATGTGCTTCTTATACAATAAAGTTTCATTTTTTTCTAGTCGTTTGTCATAACTTTTGAGTTTGTCCATATGCTTCCTAGGGTAAATACAATCCATCAAAAAATAAATATGGTCGAACAACTTAAAATTTATCGAAGTAAATATTTAATAACATACTCTATGTATGGCTAAACGTCTATATTATTTAGCAATACATAGTAATAAGCAACTTTCAACATTTCATCACACTGTACAAACGACTTCCCTTTACAGATTGTACGCCATACAATTAAGAAATCACTCTCATATTCTTCATTGCATGCAGGCTTAGAGCCTTTTTCCGATGCTTGTGTGATGTATTTGCTATAAAACATCACATTTCCTTCTGCAATATATCGTTCAACCATACACCCTCCAAGTCGTGCACGATTAACATACCCTTTCAACACTTTCATATACATATACAAATGTAACAATCTAAAACATATAAAACCGATTTGATAATGAATTGAACTTTTGGGAATAACATAGATGAGTATTACTTCTCAAATGAGTACATTCAACGATATTGTATTGGTCCACATAAATGAACTTCTCTTCCAATGTGGATTGATGAACCATTATATCAAAAAAGGAAGGCGGGAAATACCTTTCCAACATGCATAAAGTTTCAGAAACACCATTCTCTAATTTTTCAATATTCTTTCTATGTACAACTCCTTGACATATTTCATTAAAAAATGAACATAATTTAAAAATGTAGTTCCTTGATCCTTTAGGTAGAAATCTTCTCAATGCAATTGGTAATAATTGTTGCATTAAAATATAACATCCTGAGGCTTGAATCCAACTATTTTACATTCTTCCATTGAAAATGTAATTTTCAATATTATATCCTTAATTATCAGGTAATCTCAAGTTAGCAAACCTTTTGCAAAACATTTGCCTTTCTACTTTTGATAAAGTGTGAGGAGCAGCATGTAGGTAACATTTATTTCTTCTACTCTCAGAATATATGTAATACCCCGACCCGCATGGATTGAAAAGTCACTCAAACAATTGTACCTTAATCTAAACTTAATATTAATATAACAATTTAATTTAACTAACTATACCTTTTCTTTTTTATTTTACTTCTTTTTTTTGTGGAATACATAATAATTTACTGTAAAATTTACTTAAGTATTATATATTTATATAGTTTATTCTAGCAACACAACAAAATTTAATATTTAAAGGAAACAAATTCAAAAAGGCCTTTGGACTGATTTTCAAGCATGTACCATTGACTTTAACATTTTAGGCAGAAAATATAAATACGGTACTTTACTTTTCTTTCCCAAACAGAAAATGTTAAAAATAAATTCGTTTACATAATTATCAATCTCGAAACTTCACAAGATTTTAAAAGAATGTAGCAAACTTCTTTTATTATAACATATCCAAAAATCGGCTTCTGCTGGCAACATCTGAGGTGTTAAAATGTTTTTCAAAATCCCGCTAACAATAACAAAAACAAAGCTTTTTTTTTTTTTTTTGTGTCCTTATGACAGGTGCCAAAATAAGCTCGTTTGTAACTATTGACTCCAAAACTTCATGAAATTTTAATGAAAAGTAGGAAACTCCTTATAATAAGATATATTCAAAAATGGCTTCTGTCAACAACATATGAGTGATTAAAGTATTTTTCAAAACTTCGCAGCGGCTCGATTAAAAGGTAAACTATTGTAGTTCACTTAAAATGATATATAAAATGACACAAACATCGAAACAACATGATTTCAGCTTTATTCGGTAGCTAATCCATGAGACTATCAAATCCCATTGGCCTCGTCCAAAAATTCCAAGTAACGATTGAGTTATGAATTTTCGAAACCAATGGCTGAAGCTAAAAACAACAACACTATCCAGTGCAGTTACTTTAAGTGACATAAAATTCTACCAACATCGGATTGACATGATTCCAAGTTTATTCAGTAATTAACCTATGAGGCTATCAAACGCCATTTGTTTTATCTAAAAATTCCAAGTAACAATTGAGTTACAAATTTTTAAAGTCAAGGCAGAAACTGAAATTTTAAAGAAACAGCAACGTTGAAAAGCTAATACATTTTTTTTTGTACACAGTGTTTTGTAAGTTAATTTTTAGAACACATATATAATTTTAAACATAATTTATTCATAAAGAAATGTTTGTAGAATAGTTCCACATATAGCGTCCATAGAAATCTATTTAAAAGAAAACGTAAACTATTCATAATCGAATTAAAGACATTAAATCATCGACTTCTCCATGACATGATGTATCTCCATCTACCATCATCCATGTCCCAAGCAAATTTAATAAACCAATAGGAAGGAAATTATCCCATGAGATAAATATCACTGATGCATTTCGTTATCAAATTAGATAATTTGAATTATAAATCATACCGTTGCATGTAGATGAATTTTCAATAAAATCCAAATTCTATGGCACTACCATAACACGTAGAGTTGGAGAATGATCATTCAAACAATATTAGTGCCGAGGCACTGTACCTGGGAGGTAGCATTTCGTTGAAACTTTTGACAAAAAATAATAATTTGAAAACGAAATAACACTTGCACATCTACTTACCTTAGTTTGACGCCTTTGCATCGATGAAGTTGGTCGTAAGTATTGCTTTCCAAATGCAACCAATGCCTTAGAAAAATCTGCTTCTCCTTACCTTTTATTTTATTATTATTATTATTATTATTATTTTTTATTTTTTATTTTTTTTACTTTTTAAAGCTTCTTCTAGTTCAAAGTGTATTGTGGATATATATTAACAAGAATAACCTGAAGGAAATGTAAAATCAATCCCACTTTTTATCTTTTTGTTTACCAAAAATGTTTGGGCAGCCATCAATTCCAATTAAAAAGACTTGAAAATGGTTGATTGCCATTTCATTTCTTTTATCATTGGCGGGGTCTAATGTCTTAAGTATTCACCATTAAATACAAACTATTCCCCCATATTTCTATTCTTGTGTGTGTATATGTATTTATATATACATATGGCTAATCATTTTAAACTTTGAAGTGAATTATTATTATTATTATTATTATTATTATTATTATTATTATTATTATTATTATTATACCCTTGGTCCCTACAATTCAATTACTTAGCAAAATGATGAAATAACAATATAGGTCTCCAATTAGAAACTCACAAATCCTATTATACTGTTTATATATATTTTTTAAATTTATAGCTTGGTCCCTTTGAAAATAACGTGTAGGCAAATCTAGTTTTCAAAATGCTTACTATACAAAAATAAACTTTCATTGTTGGGTCCAATTTTTCGAAAACATTATATCTCATCCTTCTTTATTTGAAAATCTTTATAATTGCTTGTGAACTTCCAAGATA
This sequence comes from Olea europaea var. sylvestris, assembly GCF_002742605.1. NCBI lineage: Eukaryota > Viridiplantae > Streptophyta > Magnoliopsida > Lamiales > Oleaceae > Olea > Olea europaea. Next base: position 6,758,562 of record NC_036245.1, on the reverse strand, counting down.
TCAAAATTATTTAAGACATATCGAACTTGAGCTTTCATTTTTATGTGGGCCGAGCATAAATTTCGTCTATGGGTTAGGCTCGTAGTACTAGATCATCACAAAATAATAGCCTAGTTTCATTTTATTTTTCGGGCTTCTACAATGTAAATCATGAGCAATGTTCAAAGTTTTCAAATCCTTACGTTACTACACATATATCTTCTTCACATGTATCACATCCAAATTATGACATATAAATAAAATCTGCAAATCAAACCTCCATGGTGTTATATTAAGTACATGAAAGTAGAATTATTAAATATTACAACAATTACCTTCCAATATGATAGATTGACAAATATACACTTTTTCTTTCTCGTTACATTAGATTGAGTTATATTCTTCTTCCTCTTTCGTTTACCATTTTTACCCAATCATTTGTAATTGTATCAACTTCAATAGAATCTTCTTCATCATTTGTTATCTTCGGCCTAATACCTATTTCAATATGTCCCTTGCACCAGCTTCCTTTCATGCAAAATTGATGATTGAAGGTGAGAAATCTTCTCTGTGTCATGTACGGAAATGTCCTACCATGCATCAACCATAATGATCATGACAAATATGGCAAACAATTTTTCCCTTAATGAGCCATCCAGATATATTTCCATGTGTGGGGAAGTCATGTATTGTCTACATCAAAATAGCTTTTAAATTAAATGTAGACTTTGTGATTGCATCATACATCTCAGCTTCATCACTCCATAACAATAATAAGTCGTCTACAAGTAGTCCAAATAAACATATATGTCATTGCCTGTCCGCTTTGGTTTCGAGATCAATAAACTTGGCATCAAACTTTCCTTTGACATGCATAATGAGGAAGACAAGTTATATATAGTTAAAATTAGTGGCCAACAACTATATTTAGAGCTAAGATTTTTGAAAAGATTAAATCCATACGTAGCCAGCTCTAATCTTTGGAGGATCTGATGCAAAATGTGGACACCTCCTGTTAATTATTTCCCAATTCAATGAATCAACTAAATGCTTAATTTTACCATCTGAAATTTTATTAATTGATTGCATCTCAATTGTATTGCCATCTCTTATATTTCGAATATCCTCTAAAGTCGTGGTATTATAGGAAAATAACGCAACTTTTGCTGGAATTTTCTTCTGAATTTTTTAGTTCATTGGTTAACTTTCCCTCTTGACCAGCCACATTTTGGACATAATTAAACCCGTTCAAGCTCTTTTCTACATAGACAACAATCATTCACACAAACATGTATCTTCTCATAGCCAAGATCAAATGTATTGACAAGTTTTTCATCATATAAAATGTGTTTGGAAGTGTATTATTCTTTGGCAACATGTCTCGAACAAGATATATGAGTTCATTGAAACCACTGTCCGATAAACCATCTGAAACTTTATCCTTAAATATAGAAACAAAAGCTAACATTTTCGTGAGCACCTTACAACCAGGATATAAAGGCGTTTCAACATCATCAACTAAATTTTCAATCTCTTTCGCTCTCCCATCAAGAGGGTTTTCAGATCCATATAATGTTGCATATAAAAGTCCTCAAACATCCTATGTGACTAAGGAACACAGGGGCATACTTTCATTTCTAAATTGTAATTTTCACAAGCTCATTTAACAAAATTCCTGGCTTCATCTCTATATTGTCCCAAAAATCTACAACAAAAACTTTATGATCATTATACTTTTTTTCCTTTTTTATTTTTATTTTTTTGATATCTAGATCCATAATATCTAATTTTAGATGATAATGTTTTTCAGCCACTCTTTGCCCATTGTAGGCAAAGATACTATCCAACACTGAACAAAACAAAGATATATTAGAGAAAAAGTTATGTAAATGCAAATATAGGTTTTTTTTGTGCAATTGTGGTTTAGCAAAGATACTCTTTTGACCGAAAAACTTAATTTCTAGAAAGTAGTAGTTACATAACTTCTAACCACATCCAAGTATGCTCTTATTGGAAATACATTGCAGCTAGAAAACAACTAAAATCCGTGAAGCCTTGAAAGAACCACTGCACATTCAATCCCAGTACAACACTATTTAGATGTTTCTGTTGAACTCAAAATGATGATTAATGTTGTCTCTAAATCTGGCATTCATCTGAGGGATTGAAAAAAGAAGTTGAGGATCACGGAAATTTACAATACAATTTTGTATAATTCTATTTGTACATTCAAAGGTGTACCAAATTGTTTACCCCCTCTCACATGCACGCGGAACCTACATGAGTAAAAAAATCCCAAAATGTGGTCCCTACCCCCTATTGTGAGTAGTTGGTAGGGGATTAGGTAAAAAAATTCGGTATATGTAACGTGGTCCTACAATTTTTACTTTGTATATCAAATTGCTGAAAATATAGTCAACTAATCTGATAGATATACCAAAAAAATTACATTTTCTTTTCTCCTTCAAAACCCAAAATTATGATTAGTTTGTATCAAACTGAGCTATCCTATTTGAAATCAAACCATAGCATTCTATTATATTGGTGAAAAAAGAACAATCCATTACCTACATGGAAGGTTCTTTTCCTGCTTGAAGTTGGAACCTTCGTGAAAACCTGAACTTAATGGCTTTGTTTCCGTGCAAAGAAATGCAGTCAGTATGTCCAATTTTAGCCCAACAATAGAATATATGAATTGACACAGTTTATCAAATTCATATATTTGATTAAGAATGGTTTGACTTTAAGCCCAAATCAAGTTATATGAAAGTCAAATCAAGTTATAGAAAACCAAATCTATCCTCAATTCAAGTTACAAACAAGCAAAATCAAGTTAATAGAAAGAAATATCTACCCCAAATCTCTTCATTTTCGTTAAGCCCAAATCAAATTAATTGAAAGCAAAATCAAATTAAGTCTAAATCAGCATATCAAGTAAAATCAAGCAAAATCTACTCTCAATTCTATCTACTGTGCACTATCAAGTTAAGCACAAATCAACATCCATATATTCATTACTCAAATACACATAATAACATTAACAAGCATCTGGTATGCACTCAATTAAAAGCAAAATAAAACTCATATAATAACTACTCAGCTCAATGTCACACACACACACAAAATTAAACTCTGCTCAAATAGACATAATAACATTCAGAAAATAAGTGCTCAGAGGCAGAGCAGATTTTGCATAAAATTATATAGAGTAATAGGAAAATGTACCACTTAGCACTTATCAGACGAAGAGGCCGAGAAACGAATGGACGAAGGACCTTCCTTCTTAACCTTCTTCTTCTGTCGATGGAAGGCATCAGCCGTTGAGGTGTCGAGTCAGGGAGGTCGCGAGAGACTCAGGGATGAGCGGAGAGTCGAAGATTGAGAGGCTGAGAGAAAGTTGCAGTTTGGATTTGGGAATTCCGTGGTTTCAATTCCAACATTTAACCCTTGTTTGTTTGTCATTTTTTTAAGAATGAACATGAAAAATATGGTTGTTATGGATCAACGCAAGAAATATAAATTCAAATTTGATGGCTTTATTTGATAGATAACAATCATATTTTTCATTTTAATGAAGAAATAACGGGAGCCAAACAACGGCTTAGGTTTGAATAATTGGTTTTGGGTCAATTTTTGTTTTAATTTTTAATTTTTATTATTATTAGTATTATTATTATTATTATTATTATTATTATTATTTTTTGCCCTTTGGGTTGGTTAAGTGAAAAGCTCAACAGGGTTAGCCTATTTAAATTTATTAGCGACGTTCAAAAAATGTTGTGATAAGTTTATATTAGCAGCACATAAAAAATGTTGTGGAAAAACGTCTACAAAATCATATTAATAACGATTAATAAACGCTGCGATAAGTTTACCTTTTCCCAACATTTATATAATGTTGCAAAAATGGAACCCTTTCACAACATTAAAAGAGCGTAGCAAAAGATAATATATTTAAGTATCAGCAACGATTTGCAAAAATAGAACCCTTTCGCAATATTAAAAGAGCATTGCAGAAGATAATATATCTAAGTATCAGCCACAATTAGTAAACATTGCTATAGAACTACTTTTAGCAACACTCACTAAATGTTGTATAAATAAAACTTTTAACAACACTCAATAAACTTTGCAAAATGTGACATTAGAAATGTTCATTTATAAAATGTTGTCAAATCCTAATTATATTATCCAAGAGCAACGTTCATTTATTAGAATGTTGTGATAGAAACATTTTGTAACACTCAATTACCAAAATTTGCCTCTTTGTGTTGTAAAAGACTATTTTTGTTGCATTGCTTTCAACCACACATTCTCAATATAAAATAATTATACATGTAAACTCAAAAATTTTCTATACTTTTTAACAACACTAGTCTTTGATATGTGCGTTGTACAAATTTTGTATTTATTGTATTTTTATTAACGTTAAAATTGAAGATTTTTTACTTATAAGTAACTTCTTCTATTTTACAAATATTTTTTGTCTATATTTTTATTTGTTAATAATTTCTTACATAAAAGTGATTGTTGAAAATAAAATAGTGATAGCAAAAAATATCAACAAATAAAAATAAAAGAAAAAAATTAGTCTCCATGCTTGGAAGTCTCAATCCTCTGTAATACGGATGCTTGATCTCTCCATAACAAGAGACTTGATCTCTCATAACAAGCCTCCGTATCACGGAGGAAAATTCCTCCGTGATACAAAAGCTTGATCTCTCCATAACAAGCCTTCATATTACGAAGGAAAATCCTTCGTGATACGGAGGCTTGATCTCATGGAGAGATCAAGTCTCCATAATAAATATGGTTATTGCCCCCAAAACAACTATCCTGAAATAATATTTCAAATGATTCTTTTTAAGACCAAAATCTCAAAACCCAACAAGAAAAACATATCGCGTGCTCTTTCTTAGTTATTACAAGTAAATGTTGGGAATTTAGAATAGTAGAGTATTGAAAACAAAAGGAGCTGCACAGAGAACTTAACACTCAGAAACGAGAGTTTGGAAGTTATCTGACACATTTTATTCCAGAATTGAAGGTGCCTATTTATAGACTTACAAACAAACCGAAAACCAAAAAAATCTCAACTAATATGACATATTATTGCCACTACTTTCAGACTTATTTGCTAACCATAAACGGTGAATTAAGGAGCAAGAATCTGCAGAAAAAATAAATATGAAAGACAAAGTCAAATTTGGATAATTTTTGAATCGATTTTCAAGACTCTCCCTTGATTCAAAATTGCACACACCGAGTAGTGATCTGAAA
>NC_036245.1:6739994-6747292 GCF_002742605.1 Olea europaea var. sylvestris | reverse complement strand
TGTTAACATTCATTGATATTTGTATATAACTTACTGCTTTCTATATAATAGTTTGTGTGAAAAAATAAAACAAAAGAAAAAAATTGTAGCCTTTACTTATTTTTTATTTATTATTTTGTGTGCTTGTGTGAGTTTGATAGCCTTGTCGATAGTGATGTTGAATATTGGAATATGTATGAACCAGGGATAGTGGAAATAGTACATGTCTAGATTAACCAATACTTGTTTATGTGAAACTCAATATTCTTTGTGCACAATACTCATGTTTTATATGTTAAGTTGGTGATTATGTTCATTATTTAGAGAAGAGTTGAATAGAATATATTAACCCTGGAAAACCTTTATTGTACTTTTCCATAATCTATTGTTTCAGTAGTTTGGAGATGATTGAGCTGTGACAAGGGAACGTTGAGATTAGTAGGGGTTCCATACATGAAATTGTCTTGTGTGTATTGTCTAAAATTAATGAGACAAAGATTAAGTGAAAGTCTTAACCTAGGGGTTGGTTTTGAAAACTAATTGTTTAAAGGGGAATAGTATTAATGTGTGCAAATAACACTTCTCTCAAAACTTTTATGACTCGAGCAAGTCTATAAGGATATTTGAAAACCTGGTGTCGTAAGGTCAATTGACTTGAGAGTCGTTGACCTAAAATTCACTAAATGGGTCATATAGAAAGTGAGAGGTGGAGAAGATAATAAAAATCATCTTCTCGAAATTTTATAACTCGAGTGAATAAGCCTACAAGGGTTTAAAACACAGTGTTTGAAGGTCAACTGATTTCGAAGTCATCGGTGTAAAGCTTGCTACATAGGTTATATAGAAAACAAATGAGAATATGCCAAAAAAAGAGAAAAGAAAAAGAGAGAGAGAGAGAGAGAGAGAGAGAGAGAGAGAGAGAATAAGTATAAGTGAGAAAAGACACAATTGCATTAATTAAGCCTCAAGACATTTGGTTGGTAAAACTATACCTACCATGAGAGGCAATAGTTTAGTTTAGTTTTAAAAGTTGAAGCAATAAAAAATAGGAGAATCTCTACTTATTGAGGGTAAACTTGTAATAGTAAGATCTTTCCAAACTAAGAGATGGTAAGGATTAGAATTAATTATATTTCAACTTTAGAACAAAACCCAGGAGAATTGAATGAAAAGAACAAGTTGGGAGAAGTGTGTATCTCTCGAGCAAAGGAAGAAAATACTTGACCACTACGGGTTGGGAGTTGAACCAATCCTGAGCTTGATATGTTTTCATAAGTTTACACACATACGTTGAGTTATGCATATAACAAGTAGTGGTTGATTTGATTTTTGTAATGTTGAAACTGTTCATTTTGTTAATTATTGAATTCTAATCTTGAGACACAACAGGCTGTCAAACCATGTTTGTGTGGGGTTAAGCTACGATCTTTTTTAGGACAAACAATAGTTTAAGTTTGGAGGTTCGATAAGTACGTTTTACAATTTTTTTACGATAAAACATAGATAATTGTTGGCGAATATGTTGAAATATGGTTTAATTTTATATAAATTATATTTTGTACGACACCATAGATAAATGTGGCAGAATCTAGGGAAAAAAAGCAAAAAAGGACCAAAATGGAATAAATCAAAATTCAGGGACCAAAGTTCGAATAGCCAAAAGATGACTTAGATGAGAAAATAGAGATGTGAAAGATTTGAGTGTCAATTTATAGAGGACATGAAGTATTGGAAGAAAAAGAAATGAGAAAAGAGGTCAAGAAACTAGAGAATGAAGTTCGGCGACTGAAATGCAAATATCGAGGCTTAAAGTTTAGCCCAGGCAATCGTGGCAAAAAATTTCTGATTTTTTTATTTGATTGAAATTCTTATGAAAACAAATCTTGAGATGTCTTTGAAAACTCTAAGGACATCCATAAGTGGAGGGGGACACATTATAACACATTGAGAAGGGTTTTTAGAGGGAAAAGCGAGGAAAGACTGTGAAGATTGACACTAAGACGCAAGGATTCAAATCAAGATTTAAATTTTTGATGTCTTTTTTTTTATTATTGAGTTTGTTTCCTTTTTTTCCACCATGCTAGGATAGATTTGTTTGTACTAGAAGAACGATGAACCATGTGGTATTATTTTTTGATCTTTAGTTTTACATTCTTGACATTAAAATACGTTTTTGAGTATTGAGTATTTTATATGAATTTCTTTTCTCCATAATTATTCTGCTCAGTAATTATGTGAATATGGTGACTTACTTTATGTATTTGAAAGAAGGAAAATAGGCTCGACATTATATAAATCGTCATAAGATCTGATAGGGGATAGAAATATACCATTTTACTCTATGTGAATCTTTAAGCGTTCTTAAAAATTCATGCATTCTTGTATGTTTGCCTTTGTCATAGAAATATAGTTCGGGTCATATATGAGAATATGTTTAACATTATTTGAGAAAAATTGTTAAATATAAAATGAACATTGATTCTTCAATAAGCAATCGTGTTGTCAAAATGTAAAACTATAGTTAAAAAGGATTATTGTATGGAGATTCGCAATCCTAGAACGTTTATCCTTCATTAGAGCACTTCAACTTGCATTTAGTAAGTTAAATCACTTGTAATTGCATATGTAATTTAGGTTAGTTATAATTTGCATCATGGCAAATACTCACATTTTTTATTATTTCGGTTAAGGTCACAATATAGAAATTGAGCTAAGTTAATCCTTCTGGTATGATAGTTGGACTTAAAATTCACTTTTTATTACTTGTTAACGAATCGTATACTTGCGATGGTTTAAATCGAAATATATTTTTTGTGTGTACAGTATTCACGAAAATGGTTTACATCCATGAATCGAGGCAAGAATAACTTTACTAAACAAAAGGATATCATCGCATTATGTAGAGGTTGCGCAAATGTTTCAATGTTGTATTTATAGGCAATATATTCAAGAAAAATGTAAAAAGAATGTATGTTATATCCATAGAAACAATTGAAATTATGGACTCAGTGTAGAAGTTTTTCTTTCTTTTCTTTTCTTTTCTTTTCCATTTTTTTTTTGGGTTCTAAATTCTTTTTTCTCCTTTCAGTTATTTTTCTTTTTTAGTTGTCTTTCTTCTTATCTTATTTTATTTTATTTTTAAATTATTACTTTTTTTTAAAAATCATTTGCACTTTTTGAAAAGCGAGGAAATCGTAGGTTTCCTGTGATATTTTTGATAATCAGGAGGATATCCCCTGGGTTTGCTAACACAGGTGGGCAGTGACGAAAACCAAGGGGGAAAATTCCTAGTATTTTTGTACAGGATTTTGCTATTTGTATATAAAAAATATACATAATGGATTATATAATATGATTTGGTGGAAAAAGATTGGATGAAAAAGTTGATTGTGTTTTAAACTGACAAATGATAGAGTGCCACTTGGTATTATATAATCCATTATGTAAATCTTTATGTATATATAACAAGATCCTTTTGCACAAGGGAGTTTGCCCATGGTTTTTGTCGCCATCGTTTGATTTTTTAATTTTTTTTAAATGTATAGTTATTTGTTAAATAAAAATTACGAGACCATAAAGTTACGTGTTTGACAAATAGAACTGAGATCATTACAGTAAAAGTAAGGTAATGGAAGAGAAAATAAACGTTCATATCATAAAATTGATTTTATGATGAAATAAATAAAATACTATAAACTCTACATTTGAATTCGATCTTAATCAAAATACATATATTTGTCTAATATAGTACGGAAAGAGCAATGTGCTTGACAAGATTGAAAGGTACTTTTTGTTCACAATCCAATGTTTCAAACACAAAACACTGAGCTTTGACATTAACAATAAATATTAATTTTATTTCTTTTTATTTACTCTGAAAGTATAATTACTAGCATTGCCGTTGTTTGGAGGTTTCAATGATGCATTTATATGAAATTTGTGGATTGAGATAAAAGGAGATTAAGCCCTAGTTTGACCCCGTTACCCGAAAATGAAAATGGGGGGATAGTATTTTTTAGAAAAATGAATGGTTAAAAAAGAAGGAAATTTTTTTCATTTATGTGTAATATTATTTTATGAAAGATTGTGTGGTTGAAAATAGGAGAGAGAAAAATGGAATGTAATGTAATTGAATTTAATGGGGATCAAACGGGTGCTAAAGGATCAAAACGATCAGCCAAGCTGTGGAAGGTAAAGATGCACTGACAAGTAATTATTCTAACTTTTCATGGTCTATCTGATTTTTATTTTTATCAAAATACATTTTTTCCTATCTTTTCTTTTTAACTATACATTTTTCATTAAAATAATATTAAATGTAATTAAATTTTTTTTTTCATATTTTTCATCCATACATTCTTTTTAATCTACCATTCTAAAATTCATTTTCCATAAAAATGGGTTTCAAACATCCTATATATTATTTAGCTGCATATTCAGATATTTTCAATATCGATATATTGACTTAATTGAATGTCCAATATCATTTAACTTTTTCGTTTTGATGAAAACTTTTTTCTACTTTAATAATTTCCCTCCCTATTATTAGTCCACTTTCAAAACCAACCATATGCAAAAACCCTAATTTCCTTCGATTCAAGCTTAAAAACCAATGGCACCCTAAAAAGGACCGTGCTTCTTGTACACGGGCGGGACCTAGACGTGGGACCTCGCCCCATGTGAGGGGCTAAGGTGGGCCCGTGTAAACACTCGTGTACAAAGAGCTTTGTCTCCCTGAAAACCGCGTCATAAAATTCTTAATTCGTTGCTTTATTTAGTAAAAAATAATTAATAAATATCACATAACTAACTAGTACCACTGTATATTATATCTATGTGTGCAAACGCGTTGCACAAATGATATATATCAATATCGTTAATAATATATGAATATCGTATTTCATCAGACGATTTTACGGTTTCTTATATATGAACAGGTATATCTATCATCTATGTATATATGTGTTTAATATAGTTATTGCAAAAAGTATAAAAATAGAAACAAATGAACTTTAGGATTTATTGCACCAAATACTATCTACAGCTCAAACATTATCTGCAGTAAAATTTTCTTTTCCTTTCCCAGACATTACTCAATAATTTCAACACATATATATTGGCCTCTTGGATTTACTTATCTAAAAACAAATTATTTATTGTTAATTTGACTATATAACAAAGCCTTAAACATCTTCATCCTCCATTTCTCAGTCAAAAGTTATCTGTTAACTCATTATCCTATTTATCATTTTCAAGAATTCATCATTGAAAATAGAGAAAAACAAAGCAGTTGAAGTTTAATTACTTCTACTTTTATAAAAGTCTTAATTTAGTTTTTCTATGATCTCTATACATCTATAAAATAGTAAAAAAAGCGATAAGCTATTAATATTCTTAATTAGGAGGTCTATAGATTAAAAGGTGCACATGGCAAGGGATTTTCTCATTCTTGCCGGGGGCGGGACAACCAGAGAGAGCTGAGGGCACGGAGGCGGTGGAAGTACTCCGCGATGGCCAGGAAACACCGCGCAGCTTGACGGGTGGTGAGGAGTTGGTGGAGCCGATGAATGGTTTGGTGCCTCAGGTGATCAGCCTGTATGTTTCATTTTTAATAGAACATGAAAAATAGTAAGTGAGAAAAAAATAAATACATTAATTATAACTCATCATGCTTGAGTGTTGACCTTGAAGTTTTGAATAATCATCATGTAAACATTTCTACGTTGACATGATTTAAATAAGAAAAATTGTGCTGATACCCACAATTCTTCCCAACTCTGACAATGATTGAATAGATTGTCTAATTATATATAAAAATAATTTACAACTATATTTGAAAATGAAGTATTTTTCAATATGCAATGTCTGTGCATGAATTATTATTATTATTATTATTATTATTATTATTATTATTATTATTATTATTATTATTATTATTATTATTATTATTCCCCTTCTTGGGGGTGGACTGTTGGAGGGTGGCGTATTGTCTCTTTTGATCCTCGCTTTAAGAAATGTGTGAAAAGAAATATATCGAAATATAAATAGAAGATGAAATAAAATGTATCAAAGCACGTGCATCGCACGCTATATAGGAGCGTAGGTTTTTATTATTGTATGTAAACATATATACATGTCTAACTTAAGCATTACATGAGTGATGCATGCACAAACGTTTTAAGCGTTTTACGTACATGCTTGACACGTAGATACACATCTAAATTAGGAGCTACACGTTTGACACGTGCACCGATGTGATAAGAGCTTACAAATTGACAAAGGTGTAGTTTCTTTTAAGATTCTACCTTCTAAACATTTGACAAAAGAGGTTTGAAAAAATAATATTAATGATAACTATAAAATGATGATGTTGATTATGTACCTTCTTATAAATTGAAATATTTGAAGAATATGGATATTCTTGGACCAAAAACTTATTTTTTCTCAAACTAATTTTTAACTACACGTTTTTCCTATAAAATAATTTTACATGTAAACTCACAATTTTTCTCTATTTTTTAATCACATTTTTTCAAAAAATCACTATTACAAAACTTGCGTTCCAAAAAATGGGGCTCAAACAAAACCTAAACCAATTATTTCCTCTCAATTAATATACAAAAGCTCATAAATCATGGGATATGTTGGGTGGTCCTTATTTTTTATCAATTCATTTAAGTAAAACTGTTTTGAAAATGACTCGCTAATTGAATAACCCTATTTAGAAATACCCATCCTCTCGAATTTCATATATACCCTAAAACCATGCAACCAATTTTTGTATGACATGGAAAGGCTAGGTTCCAAATTTATTTTCATTTTAATTTCTCGTAGACTAACTTATTTATTTAAATTATTATTATTTTTTTAATAATTTGGGACCGACTACATGAATTTGGTGACATGACTTACGTGACTTGTGAGGGTACATACCTGACAAACAAAACCTTCAAGGGTGGAGAGTTTGTTGATTGCTAGAGACATGGTGCTCATGAAGCTATTCACGTCTGGTGGAAGGTTGAGTGGATCAGCGATTAAGGTCTCAGAGAGAGATTGATTCAGAGCTTCAAGCCCTTGAGAAAGGGCTTCTTCTGCCTCATGTGTGGATTGCTGTAATCCATACATTCCCATCAGTTGTTGTTCTGTCAATGGTTCTACTTGGCTCAAGATAATCTACAATTATTGTACCAAATTAAACAAGGTTAGTTTAACCACCACAACATGTATCGATATTATACTATACAGGATTTAGCCCCTGTTTGACAATCATTATATGGAAAAAAAACAATGTTTTGAATAATAATTTTAGGAAAACTATG
>NC_036245.1:6727360-6739830 GCF_002742605.1 Olea europaea var. sylvestris | reverse complement strand
AAAGAGAGATAAGAATGTACCTTAGGATCTGGTGTTTTTAATCCTTCTCGCTCTGAACTTGAAGTAGGTCCTTTGCGGTTCCTCTCGCGCTGCAACAGCAAAGAAAATGACAAGAAAACGAACTTTTTAATTAAAAATAAATAAAAAATCCCGGTACAAATCTCAGTTTATATACTAGAATCTACCTAATTGTTTTTAACTTATTTTATTATGTATATATTTTATGTCCTAACCTTAACTGCTTCGGCAGGTTGAGGAGCAGAAGAGACTTCATTTCTAGGGTTGGACAATTCCATGGACGGCTCAGATGATCTCTTGGAACCACTGGTAGCTGGTGAAACTATTCCAGTACTTGCCTACCAAACACAAATTAACAAACCCGTTAGCTGAAAATTTTTAAAAAGTATAATTGAACCCATTTTCCGGAAGATCAAATTTTTGACGGGTTTGGTTAAAACCTTGGTTGCTGGTGTTGATGATGGCTCTTCATGCATGGGCTGGGAAGGAAAAATATTGAGTGTGTGTGGCCTCATCCCAGAATTCTCTGCACTCGGGAAAAATTAATTATAAGCAAGCATTAATTGAAGAAAGTAATCATCTTCTATTGACTGACACTGATAATAATGGAAGAAAAAGAAAGTGGAAAGGAAAGTTCATGCATTTTAAGCTGTCTGCAAAAGCATACGGAAACACAGTAAAGGAAAAAAGTTGAAACAAAATCAATCGTTGATTCGTACTCTCTTTTTAAGTACAATCAGATTTCGTAAGGAATTCATGCAGTAGTACTTTATTACATGTCGTGGTCCATGATTCAGAAAACAAGAACCAATTTCAATTCTACATAAATCATTTCATTTTTGTTTCTTGAAAATTGAAAAGAAAAATAATTTCTTTCTCAAAGGATCTGGTCAAACAAAGTACAATCGGATTTTAATCTGTCTGTTCAACATACTTCCCTTATGACCGAACCCAGGAGAATCTCAACAAATTCAGATCAACCTTTGAGAAATAATTGAATCAAACAACAAACTATCATAAAAAGACACCCAGGGAAAGATCACTGAGCTAGGGAGATCTTTACGCCTTTGTTCTTGAACCGTTGACTGTTCTTGGCTATCAAGATAAAGGAAAAGCGCTTGATCTAATTCACCGAAATCATAAGCTCCAGTATCTTTGTTTCTGCAAATATATCAAAATCATGGAATTATTAAGCATCGGCGTATGGTCTGAAATTGCAAAAATAAAATAAAAATGGATTCTTTCTTGAGAATTTCCAAAAAATAAAAAAGAACTGATGATGTCTATAAAAGAAGAAACATAAAAATTACATGAAGTTGCAAGGAATGGCTGCTGCTGATGAAGCTGATTGCATCATTCCAAAAGAAATCTGATTATTCTGCTGCTGATGATGATGAATTTCCTGAAAATTTTGCTCTTGTTCCGAGACTGCATGTGTGGTGATGGTGTTATTGCCTTTATTTGACGCCATGAATTGAGCTCCAACAAGAAGCTTGCTTTCTTGCTCTAGAGGGGATGTATACTCAGCAATTGCACTTGAGAAAGCCATATAATAACACTATTAATTGCAATTTAACTGCTTTTTGCCCCCTTTCCTCCTCTGTACAGATAAATTCCGGATCACCATAATCAATACAGAAAGAGAATCAGATGTCTACAAATTTTAGAGAGAGAGAGACTCAGTCGGTTACAGTATAACAAGAGGTAGAGTACTGACAAAGGCTATTTTAAGTTTATTTTCATCTTTTGTTCTTCTCTGCAAAAATCAGCTGAGTTTCTGTAGAAAGCCCAATATTTTTAGCTAAGCGGTTTTATGAAATTTAAGTCTAGATCTCTTCTATATTTATTATCTCTGTCTCTCTCTAAAGTATTTTCTTTTCTCTCTCTTAAACAGCTCCACTCGGTGAAACCATTCAAGTCTAAAGAAAAAAACAGGTGCTAGGGTCCTAAGGAAAACCATTTTCTATATTTCAAATGACGGGTAAGCCCTCCTTTGTTTACAATTTTTACTCTTGAAAGTTTCATGCAGCTTGTCAACTTGAACAATATTGTTGAGGAAGACATCTTTACCAGCTTATGTATATGTATACTGTATTCAATATATATGCATAGACAAATTTTATATTTACATTGGCAAATATTTAAGGTTTGGGGGTCAATAAAGGCTTCTAATAATTTCTAAATCATAACAATGAGATATTTACGAATTTTTGGCACGTTAAATTAGAAAATTATTAATGTTAGGTATATGGAGAACGGTGGATATCGCAAAATAAATTTTCAAGTAAATAAAGACAAAAATTATAACCGTCCAATAAATTAGTAGTCAAATTGAATAGTTTGTTTTGTAGTAGCGAGACTTGACAAGTTTTGAGAGAGATAGACACGTGTGACACATAGTTGTACATCCATTATTTTATCTCAATCGAGCATTACAAGGATGAAGTGCAGAGCCGATGTGGAAAATTGAATAGTGAGTATTGCTTTAGCGAGACTTGACAAGTTTCGAGAGATATAGACACGTGTGATATATATTTGTACATCCATTATTTTATCTAATAGAGCATTACAAACAAGAAAAGTAAAACCTGCGCTAAGGTTTCAATGTTAAATATACAGGGAAAA
This sequence comes from Olea europaea var. sylvestris, assembly GCF_002742605.1. Taxonomy (NCBI): domain Eukaryota; kingdom Viridiplantae; phylum Streptophyta; class Magnoliopsida; order Lamiales; family Oleaceae; genus Olea; species Olea europaea. Next base: position 6,737,187 of record NC_036245.1, on the reverse strand, counting down.
TATAAGTGAAAAAATGAAAAGAAGTTATGTAGTTTGGCACCTGGTTTGCATTCACGAAAATGGTATACATCCATGAATTGAGGCTAGAATAACTTTGCAAAACAAAAGGAGATTGTCGCATTGTGTGGAGATTGTGCAAATGTTTCAATGTGTATATATATATATATATATATATATAAATATCCATTTGCTTTAGAGTGATTATATTTACCTTAAATACAAGATAATGTATAACATATTGAATTTATGTCCCCTTTTTTGGGAGGGGGTGGAGGTGGAGGTGTATGAGCTAGTAAAACATCTTGAATTTTATGGCACATGTACTAACTTATATATAAAACAAAGATGACAATTTACATGATACACGTTGAGTTGAAATCATTATGACACACATACTCTACTATATATGTATTTTTCTCTAAAGTATTTTCTTTTCTCTCTCTAAAATATTGGCCTCAATCGATAAAACCTTTTAATTATTTGTAAAATAAATTACATATGGATTACAACATGTTGGGTATGCAAGATTAAAAAATCATTGTTGGAAGGCACGTGGAATTACATGCTTGTATATTGTTAATTGATTATTTTTGGAGAAATAAATAAAGACAATAGAATTGTGACCTCAAATACAACTTAATCAACTTGGATAGATTGTCCCTTGTAGACTATGGCAGTAGTGAGACTTAACAATTTCTGAGAGAAAAGCTAGTGTCATTCAAATTTGCACGTCTATTGTTCTAATGCAATTGAGCGATACTAACAAGAACATGGAGCCATGAACTTGGGCTTTAATAGATATTAAAAGTTCAACTGCGAGCTAAGTAGTATCGTGTGGAGGATTTCAATGGTGAGTTTTTATGCAAAATATGGGCTATGTCGTGTTGTGCGGAGGTTTATAGTACACTAAGGGAGTAGTGGACTTGACATGTTTTGAGAGGTACTGTAACGCCACGTTCTTATTTAACAATACTAACAGGAAGGTTAAAATGGAAATCTATTAAATTGATAGAATTAATTAAAGGATTAAAATATTTAAGAAGCTACATTAGTGATATTTTTACCTAATTAGAAAAAATTACACCCCACTATATATATAAAGTGTGTGCATATATTTGGCTGTTTATATATGTTATGTTTATATAGGTCTGTATGCATAAATTTATGTGTGTGCACTTATAGTGTATACGTATGTACTATATTCACATATACATAGAGGCGTGTGTGCTGCATGCCATATACATGTTTATACACATGTACACCCATATATACTTAATTGTTGTATAAATTCTTTGAAAACCCCATTCGTATATATTAAATTTAAGTAGTGTCATCACGAATTTGATTATCTTGATATAAGTAAGACTTGTTCAATTTAATAATTTCGTTTACCTTGCTCAATTTAATAATTTCGTTTACTTATATTTATTCAAAGTACTTGAGCTAGAGTTTGACTTTTATTTACGGGAGATTTATTTTTTATTTTTTATTTTTTTGTCATTTTCATTAATCTTATGTTTTGCCTACTAAATTAAGTGTTTAAATTGTATTTAAAATTTAGAATTTAGTTAGGATCTTCTGATCAATAATAATAAATAGATTCCATTTAATAGAGAATATTATGAGATCACATTTGAAGAGTGAATTTTACCAAAGTTTCTAAATAGATGAAGAGGAATTAGGATTTTGGACATGTTGACGTTCTGGGTGGCAAGGACATCTCCACTGCCATTCTAAAAAGTTAATTGCTAAGGATTCAAGGTAAGTAAACCTTTCTTATTTTCATAAGTATGTCATATGGTTAAATGTATAAATATGTTACTTAAATTGTCCTTACGCGAACATGATATTTGATCATTACTTTTTATGTCATAAATGCTTTTTATGACATTCATACATATCAATACATTTTTAAGCATACATGAACTTTTAAGGAATAAAAAGTTTTTAAATGTCATGAGTCAATGAATGTTTTAAAAAGATATATATCCCAAATGTTTTTATTACGAGATATAAGTCCATGCCATTAAAGGTGTGAGTCGGAAATGAGGTGTGGCAGACTAGCACACCCGACCAATGTTCAATAATAATGATAATTTAACCACTTTGCGGTACTACAAGTAGGATACAATTGGATTCTAAATAATAATTGCCCATTATATTCTGATTGGTTAGGCGATACATCAAGTGAACTCACGAAACCAATGTTAACTTTTTCTTTTTTTTAAAGAAATGAAAGAATGAGGATATATATTGAGAAATAATTCTATTTTAAAATAATTTATATGTATATCATAAGCATGCATCATATGCATAAGGTTTGTATACGGGCGTTAGCTAGTTCCACGTTATACCTCCCAATTTTCAGATGATGGAGGTAAGATGATTCGAGACGACTACTTGTGGTGCGATGAATTTAGTACTAACTAATACATCCAAATATCAACTCCCTTTGAAAAATAAAGTCAACATTGAACTTTATTGTTTCTTTTCATTTAAATGCAAAATCTTTCTACACATTTTTTCATAAATGAAGTCAATGATGTACATTATATTAAAGAAAATTTTTATCACTTCCGCATTTAAAATTTTCAAAGAAAATGAAATTATTAATACTTCTAAATCAATGTATCTAGATTTGGGGTATTACAATTGAAGGCAGAACAGCTCTGATTCCACTTTGTTAGATCGGAAGGCGACATAAGGTTTGAGATTTAATGGTATAATATGAAATATATAATATCACAACCAATAGAACAAGATTAAAGTAAAGAAACAAAAAGAGAGTTAAATAGAGGAATCGATATTTTATTCAATAACAATATAAAGAGAATACAACTGCAGCAATAAAGCTTCACAAAACTAGAAAAAGAGTCTAGTATTTATAGGAAGAAAATCATCCCTAAAAGTAAAGTTCTAGATGAAATAAAATGCCAAAAGTTTTCTTATTTGACCTCATCGAGCCCAACATAAATTTCAACTCCCAATAGGCTTCCAAATAGAACTTTAACTAGAATTTTTCAATTAAACTTGAATAAGATTCCTCAATAGCATTCCAATTAGAATTCCTATTAATGTGCACTTTAATTAGAATTCTACAATTATTTCAACAAGAAATTCGGGTCACACCCTAATTCTAGCAATCTCTACCTTGACACGAATTCCACTGCAATGAACAAAACTCCCAAATTTCTCCATCTGGAAAAATAAATTCGACTATAGAGAAATAAACAGAACTCTTCAACTAGAACCAAAACCCTCCATTTCATAAAGAAATCTTCATCTGTACGGCGTCCACAAGTGACACTTGAACCCTACTCTCGAGTTTCCAAAATTCCTACTAGAAAATAACATTTACCAAAAAGGGTTGATGCACACCCTATAGCAGAAATCGCACAAAATGCATGATCAGAAAGTTCCCTGCCACCTTCAACATTCTCGAAAGTATTACAGGCATCATCGACACCACCATACCTATGCTCAATGGATCCAAACCTAGCAACTGAACATAGTGTATCTGTTGAAATTAGTGGCAAATCGAAATCACCAATGCTCCACTAAGCAATGTTCTGAATCAACTCAGAGATCACTACAAGAGATACTGTACCAAACTGAATTTCCACTATGTTACTGAACTTGTCTAGATGTCTCTTAACTAGTTTTGTGCTCTCCTACAAGATGTACAACTAAGATTTCTTCCAACCCTCCACGATACTAGGACACCCCTTCAGGCCTCCAAGACTTCACCTCCATCAAAGAATTTATACCCTTTTGAATCCAAGGTACTCAGCGAGATGAGATTCCTCTTCAGATCTGGAATATGTTAAACCTGGCCAAATGTTCTGATTGTCCCATCCTACAACCTCAATCTAACTTGACCGATTCAAGAACACAACAGACTCCTTGTTTCCTCAGAAAACTCCACATTGCTTAACCGTCTCATATGTCTAAAACATGTCCCGACTGGAATAAATATGGTGCGAACATGCTGAATCAAGAATCCACTCCTCGTCAGGCTTAGACTCCATGTCAGATACTACAGTTAACATCACATCACCGCCATTCGAAAAATCCTCAACTACATTGGTCTTGTTTGAAGTTAATGATTGTATACCATGATTTGCAGCTAAATCACCTTTAGCCTACAACTTAACACAATTCTTCAGAGCATGTCCTTTCTTTCTGCAGTAGAAGCAATACAAATTACTGTAGTTCACATTCGATCTGTCCCTCCGTCGATCATCATGAGATACTAAAGCTTCCTTATCCCCAGATGCAGCTCCAACCAGATGCTTCATCTTTTCCTTCGAGTATAAAGAATCGTAAGCGTCTTCAATGGTAAGCATGTCATGACTATACAAGATCGTATCCTGAGACGATGAGTCAGAGGCGAGCAGCAAACACAACAGGATCAAGGTCAAATCCTCCTCATCATACTTGACCTCCAATATCTGTAAATCTACAAGGATTTCCTTGAATATAGCAAGGTAGTCTTCTAGTGATCCTCCTTCCACCATGCGATGAGAATACAACATTTGCTTAAGATTCAGTTTGCTCTGAAGACTTTTCATCACACATAACTGCTCCAGTTTTAACCACAAAGTCGCTGCTGTCTTCTTCTTCAAGATGTCCTGCAGAATGTTACTGGAGAGATCAATATGAATTTGCGATAGAGCTTTCCTACCCTTCCGTTGTTTCTCCTATGTTGTCCAATCAGTTGGCATCCTATCAAAATTCAGCAACGCATCATCTAAATTCATCTGCGCCAAAATAGCCCCCATCTTTACTTGCCACAGCGAAAATCTCGTATTGGGATCTAGCAACGGAATATCTTATTTCAAAGTAGCCATATTTGAAGAAATTTCAACCTAGCTCTGATTCCAATTGTTGAAGGCAGAACATCTCTTAAATCACATTGTTGGACTGGAAGGTGAAGCAAGAATTTCGATTTAATGATGTAATATGAAATATGTAAGATCACAATAAATAGTACAAGATTAAAGTAAAGAAATAAAAAGAGAGTTAAGTAGAAGAAACGATGTTTTATTCAATAACAATATGGAGAGAATACAATTACAGCAATAAAACTTCACAAATCTAGAAAAAGAGTCTAGTATTTATAGGAAAAATTCATCCGTAGAGTTCTAGATGAAATAAAATGCCTAAAGTTTCCTTATTTGACCTCACCAAGTCCAACACAAATTTCAACTCTCAATAGGTTTCCAAATAGAACTTTAACTAGAATTTTCAATTAAACTTGAATATGATTCCACGATAGCATTCAAAATAGAATTCCTCTTGATGTGCACTTCAATTAGAACTCTACAATTATTTCAACAATGAATTCGAATCACAGCCAAATTCTAACAATTACAGGTACACACTTGTGATACATATTTGCATGCCCATTGTTTTAACACAATCGAGCATTACAAATAATAAACACGGAGCCCTAAATTGGGCATTAATGGCTATTAAAAGTACAACTACGGGCTATGTCATTTTGTGTGGAGGTTTCGATGTTGAGATTATATGCATAAAATAAAGAAAAAATAAAAAGAATGGTTGTATTTGAACTCTTGGGTTGCATACATTTGAGCGGTACTCTAAGGGAAGATTGGTTGGAACTTGACAAGATTAGAAGCATGTTTTGGAAGTATTTATAAATGATTTAAATTATAAATAAATGGAGTTGAGGAGTGGATGATGAATAGTATTTGCAGATTTCTCGAAATGATTAAATTATATTTCCTTGTGCACCCTAAAAGTCCAATTATTGCCTTGCCATGTTATGCAGAGGTTTCAATGTCCTATTTGTAGGCAACATATAAAGGAAAAAAATAAAAAGAATGCATGTAGTTGGCACCCGGTTTACGTCTACAAATCGAGGTAAAAGTTTCTAGGGAGATTGTCGCAATGTGCAGAAGTTGTGTAAAGGTTTCAATGTTGTATTTATAGATAAGATTTAAAAGGAAAAAAATTATAAAAATGTATGTAGTTCGGTACCTGATTTACATATATCGACATAAATGGATTCACGGTTGAGGGCAAGAATAACTTACGAAATTAGAGAAGAGAATACTGATCACCCTCCAATAAATTGTACATATTGTCATCTAGGTTCCACAAATGTTGAAAGTCTTTCAATCACGTGATATTGATGTCTAATGAATTGATACTCAAATCTAAAATTTATCTCCAATCAATTCTATTTGTTGAATAATATTGTTTTTGTGTCTTTTATTTATTATATTACTCATCTAAAAATCTCCATTGAAAATATAAATTTACATAAAGAATATAAAATTTGCTAAGTCATCATGTTTAAGAGAGCTTCAGAATTTATGCACCTTCAATGTCAATATTTCTCCTTTACCTCATCATGTTGTCAAAATTTGTAGCAGATTGCACTGGAGATGAATATTTTTATTCGTTATCTAGTTTGCTTATCCGATAAATATTTACAACAATTCACGGAAGCATTGGAGATACTCTTGAGCTTTCTACGAACATATTATGGGAGAATACAAATTGACACACATAATTATGTATATTAGCTAGCAACTAGATGAGAATACAAGTGATACTCAAATCTTACAGCAAGACATGATGTGTGACTAGCAAAAATCTAAAACACTCCAAATTACGAAGAGGTTCCTACATATAGAAAAATAAATGTGTTTGACTATCCATGTTTTGACGTGGGACATAAAAATGACATTCTTATTCTGCACACGATTGTCTTGAAAGACACGAAGCAACATGCCATAATTTTCCCCCATTGTGGAAATTACTCACGGGATTTAATTGCTAGAAAATATAAATGTACTTCCAACATCTTTTTCTTTAGAGCTTTCTTATTTATGTTACAATACAAGAGAATTTATAATGTATTGAATTTTTATTACTTCCCTTTTATGTGGAGACTTTTATTTATTATTATTTTTTTTAACACACTCGTATTTATTTATAATATACAAGAGAGTGTATACTGTATGAAATATAGGTTATGGATATATCCGTAAGAGAGGGGGGTGGGGGAAGGGGGGAGGGCTTTCACAGAGTGTTCATAGGTCATTCACGTGGGAGGTGCATTCCATGCCGGAACCCATGTAATAGAAAATTTAAAAAAAAAAAAAAAAAAATGCTAAACTACTCCATTGTGTGAAGCTCATAAAGGTTCTGTAAAAGAAATTTTGGCATCGTAGCAGCCTCTATAGGTTATTTACCTTTTTTTGGGGGTATGAGATGGGTTTGAGCGAGCTAAAGGACTGAATATTAAAGGTGCATCTCCCATAATTATAAAATGAATGTGACAAGGGAAACATGAAACTATATTTGGTACGTTGAACTAAAATTATTATTATAAGTTACACGGGAGGTTTTATTAGTGTTTATGGTGTAACATTGATTTTCTAATGACAAGAGAATATTAACCGTCTAATCTTTTACGACTTTTTTTTTTTTTTTTTTAAATCACAATCCAGTGTTACAAACACGAAATACAGAACCTAGAAATAGGGTTTTAATTGCTACTTTTACCAAGTTTAAACGAATTAGATTTTATTTCCCCTTATATACCTTAAAAATTTAATTACTTGCTTCCTCACTTTGCTAGGAGTTTTCAATGTTGTATTTGTAGGAAACATATAAAATAAAAAATAAAATAAATGTAACTTTAATAAAGCATAATGAGGAAATTACAAAAAACCAGGTGTTTAAAAAACACAATTCTAAAATCAGGTTTAAAGTTTAATAATGCATTAATCAGGTTTCCATCAAAAATTAAACCTCCCACATATTAAAACCCTAATTCATTTTATTAAAACCCCAATTGCCCCCAGCCCCACCTCCCCAAGACCTGTAATTATTTCGGTACTTCCCCTTCCCTCCCTCTACACCCCCCTCGCCTCTCTCTTCTTCTTTACTACCAGGTCACAACTGGGGGGGATGCCGCACCGGAGAAGCCAGCCGACAGCGACTGCAGCATGACGTCGGCATTTGGCGATTTCCTTTGTTCCTTCGACGTCTTTGTGCATTCGACTGCAGCATAACAACAGATTACGGTGACTTTGCTCAAAGATCGCCTTTGTGCCTTCGAATCTGAGCATTGTAGTGGCGATCTTAGTGATTTTTTTGTGGTGTTAGTGGTGGTTTGACTATGGAGGTGGCGGCGGCACTAGTGGTGGTGTAGTGGTTCGATCTGTAATTTTTACAGTGATTTTGCTCGAAGATCGCCTTTGTGCCTTTGAATATGAGCGTAGTAGTGGCGATCTGAGTGATTTTTTTTATGGTGTTAGTGGTGGTTTGACTATGGAGGCGGCGGCAGCGCTAGTGATGGTGTAGTGGTTTGATCTGCAATTTTGGGGGGTTAGGGGGTTTTGGTTTTTCGATCTGGTGGTGGTTTTCGTTGGAGGTGCAGGTGGGGTGGTGGTGGTGGCGATCGACGATGGTGATAGTAGTGCAGTGGATCTAGACATGATACAGGCGGTGGTAGGCAAGTTTGGTGACTGGCTCATGTGATTTGTTTATGGCGGTATGTGCGGTGGTGTTACTGGTGCGGTATGGTGGTGGTGGTGTTTGCGGCGCGGCAGCGGTGGTGACTGGTGGTCGCGAGGCAGTGGTGATTGTATTGATTTTGGTTGGCCAAGGGTGGAGGTGTTCATGACCAACAATTTCCCATCTGTGACCAACTATTTGGACGTTTGTCACCAATTTTTTTGCTGATTTGTAACAAAAAATTAGGTGTCTGTGATTACAAAATAATTTGTGATCAATAAACTGTGATATGTGACCCATAAATAAAACGTGACTTGTAATTTGAATGATTCGTGGCCTCAAAATAATTGATTTGTAACCACGAAATAATATGTGACCAATTAATCGATGATATGTGATCAGTAAATAAATTTGTGACCAATAATTATGAATCTGTGACCATTAATTGTATAATTGTGACTTTGTTATATTTAATTAATAAATATTTTTAATTAATTATACCAAAACCTGAATTTTGCATTTTTAAATTTTGGACCTGATTTGTGAATTGGTACAAACAATATACTGAGTTATGAACTTTTCCCAAGGATAATTCAAGGGATCCTCAAGCCTACCCAATATGTAATGAACGACAATCGACAATATGATATATTTTCTTCACTTTTTATAGGAGGCTTAACTGGTATAAGACATAAACTCCCAAAATCATTTTCTTTAGAATTTTTATATTTATCATAAAATACAAAGAATGTACCTTAATTAATTTTTATATTGTGAGGGGATTTTTTTTTTATTTTTTTTTTCTTGGGTGAGGTGTGAAACTAGTCAAAGACATGAGTTTGTTAGTCCCAAGGGACGCAGAAGACTAAGGTAGTCGAAAGTTAAAAAATGTAAGGTGCCCCATAATGGGCACAAGGCGAGCATAAAGCTTTTGTCCTTCTAAATTCCATGAATGATATAAAGAAACGTGAAAAAATTAATCCATTTAATGAATTTGAACTCTCACATTGAATAAATTATATGTTAAATATAAATAGTAATTGCATTCAATTCATATTAAATTTCATTTCGTATCAATTGACCCAAGCCATTACTTACCCCAAAAGGAATCATACTTCTTCGCAATACCTATATTAAATAAAACACATAATTATTGACAATAATTAGTATTAAATAAAGAACTATTTCTAATTTGGACAGTTATAGTGTCAAAAGCCTAATTAAAATAACAAGGTGGATAAGGTATTAAAAGAAAAAAATAAAAAATAAAAAGGAAAGTAGATATACATTTGCAAATAATTTTATTTTAATATGTTTTGACTATTTTT
>NC_036245.1:6724191-6726766 GCF_002742605.1 Olea europaea var. sylvestris | reverse complement strand
TGAGACTTTCATTTAGAGTCAATTGAATTGTTCTCCCTTCGTCATAAAGAATCAAACCTATTTTTTGAATTCAAACTAAACTATAATATTAAATAAATTAATCCATAAAAAAGAATCAATGAGTATATTCTTCGATGTTAATTTGAATAAAGCTATAAAAATGCAATTTTTTTTGGTAAATAAAATTGTACAGGTAAATTGTATAATATATACTCTTGGTCAACTCTTAAGAATATAAATTCGTTCAATTAACAAAGCCTAAAAATCAGAAAACGATAATATATAATGACAGATATGTCATGAAGTTTTTGTCTTCATGATTAAGGGAAAATTGCAGCTAAGGTACCAAAAATTTCATTTATTAACAGATTTTGTGCAAACCTTTTATTTGTGCCATTGTGAGTATCAAACCTTTAAAAAATTTGCAGCTCAAGTCCAAAATGACGATTTTCGTTACATTTAAAAAATTTTCAGCTCAAATTCAAAATGGTGACTTCCGTTACTTTGACTATCAAAACCGTTAGTTGACTTCCAAAATAAATTTTTTTTTTATTATTTTCCCTAAATAAGATGAGCATTTTGGATAAAATTCATTTTCCCTATTTAATCAAAAATTACAAAAATAAAAAAATAAAATAAATCCACAACCCTCCCCATTTGCTTCTTCTCCAAAATCAAAACCACTCTATCCAACCGTCACAGCCATCGTGGGCAGCCACCGTTACCCATCTAACACTGACATCACCATTAAATCTCAATAATGGTATCTTTGCAACCTCTCATGAGCCCCAAAAACCTCAAACCGACATCACCATTAAAGCTCAGTAATGGTATCGGCTCTCAATCCCAATGCAAAATCCAATCGAAAAATCCCTTCTTCTTCTTCACATTCACAAACCATTCTCAGCTTCACCTCCCTTGTACTTGACGACGATGATTTTCAAGGTTACCCTTTTCCCTTCACCTCTATAACTAACTCATAGGTGCCACCTCTCAAACCCCATCGCTCAACCACCACTAATCCATTGAAAAATCCCAAAAGACAAAATCCCGAAAAGGAAAATCGAATGGAGGTAGATTTGGTTTGTGGGTAGGATTCAATTGAACCCACCCTTGATTTGTTAAAGTCGAATGGGAGTGGCGAGTGTTTCTAGAATAGTAACTTAATGGAGTCAAAGTTGTTGAAATTGTAGCCAAATTTAATGTCTAATGCTTGCGATGATTATGATAATGTTAATGAAGCTGTTAGGAAAATCGGGATTGAAGAGGAGGAAAGATTTGAAGAGGAAGAGATTTTAGAGGAGGTAGGCACTCCATTCGACGTATTGCTCAAGTTGTGCACAGATGGAGATAAGTCCGAGCGTGACTTTAGGATGGTTGAGGTTTTGGGGTTCGTGAAATGTTGTCGAGATACCATTATTGGGCTTTAATGGAGATGCCATTTTTTTGAGTGGGTAGTAGTGGCTGTCGTGATGCCTGTGGCAGTTGCGTAGAGTGGTTTTGATTTTGGGGAGAAGAAGATGGGGATGGGTTGTGAATTTAATTTTTGTTTTTGTTTTTTAATTTAACAGGGAAAATATGTTTTATCTAAAATGCTCCTGTCTTATTTGGAAAAAAAAATAAAGTTTTTTTTTTTAATTTCGGGAGTCAACTGACGATTTTGGTAGTCAAACTAAGGAAAATCGTCATATGGACTTGAGCTACAAATTTTTTTAAAGGTTCGGTATTCACGGTGGCACAAATAAAAGGTTTTGACAAAATCTGCTAATAAATGAAATGTTTGGTACCTTGGCTACAATTTTCCCTAATGATTAATAGATTATTCCCCATATTAACCAAGAATAGAAAAATTCAAATATTTTCAAAGGGTTTTTCTTCAATTCGTTTGCATGCCCTTTCATGGTGTGCTACCACCAATTGCTTTTCATTTTTCTACGATTATGTGGTCAAACCAGCACCTAGTTATTTGTTTAATTACATAGTTAAACAACCAGTTAACCTAACTAATACAAGGACTTACCGACCAAACAATGAATATATTGTGACCGTGAAAAACTTGGTTAGGATTCTGTTTTTGCTAAAGTAATTTGGTTTTTTGGGCATGAAACATATAATAATTATATTTCTTAATTTTCAAATGTTTGTGAACAATTAAGAGACGTGTGGAGATGAAATAAAGAAATAGTGACGAAAGGAAAACAACTTCAAGAAAGCAACATTGCAATTCCCCGTGTTAGGCTTTCAAATTTACTTTTAAAGGCAAATTTTGTTATGGTTATAGTCTTGAGGCCCCAAGAAAGAAGAATAAAGGGGTAAGTCTGTAGACCGTACCAATTTGCTTGAGGAGGAATGTAAACAATAATTATATGGAAAATGTTGTGTGTGCACCATAAGGTGTACACACAGGCTTACACCTCCCTCACAAGGAGGAGGGTCCATGAATATTTTATTGCATGTGAGCTCCCCTTCTTGTGAGGGGGGTGTAAGCTTAAGTGTACACCATTGTGCATACACAGTATAACCCTAATTATATTAGAACAGATCAAAATTCTATTTGTGAATTTTAATGGATCCA
>NC_036245.1:6716677-6722575 GCF_002742605.1 Olea europaea var. sylvestris | reverse complement strand
ACAATCTAAGTACTATTTCTTGTGAGATTTCATGCCAAAAATGTAATTTTAGGGACTTTCCAATTTTGAGGTGAATTTTCATACGAATTTTTCACCATTTTTCTCATGTCTTTTCATTTTTCACTCTTTTTCATAACTTTTATATGGAAGTTTTAAGTAATTACTTGGGAGTTATGAGTTTGAGTTCTAAATTCAAACCACTCCCTCCAACTCTTTTAAAATCCTACAGGTCGGGTCACCCCACATGGGCGACCCATTATCCATAGTTACCAACATCTCCCACTCGCACATGATGGGGTTGATCCGAGCCACAAGTAACAACGAATTTCACATCTTAGATCCTTCTCAAGATCTATCTCACAAAGATTCATAGATCGTGCGACCAGCAAGTAATATTAGAGCTCACGGTACTATAAACCTGTTAAGGCTATATAGTAGCCCTTTTAGAGGAACATCACATCTCGCTATACCCCCAACTCATTTTCCAACATTAATTCAAGTATTTTCGATCCCTCAAGTATTTATGAAATATACTTGAATCCCACATCATATCATTGTATTCACAATTGCATTCTATACCCCCAAATGATTAAACACAATTGTCCGGCTGATGAATACAAACATAAATGTTGGTCAAAATAGTTTTCCTTTCCTACTTGAATCCTTCGATTTTAAATCAACTACTTTCCTAGACATGCCCCTTCAAACCGAATCAATCATAGTCATTGGCAACATGCTAAAGTAGCAACACTGAAATAAAACCTCAAGAAACAGTAAAAAGTCATAAGGGTATATATGAGGTTACATAAACCTCAGGGTCTTACACAATGAAGAGGCAGGGGTCCATTCACTTATTTACCCAATATTGGTCGTAAAAGTACACGCGGTATGAAACACGTGCTATGATATTTTCTCCCTTTCTTAGGGCGTATGTCATATTCTTTGTAAACAAATAATATCGTACAAATCTTAGTTCAAGTATTCCTCGATACTTAACTTGAGTTCTCCTTATGTTCATTCCTCCAGGTATTCTCAAATTGAGGACTCGATCCGACTACTAAATGGGTTTAATGGATAGCGAAATTCATTTCGATTACTTGTTGTAATATCATCTTGACACCTTATCAAAGTGACTAGATCATGTAAACAAAATGTTCACTATCAAGGCGACTGGATTATGTACACAACATGATCACCGTGTCTCATCTTAACACATCTTAAAACGTTTGAGGTGATTGCTTGTGTGAGTAAGCCAATCTCAACCCACATACTTTATATGTGCATAAAAATCATTTATCCTATAATCCCAATATTTGATTACATATGAACTCAAAATCGTTCATCTATGGGCATACAAAACTCAATCAAGAGTTTTTCTGATACACCAAGTATCATATTTTACGAAATTCTAGAGATTTCATATTATCAACAAATATATCTCTAGAAGTCTTCAGAGTATGATGATTACATATCATCATTTACTTAGAAATATCACAAAGACACTTTCTTTGCTAATGTCTCTCACATAATTACCATTAAGTGTTTGGTTCTATATTTTGATACTTGAAATCTTAACATATAAGATAGTTGTGTAACTATCATGGATCTCATATTCTCAACTAGTATCATTAGATGCTCAATACATCCTTACCAAACAATTTCTTTAGCTGCCAAAATATACATAACAACATATGCTTTTTGCTACTCTATATAGCAAAAGCGCACAAGTCAAATAACTAATTGTGCTCGACTAACTCTCATTCTTAGTCAACAATTGTATATCTATTCCAATTATAAGTTATTCCTTTGACAACGAAATAGAATAACTTACAGTAGCACCATTCAGGTATCACAATACATTTCTCTAAAGATAATATTGATACCTATTGATTAGATCCATGGCATGATCATTGTTAGGAAAAGTATATATCACAGTATACTTCTATCTCCTAACTCTTAATCGTACTAGATATGATTATTTGGATATTTCTTTGTACACTTATGAAATCTTTGGACAAGAGCATACAAAAAGTATTCTTAGTACAAATCATACAATTTGTTAAACCCATATCTTTTGTCTAAAAAAAATGACAACAATCTTTTCAAATTGGTCTCTTTACACTCCTTATCATGCTTAGCCAATCCAATGTCATCAATATCAATCACAACTTACCATCAGACCTTTTATACAAATACAGTAATTTTCGTCCATATGACGAAATTTTTGTACTTGATTTAACCCTATTAAAAACTCAAGTACGACTGTCGAGATGACTGTATTTGGTCATGCGTGTAACTGTAAAGTTACCACTATTCAAAAAAGGCTTTAACATGCAATCTAAAAGTCGATTCATGTTGATATCTTTAATCATTTCTCAATTGAGAATAAAAAGTACAGTCTCTAGGTTGATTTGGTGTAACTCTAAATTTAAATATACATCATGGCTAGCATTGATGTACAGAAGCGAATCTTATCGTTATGAAAAAATTTATCCAACTCAATACACTCACATTGAGTTTAACTTTTTTAAAAAATAAGCTTTATCTATCAGAAACTCATTAGTCTTCCACTTAAATTTCAAAAGCCTGAATGTGTCGGTAAACATAATGTCTAAATAGAAATTTCACCATCTCTCAAATTAGATCGAAATTCTATACTCCATATATATACTTCCATCACTTTTTTCAAAATTTCTCTTCTAATTTTCTGAACAAGCTCTTAGATCCAACTTGGAACCAAGAATCATTAAAATTAGACAGTTCTTAAATGGCTCCCACTTGGATAGATAAGTCCAACTCGGAAACAGATTGCTCCCACTTGAATCAGAAGTCTGAATCATCTCTTATATATTCAAAACTGATTCATCAATACATATAATATGAATTTCAACGATGTTCTCCAATCTTTTTCTCCCTTATTAGGAAAAATGTCAAATGTCATATCTTATGACTCGATATCCATTCAAAAACTTCACTTAAGTACCTTTTTGGACTACATGTATATCATTGAGACACATCTTGTTCTTAACAGACTCATGTTCCCATACTCATTATCAAGAACATATATAGTCAATTAAGAGTCTATGATAACTCACATTAGATTATTTACGTGTCCAAACTTATATATTATAAAGTTACCCACATTGAGAGAGCTCCATTAACTGATACTTTGTAGTTAGGCAACGCTCTTTTCAAAAGCAAATACGTAAGTTGGAATGTATATCTCAAACCTCATCACATTCAGCAATATTTCGTTCCTTCAATCAAATACACCATATAATTATTGGTCATTAAAGAATAGTCTATCAAATAAGAATCTCTTTCATTGCATAGATCATTGATATCTCGTGATAGAGAGTCATGACATCAGATAATTCTCAAAGTCTTTACTTCCACAATTTGATTTTCTACTTGACTTCAAAAAAATTTAAACCAGTACAATATCTTCAATTTAAGAAAATCAGAGGCATTTCTGAAATGTTGAATCTATCTATAAATATAATGAAAAGTAAAGTTTCATCTCTATCTCTTTTAATCACAATCTGCAAAGAAATTTGGATGGATTTATTCTACGAAAATTTAGCTCTTACAGTTTTGAATGATTTTCTTAACTCAAAACCTCAAACAATTGCACAAATATCCAGAATCATAATAAACACCACTACTGTGATTACGAATAGAAATACCACGCATAAGTTCAAGTAATAGACCACTCATAAAAGAAGAATAACTGAGATCAAATTTAGTGGAGTCTTTGATATTATCTTAATATCAAATAGGAGGTCAATTTCTCCACTTTACAATACTAAATTCCAGTATCAATTATATAAACATCCACTCTATCTTTATTATTTGTATATATCTACTTTGTATCAAGTCAAAGACTCGACAATAGAATAATATACCTTTTGATCTCATATAAAGTGGGTTTCTAACCTTTGAATCCACTATCCATACAAGATAAGATCCAATATGTATAGTGTTGACACGTAAACAACACTGAGAGGAATATATTCAAGTGCAATATCTTTTAACTTAACCACTTTCGAGCTAAGAGATCCAAATTGTATAGTTGAAGCACTTGAACCTTTATAACATTGATCCTCTACCAAAACCACTTTCATTCACTTACTATCTGATAGTTCGTCTTGCTCCCTTTATCAGTCTCCCACATCTATCCCGCATTTGTTTAAGCTCATTCAATGCTTAATATTCAAAATCTTATGCAAACTAGAACATTGCTAAACAAGTATCTCCTCAAGACTTAGTAACATCAAGTCGCACGTCTTTTAACTCATATAGCAAGTAGTATCAATAGAAAAAATTGACACTTTAATTTGTAAGTCACAATGACTTTCAAAATTTCATATATTAAGAAAAGACTAATTTGAACTTACTACTCATCTAAAATTAATTTGACCAATGAAAATGTTAACACTATGCTAACCACCAACTAAGTCACATTTGAGAAAAAAGATCATTTATAACATAATTTTACAATTTAAATGCTCGAGTACTAAAATTCATATTTTCCCGTACTCGACTAATTTCGATTCTGATCTTTATTCTCTAGAGTAGTATGACCTACATAAGGTCTTCTATTACATGGTTGATGCTCTCTAAAGTATCATGTCCTTCTAGTACATTTAAAATCTTATCATGCCAAATGTTATCGTATTTAGTTTATCACCTTTATTAATGTTAACTTCTATAGATTTTGACGCCATGATCTATCAGATTTTGAGAGACATGTTATTCTTAATCAGTGCTCATTTATGCACATATTTAATTTTGCATTAACGCAAATTAACATCTACGATAGTTCAACGTTAGGCATAGAGTTGAAAGTTCACTATGTTCCCAATCATCGTCCTCAATTCTATCGTTTCACTATCATAAACTTAATTTAATAATGCAAAATTTCATGAGTTTTAAGTGAGAATCACAT
Organism: Olea europaea var. sylvestris; assembly: GCF_002742605.1. Classification (NCBI taxonomy): domain Eukaryota; kingdom Viridiplantae; phylum Streptophyta; class Magnoliopsida; order Lamiales; family Oleaceae; genus Olea; species Olea europaea. The sequence continues at coordinate 6,717,627 of NC_036245.1, read as the reverse complement.
TAATTCTTCCAACTTCAGAACTCCCACTCAATTGATAAATCAAATAGTTCTTGGTGAGATTTTCTCTAAATCTTCCAATCACCGAATTATCACTCAACTGACAATCAATAGGTCTAAGTAAGAATCTCACTAATTCTACTAACCATAGTATTTATAACAATACATGATGTATTCAATTAGATAATTTCATAATATGCAATAAAAACATAAATATGCACATTTATCCAATCATGACATGCATCATGATATAACAAATTAATTCTTTCAAAAGATAACTTCAATTATAATTCAAAAATAAAACTAACATCATTTAAGTTTTATTTTACAAATTCTCAATCCCATCTAAATCTTGGTCGCAACACAGTCCTAATAACTAGGAAGTGACATTAAAATTATTATATTCTGCTTGTCATAAAAAACTTATATCTCAAAATATTTACGTGTTACACAATAGGTCATGTTCCAGATCCATTCATTTATATCGATAAGCATGGAATATTTCAACAAGTTTCATAGCCTTTGGTTTTCTAACATTCCTTCTAACGATGATATAAATATGCACAGATCTAGCCATATTTGATCAAGTACAAAAAATTGAAAACAAGTCACAATAGATCACATAACCTAATTAAGACCCACACAACTCATGAACGTATATATAATGCGGTATTTTAAATACCTTCGGAGTATTTTTCATTTAAAAAATGAAAAACTTCAAAAAAAATAACTCTCACTAGGCAATTACTACTTAACAAATATTCTCGATTTTTATAAAAAAATAAAAAAATTGGAATTTAATCGAGTCCAAAAAAACTATTTTTTTGATTATTTGAAAATTAATTTTAATTGCACATAAAAATCAAGAATATTTGAGGGACCAATTTGCAATTTTCTAAAATTCATTTGAAAAAGTCAAACGGTAATTTTATTTGACATTCCAACTTTTAACC
>NC_036245.1:6632058-6708814 GCF_002742605.1 Olea europaea var. sylvestris | reverse complement strand
TTCATAAATATAATCTTCATCTTTCTTCAACCAACTAATTAACTTTACATAATTTGGAGCCCTCACCAAAGCGGACTTTAGACGATCGCCTACTTTGCCTATACTTAGGGCCACCACTGCTGCTCCTCCTCCATTTGGCCAAATTAAGTTGAAAAAGGATAAATAAAGGTGACATGAAACCCTGATTTTTCATACTTTTATATAGGACGTTGAAATTCTATTCCAAAAAAATTTCATGTATTAGCTGGAGTAGAGCAATCACTCATAGACATATTATTTACTTCATGTCTAGTAGATGTCAAATTGTGTTTGTCACTTATCAATATTTTAGTTGTTAATATGTCTTCAAATTTTTTCGTTATTACAACATAAAATCGTTCATATAGTGTAGTGAGATTAGCCACTTCTCTTTTACCATTAATACAAAATATCAGTTTCTTATATAATGCATTTTATGATTAATCTAGTACTCCAAGGGCATTGTTTATCTATGTTTAAAAATTATTTTTTAAAAACTGGTATCCATCCCTCCATAAATGAAAATTAAATTTTCAACTATTTATGATTAGCGTTTTCAAATTTTTTGAAGCGAAATTTAATGATCAAAAAATAATGTGACCTTTGAGAATTTGGAACCTATTGATTCTATCGAATTGAATTGTGGAGTATATGTTGATGTGTTGCTCTGAATTCAATTATCTCCTCATTGTGTGACTTGTATTATGTTTTTAAATTGGATCAAAACAATGAGGAGTAATATTGGGCTGGAAGTATACTAAAAATTGTATTTTTTTTCTTCATTTTTTGTCCTATTGGATTAGGGCTATAATTGTAATTTCCTGTATAGTATTTATTGAAAAATATATTTTAATTGTGGTGTATATAATGTGGTGTAGTAAGTAAAATTTTAGGTGGTAATATAACTATTGAATTTTAAATATGCAAGTTTCATTCATAATAAAAATATGTTTGAGTTAAAAGTATTTAAGTATAGCCTTACGTACTTTGAATTTGTTGAAAATATCACAATGATGGTTCTTGTAAAAAAAGAAAGAAAGAAACAACTAGTCATAAAATCCGGCGCGAATTTCTATGCCGCCCGAATATTGCTATATCGTTGTTTTTGTGAGTACCTTTTTTTTTTTTTTTTTTTTTTTTTTTTTTTTTTTTTTTAGTGTCCGGTCCACCTTACACACACTTCGACTAATGTTATGACTAGGTAGTGTTAAGATTTAAAGTCAGATCCTTAGCCTGCTTTCTTACCAATTCAAACTGATCATCCCACCTAAAAAGCTTAAGCTATAGTGAGGTGTATTGCATGCATGTGTTTCCTTCAACCTGTACAACATTATAATATTGAATAAAATTAAAATATTAAAAACAATCAATGTGTACAATGTATATTCTATATTCTTGGTCAATTAAGAATATAAATTTGTTCTATTTCTAAAAAAGCCTTAAAATCAGAAAATGATAATAGATAATAACAGATACATCCTGAAGTTTTTCTCTTAATGATTAATAGATTATTCCCAATATATGCTAAATCATTATTGAAAATTTCAATTTTTAATTATTTTCAAGTGGTTTTTCTTCCATTCGTTAACATAAACCTGTCATTGCGTGCTACCACCAATGTTTTTCATTTTTCTAGTATTATGTGATCAAACCAGCACCTAATTACTTGTTTAATTACATAGTCAACAGTTCTTGTATAGGATATGATCGTGTATGCAATGCTAATTCTAAGTATTTCCAATGTATCTCTATGACTCTAACATATACACGTATAGACCAATTGATAAGCAGAATTCGATAAAATTAAACAAAAGAAAACATAGATGCGATACATTTGCAAGTTGCCATGTTCGGTGATATTCCAGTTAACCTAATTAATACAAGGACTTACCGAGCAAATAATGAATAAATTGGGTAAGAAGAAGTTGATTAATTACATTAGATTTCGTTTTTGCTAAGATAATTTAGGCTTTTGGGTATGCAAAATATAATAACTATATTTTCTTAATTTACACATGTTTGGAAACAACTTAAGAGGGATATGTGAAAATGACATTAAAATAAAGTGACGAAAGGAAAACAATTTCAAGAAAGCAACATTGAAATTCCCCATGTTAGGCAATCAAATTCACTTTTAAAGAAAAATTTTGTTACGGTTATAGACTTGAGGCCTAAAGAAAGAAGACTAAAAGGGTAAGTCTATAGACATACCAATTTGCTTGCTTGAAGGAATGGGTACCTTAATTATATTTGGACGAATCAAACCATTTATGAATTCTTTCTTCTTCTTTTTTTAAATTAATTCCATTTAATTACAACTCTTAAAATTCAAAAACCTATTTAATTTAAAACAATTTTAGCCAAGAAACATGGAATCAAATTTGTTGATGATAAAGTTCTACCGTTTACTTCAAAGATAATAGATTTGGCTATTTTTTTGCATCTTACTTTGGGTTGAAAACACTTTTATCCTCAAATTTACTTTAGATATTCATATTACAAAAAATTAGGTTCTTAATTTTGAAATTTGATCAAATAATTTTGGACAGTAAATTAGTGCCAAATACGATTACAATCAAAAAGCATTTTTGTGATATTTTAATAATTTTCTATAATATATGTTCAACTAGATTTGTGATATTATAATTACAAACTAATATTAATATCGGTATATTATGTATTCTTAACTATTGTATGTTTTGCAACTTCTAACTTGTTGTGACATATTTATAACTAATTGCGTATAATTATAGGTTGTATACGTTGATAGAGTGTAGACGCAGCTTATTAAACTGCTTCGACTCGATTAACATGTTACGATATGCATATTATGATATGTTGTGTATGCTTCGTGCTTGATAAGATCCATGACATTAATCATTACGTTCATTGCAGTTATGGGAGCTATTAAGTATTAATGAGATGTACTGGAAAAATGTCCCAAATGAATAATGTGAAAATGAGATGTTCAATATCATAACAAAGGTTTTCTAATTGGCCTTGTTCGCCTTCCTTACATTTTTCATATTACGAACCGTCCTAACCTTCCTCGAAATGCAATCACGATCCATTTGACCATGTTATGTCTCACTTTAAAATCAATTGTGACCATAATGTATATTTTAAAACTCAAGTAGAACATATTATATTACATATGAAACTTGTTTTTAATGTAATGTACTATATTACACTATGTACTCATGTCAAGTAACATACTACACATGTTACATTACACATGTTATTTTGTATTTTAAAACCAAGTATGACCATAATGTCTATTTTAAAAATCAAGAGCAACATATTATATTACACATCAAACTTGTTTTCTATGTAACATATTAAATTATTCAATGTAATAGCATCAATTTCACATACTACATTACAAGTATTATATTCATGTTAAAGGCTGCGATAGTTTTGATTTCTTCTTCTCCCTTTGTTCCATCAATCTAAAAGCAAGAAACTTTTGGTACTGAGGAGCTTCTAACTTGATCTTGGCAATCCTTTTCTTCTTATAGCCAATTCTAGCTCTCTTCCTCTGCAAAGTCAAGGGAGTCACCGGCCTCTAAATCTTCACTACGTTTGGAGCTACATCAGATATGTTTTGTAAGTTCTGTATGTTGGGATTCTGTTCAACAACTCTAGGCATGGTAGCCTGGATGAAAATCCGGTGATGAAAGCTTCCATCGTAAACATCTGAATTGAATTCTTCCAAAAAATAGGACAGTATATCATATTTCGCTTCTTCATAAAGTGAATAACCATACTCTTGCTAAGAATTAATCCCAATTACACAATCTGTCACAAGTGGCATCTAACGGAAGATCCAAAAGAATTTAGATTGATGCATCAAAATATAGGACTCACCCTCCATACTCAACTTTTAAAGGTTTTTTTAATTTTTTTTGGTAAAAAATCAATTTTTTATGTGTAAATTTTTTTTTTCCACGTAGCTGCCCGATTTGAAATTTTATAGCCAGATCTTGGATTCAATCTTGGATCCGTCCTTGAATGGCAACAAGACATTAGTCGAGTTATACAAATTGCATAAAAAAGATTTCTTCGTGTTACCTTGGCTAGAGAGTAAGCCAATACAGAACTCGTTACACGGGTTCCAATGGCAACAACATCTAGTTCTCCATCTTCCTGGGATACGTACTTTTCAGAACAATTCAGCAAAGACAATGGGATTTTCACTTTTGCGAGGCAATTAGAACTAAAAACAGAAAAACGGAATGTAAAAATGAAGATGAAGATGAATCAGCCTCTAATTTTGTGTAAAATGAGAAAACTGTTGGATAATTTAGTTCTTTCAATTACCGGATCTTTCATGTTAAATCATCAAGAAATATAAGAATTTAAGCGGAACATAACTGAATCAGACATGGTTAATGCAATATGAATTTCGCGGTATGATCTTCCAAATTTACACGCAGTCTCCTTTTCCTCTCTGTGATGGGATGCAGTAGAGAATGAATAATTCGTTGCGTGTGATTTGGGGACCATAACCTATTTATATAGGGATGCCCTTTGACCTAATTCGGCCCATCATAAAATTAGGACTTGGGCCCGGTCTCTACACATATGTAAACCCATACTTTAACTGGATACATTAAAGCCCAAAATTGAAGTTTTATCAGATCACTTTAATTGGGCTCAACCGAATTCGATAGCCTATAATTTAACACACAATTATTCACACATACAAGCCCATTAAAAAATCCTTACAATCTCCCAATTGGGCTATATGTGTCACCTTATAATTGTGCATTAAACATAACCTTATGAGTACTCAGAATTTTGCTATTACTACCAAATGTATCCCCAAACAATCCCGTCCATCAATCATATCAATATAGGATCAAAGCGGCTTTCGCTACTTTTACGTAGCTAAACCCATCAATGGTCACGTATATCAATATAACCGAATGACATGGATCAAGCATGAATGTGTAGCATGGAAATTACATGTAATGTGATATGTAACATGCCTATTTCCAACTGGTCCACCTTAATACCTTAGCGAGATCATTTTAAACAAGTTCAGAGATAATTAACCAAATAACTTTATAACTGAAAATAACTTTAACTTTAAACCGTATCCAAAATAACAGTATATGTGTCCAATATAAAAAAGCAAAAATACAAACTCCCACTGAAACTAGATATCCTCAAGAGACATTACACACATATGAGCAGTGTGCTCATGAAAGACTTTGGGTATCAATCCCTTAGTAAGCGGATCCGCAACCATAGAGTTTGTCCCAATATGCTCTATTGACACCTGTCTACTCTGAACTCTTTCTTTAACAGCAAGGAACTTGATCTCTATGTGTTTTGACTTTGTCGAGCTCTTGTTATTATTAGAATACAGCACTGCTGATTTATTGTCAAAAAATATCTTATGTGGTCTTTCTATATTGTCCACAATATGCAGTCCAGTGACAAAATTACGTAGCCATATTCCATGATTTGATGCCTCATAATACGCTATAAACTCCGCTGCCATGGTGGAAGTAGCTATGAGTGTCTGCTTAGCACTCTTCCAGGAAATACCGCCTCCAGCAAGCAGGTAAATATAGCTTGAAGTGGATCTCCTACTATCTTGACATCCCATGAAATCAGAATCAGAATAACCGATGATCTCCAACTGATCCGATCTTCTGTATGTGAGCATGTAGTCTTTTATTCTTTGTAAATACCACATGACCCGTTTGGCTGCTTTCCAATGATCCATTCCCGGGTTACTTAAATATCTCCCTAGCATCCCAACGATGTACGCTATATCCGGACGCGTACAAACCTGAGTATACATCAGACTCCCTATAGTTGAGGAATAAGGAATCTTCTGCATTTCTTTAATTTTCAAGTCATTTTTAGGGCACTGACTTAAGCTGAACTTGTCTCTTTTAGCCACAGGGGTGTCACATGGTTTACAATCTTGCATGCCATATCTTTTAAGTACCTTTTCGATATAGCTCTTTTATGATAATCCAAGAGGCATCACCAAGATCTTTCATCTCAAAATTCTTTGCTAGAAATCTCTTGGTTTCGTGCAATAAGCCTATAACGTTGCTGGCAAGCAATATGTCTCGACATATAAAACCAGAAAAATATATTTGCTCCCACTGAACTTGTGGTATATACAATTATCAACCAAATTCATCTCAAAACCAAATGAGATGATCACTTGATGAAACTTGTAATACCATTGACGAGATGCCTGTTTGAATCCATAGATGGATTTCTTTAATTTACAAACCATTTGCTTTGCATCGTCCGATACAAAGTTTTCTGGTTGTACCATATAAATTGTTTCATCAATGTCATCATTGAGAAACGCTGTCTTAACATCCATCTGATGTAGCTCAAGATCGAAATGCGCTACCAATGCCATTATAGTCCTGAAAGAGTCTTTCGAAGAAACCGAAGAGAAAGTCTCTTTATAATCGATGCCTTCTTTCTGTGTAAAGACTTTTGCGACAAGACGAGCCTTATACCTCTCTACATCACCTTTCGAATCCCTCTTGGTCTTAAATATCCATTTGCAACCAATGGGTTTCGTACCTTCAGGCAATGGAACGAGGTCCCATACGTCATTGTCCTTCATAGACTTTATCTCTTCATTCATAGCATCCAGCCACTTTTAAGAGTTAGAACTTTTCATGGCTTGACGGAAGTTGATCGGATCATCTTCCACCATTCCAATGTCAACTTCATGTTCTTGAAGAAATACGATGTAATCATTCGAAACCGCACTTCTCCTCTCTCTAGTGGATCTTCTTAACGGCGTTGGTTCTTGAAGGTATAGAGTTTGTTCTTCTGGAACAATTTGTTGATCTTGAGAGGGAGGTATGACATTATCTTGATCCAGAGTTGCTTCTTGAACAATATCAGGGATAGAAACCTGATCATTGTCAATGGCAATTGAAGGAATTTCAACATATTCCTCCTCAAAGACAAGTTCCACTCAATGGTCATCAATGGCCAGTTAAAAATGTTAGACTCACAGAAGTAGGAATGCTAGGAGGACTTGAATTGTAACATATTTGCCTAATGAATTGTGAAATTAAAATAGAAAAGAAGTTAAGCATACCTTCATTGTGATTATAGCGAATCCACTTCAATGTACCTAATTGGCCATGCTATTATACTTCCTAATGCATCTTCAAAAAAAAAAAGCTCACGTGTAGGACGATATAAGCTGACATTATCAATCACTTCATTAACCCAAACTCTCCAACATTCATCACCAAGTGGTACATGATGCACCAAATCACTTGGATTTGTTGATGCGATTTCACCTTTTGTAACAATATCAGCTTTCCCAAACTAAGATAACAATTTGCATTTCCTATTTTGAAGGTTATTTGAACCATTCAAGCTTCTGTCTCTAGGCTGTAAAATTCATATCCAATTGTACAATTTATTATTCTGAATATAGAAATCATATGTAATTTAGAATAACGTTCAATAATTCTATTTTTCACTTATATTATCTTCTTGTTCAACACTCTTACTCTTCATTTGAAACAAAGCTTTTAATTCTTTAATTTCATCTCTCAACTCTTGGACTTGAGTTTGCAAGTTATGATTGTGCACCAAAGCACTCAACTTTGAAGGAGTCGCACTGAAACCAAGACCTCTTACCCGTCCTCGACATACAAGACCAAGCACTCTAGCAACACCATCATTTTTAAGGGAGTGTTGGCTAGGAGAAGTAACCATCTCTAAACATGCTTTTATTTTGTTCTGATATGAGGAAATAAATTAATGGGCTAAAATTATAAATATAAGCTTTGAATGACCAAAAATCACTAAAAGCAATATTGTTACCATTGTTTCCCCAGCTGATTCATTAATGAGTTCACCATTTTTTCGCGTATGCCCTCGAATATAAACATCATCTCTCGTTATAGAATCTAGGTCATCACTTTCAGCACACTGCATTTCACTTATTTCATATATGTAATAACGTAAACGTTTATAATTTGTCAAGCAAATTTAACTTTAAATTTAACAAATTTTTACCATTTCAGCTTCTAAACGAGAAAAGCCCTTTCTACTTGTTGTATGCATTAAGGTTTGACCTGCTCTCATCTTTCTGAATCTTTCACTTTTTTCCTACAACATCAATTAGTACTTTGTAAGCAGATAATGATGCCCTTCAAGCACAGAATCAGAAACTTCAAGCTGAGGTATGTAAAAGAATCTAACATATTCTATGTGTGACATTAGATCCAAAAAAACATGAAACGTTTCCTTGAGTAAATGGATTGGAACTAATGACAGAGCATCTGGTTTCGACTGTTGGATAGCACGGTAAACAAGGAAATGATGGAGTTTTTTTGGCTTTTTCTCCCAGCAATGTTTGTCATATGGACCCCCTTTGTTTCTTGCAACTAATTTGAAGTTCCCTCTAGTGCAAAAGTTTCCGTGGCTGGCAGAATTGGGAATCCTTAATTGATGTTATATTATTCACACAATGTTAAGAAGTGTGACTACACCTAGAGAAGGGTAGTTCTAGAAATATTGTTTTCTTGAGATAAGGTATTACGTCTCCCCTTTGTATTTTCAATTTCATGTTGCGTTAATGATATATTTTGGCCATTGGGTGAGTTATCTCTTATGGTTAGTATTGTGAGGAGTTTTAGATTTAGTGGTTCTAGATCTTTCAGTATGCCTGTCTAGGAATGAATCGACTGGAAAGGCAGAAAAGAATTTATGTCGATGACTCCAAATTTTTTGAAAAATGCTTAATTTATTGTTGTTTGAAGCAATATCAAGGGTGGTGTGATGAAAATGCAAGAAAAGAGGATTTTATATTATTGTTTATGTTTGTTGAGCAGTGGTATATCTAATTATTTTGGCTCGTCGTACATCCAGTAATGAATTAAGCAGCAAAAAATGACTAATGTAGCAAATTACTATTTATTAAGAGCTATGTTAAACCATTTGAATAGTATTAGGCGTGTGGGTGAAATGCAAGACATCTTTTGAACATCCTTGGTTCCCATCACGTCTAGTATAATGCAGACGCTTCCCATCCTTGTTTCGACTGCTAAACTAATGACAGAGCATCAATGTAAGATGCTAGACTTAAATCTTGAAAGCATCATAAATTAGCACAAAACTTCATATTAGATTAATAAATTCAATTGTTCCAGATAATGGCACTGAAGAAGAGGGAACCAACGAAGTTGATCAATCTGAACAAAGAAATGGAAGGTTCTTGCAGTAACAAAAGTGAAAACAATTGTGATATTAAGCTAGATATATCAAGAACGCCAACAAATGACAGCATTTTATCTACACACTCCTCAACCATATCAAGAACACTAGCAAATAACAGAAGTCATGCCTTGGCCATTTATTCACAGTGCCGGCTGAAAGGTACCAATACTGGCGTGTGTTTCATTCTTCCTAGTTGCAATTACTCTGAATTGAAAACACATCAACACAATGCCAAACAACAATGAGATATAACTGAAAACACCTAAATTTAATTCATTCAAAAATCAAACAACACAGCCAATACGAAAATTAATTTCATTATCAAGTCGAATGACATAACGAATCAGGAAATAGCCAAATAATAATCTGATTTTAGGTATTAATCCGATTCATGCTAACTCATTCAATAGCTTAAATCATACAATTCCTTCAAGAAACTAGACCCCTATAAAGAGAGGGACGGGTATTAATTTGAAGAATCCTTACCTTACAGAAATATTTCGATTTGGGTCTTGGGAGGCAACGGCGAGAGTGAGAGCTAGCGCCCGTGGTCGACGGTGGAAGGCGGAGAGTTAGAGCTAAGGCGCTGGGCGAAGTCGATGATGGTGGCTGTGGTGGACTGGTGGCAGCACGGGAAGAAGAGGTCGCTGAGGAAAATGAATGGCAGGAGGCGCAGTGGTTTTTGAGAAGGGATGAGAATCTTACGAATGGGAGAAAAATGCCGTGTTTCAATTGGGTTTTTAAAGATATACGACGGCGTGCAAATGCACGCCGTATATAAGTTTAATTTTTTTGTCAAACATAGCGTGCATCTATTGCACGCCGTAAATGCTAGCTTAATACAGCGTGCACCATTTGCACGCCGTAAATAATTTTACCGAATGATTTTTTACAGCTTACTTTTTGTGTACGCCGTAATTAATCTATTTTTATGGCATACAATAAATATACGCCGTAAATAAATGCCGTAAAAAGTGAATTATGTTGTAGTGAATAACAGAGTTTAGCTTACAGGTGCTGCAACACTTAACAAAATATTTCAAGAAGAAATTTTAGAGAATAAGATTTGATATCAAGTAGACTAGAAAAAGGCTTGCATGTGCTAAAACACGAAGCAAAAATTCGAACAAAGAGAAGATATGATATCAAGAAGACTAGAACTAAGCTTGAGTGTACTACTTGTTTATTTTATTTTATTTTATTTTATTTTTATTTTTATTATTATTATTATTTGCAAAAAAGACTATTTTGGAATAGTGATTTAATGGAGAAAGTGTGGATAAAAAATAAGAAAAGATATTGAATTTGCGTGTAATATTATTTATTGAAGAATCTGTGAGAAAAATGTATTTTGATAAAATGGGAATCAAACCAGGTTTTAGTAAAAATTTCGAAAAGGAATTTAAAAAGAGAAGACCTGCTAACAAGCATATTCGAGCTAAACTTGCATGTACTGCAACATTTAACAAATATTCGCAAAAAATGAATTCCAAAAAAGAAAATTTGGTAGCAAGAATATCCAAATAAAGCTTGCTTGTACTATAACAAGTGGTAAAATTTTTGAAAAAATGAGTCTCAAAGCAAATCCAAGCTAAGCATGCCCCACAACAGTTAACAGAAATTCCAAGATGGAAGTCCTACGAAGAAGATTTCTCACAAAGCATGTGAGCTAAACAATTATATGATTTTTCATTTTGCCAAACAATTATATGATTAATCAAAACAAAAATTTGATAAAGTCGAGTAATCAAAACATTAAATAGAAATCACAAGGTAGGGAATGAAAAATACAAGATGGTCGATAAAATCTAAGAGGCATGGGGTTCATTGAGAGCATTGTCGACAAAATTAGAAGGACGATCCTCAAGAGCATGAGCAGGAACAGAAGCAGTGGAAACGTTCCTTCACAGCCTCAGGAACGAACTTGATGTCAAGCTCAAACCTCTATTCCTCGATGGGATGACTTCCATCTATAGAGTGAGCTTGAGGGAGGTCGTCCACATACTTATTTAATTTTTTTTAATTTCATATTTTACTATGAGGAATTTTATTATTATTATTATTATTATTATTATTATTTGGTTAAGCATGAGAAAGTTAATGACAAGAATTTTATGAAGGGAAAAAAAAAAAAAAAAAAATCACATTTTGTCTCCAACTTTTTCGAAATGTTATTAATTTACCCTCGACAATTTTTTTACTAGACATCTGCAACCTTTCAATTAATTCCAAATCACGTTGCCACTCACAAATTTTGTGAAAATTGTCGTTATCTCACCTACGACTACCCCACGCGTTAATTCACTTATCCCCCTTGTGGATGAGGTCCAATAAGGCAAATTAGTCTATACGTAAGAATTTCAACACTCCTCTCAAACTCCATCCAATTTCCTCAAAACTCCTGAATTTCTTCTTCTTCCTCCTCAGTTTCTATAACAACTGATTTCATGCAATTTGTTAATGGGCACATGATTTACAATTAATAGATGGTAGATTAGTAGCATTTCGAAAAGATTAAAAATAAAAAGTGTAAAATAACCATTTAATGAAGATGAATGGAGAGGATAAGTCCTCATAGTGATGGCAAAAAAGCCGCCCCATCCGCCCCGTCCCAACCTAACCCGAATAGGGCAAAAAACCCACCCAAACAGGTTGGCGGGGCTGGACGGGGCGAGGCACCTCCCGAACCTGTGCTCGCGAAGGGAAAAAAAAATATTAAAAATAATTTTATTTCTCGACAATTCACCTATTAAAAAATATATTTTGAATTTGTATTTTATTATCTAATAATGACATAATTCGAAATTTTGAAAATATAAAAAATAAAAATAAAAATAAAAAAATTAAACGAGGCAAAAAGTTGCCTCGTCCCTGCCCAGCGCCCTCCTCGCCCCGTCTTGAGGTTTGGGCGAGATGGCACGGGGCAGGCTTGGAGTGCCCCGCTCCGTTGCCATCCCTAAGTCCCCATTTGACTTAGTTAAAAATCAAATTTTTATTAGATTTTGATAGAAATTGATAAATTATATAGTTGAAAAGTTCATAAAAATTATGAATCACGTGAAATTTATGATTGAAAATAAGTTTGAATTATTGAGTTTTAAAAAATGGGAACCAAACACTGGCTAAGGCTTTCATCCTTCAAAATTCCATGAATGACAAAAAATAAAAGAAAATGAAAAATGAAAAAGGCCTTGAACAAATTAATTCATTTAATGAATTAAGCTCTCACATTGAATAATTTCTAATCAATTTTCGCGTTCAACTCATATAAGTACATTTCGTATCAATTGACCAAAGACAACTACCCCTAACAGAACAAATTAATAGATTCTTCTCTGTAGTTCTATTTATATAAAAGGGCAATTGACACAAAACGGTCCTACCTTTCAAGTTCATTGTGAAAAACGTCCTCACCTTTTATTTTTTGACATTTTTCCCTCATTTCAACATTTCTTTGCGCTAAATATCCTTTTCACCTATTTTTAACTTAAAATAACAAAAATACCCTCGTATTTATACAAAACAAAACAAAAAGAAAAGAAAATTGCTCCTATAGGCCCAAATTTTTAAAAACTGCAAATGAGTCCAAATTAAAAAAAAAAAAAAATCCTATCACCTTCTTCCACAAAAATGTCAAAATCTTGGTGTTTTGAAATATTGCATGGCTAAAACTGATGAAGCCGCCACCTCCCAATCGCCAAAACACCACCTTGTCGCCGACTATGCCACCGGATAAGATCTCTGAGATTGACCAGCCAACCGGGTTCGTATGGCTATTCTTTTCTATTGAAAAGGACTCGACTGATTGACAAGGGAAAAGAGGAGTGAAACCATTCGACCCCTTCGTTGGTAGTAGAACAGCCACAACACACTCCAACAAACAATCAATAGAAACCACCACTTTGACCAAGAAATCGATGCAAAACAACTACAGTTTTTGCCCCCAACACCAATCGAAACCATCACTTCTAACGATTCCCATGACGTCAACCACCACCATTCACCTCGCCTCATCTAGGCGAACATTTTGATGGATCAACATCATAAAAAACAGCCCCAATAAAAGTATGCAATTTCTGTGAAAAAATGACTAATGCCGACACATTACGAGGTAGTCGCACTTATATCAATTGACGGGTCCGATACTGTTTTTCCATCCAATGTTCAACACCGTCATACAACGCCGGGTATGCAATCAATTGAATCATTTGATCCCCTAATTGATCCAATTTTGCAGTTAAAATCAGCCCCAAAATGGACAAACCTTCAAGCTGCCAATTCTCTACTTTCTGCTAGGGCCCACGCCACAGCAACCCGTCCATTGGATTTAGACTCATGAAACCCCCCCCCCCCCCATTGCTATTAATGTCATTCTTATGAAAACTGAAAATATATTTTATTTATTCCACAGGTTTGTTTATAGGAATTGGGCAAGTTATAAGAAATTGTTGTGTGAAAGAAGGTGACAGTTTTTTTTTTGAAATTTGGACTCATTTGCAGTTTTTAAAAAATTTGGGCTTATAGGTGCAATATTCTTTTTTCTTTTTCTTTTTTGTATAAATAGGAGGGTATTTTGGTCATTTTAAGTTCAAAATAGGTGAAAATGATGTCCAGCACAAAGAAAGGTTGAAATGAGGGCAAAAATGCTAAAAATGGAAGATGGGAACGTTTTCCACAATGAACTTGAAAGGTATGGACGTTTTGTGCCAATTACCCTTATATAAAATACTTAATTATCTAATCTTTTGTACAATAATTAGTATTAAATAACGAATTTATAATTTGGACAGCTAGTGTCAATGAAGTTTTGGCATGATTAAAATATTGAGGTGGATAAGGTATATACACACACAAAAGGTGCATAAGCATCTGGTATATGTATTGCACACAAATCTATTTTAATTATATTTTGACTGTTTTTGTGAGCAACAGTAACCCCTTACAAATAGGGTTTTCGTTGAATAACGATAAAAAAAAAATATAGCAACTAAATTAATTTTGATTAGGTATACCAGCTAGCCTCTTTGTTGCATTTTTATATTAATTAATAACTAAATAATTTTTTTTTATTTAATATGACATTTCAACCTGCTCCTCCTCCATTAGCCAAAGTTGAAAACGATAAATAAAGATGGCGTTAAATCCTAATTTTTTCATACTTTTATATAGGAAGTTGAAGTTACGCTCAAGTAGTACAATCTCTCATAAATTTATTATTTACTTCATATCTGGTAGATGTTACTTACCAACATTTTAGGAGTGACTCTTTTTGTAAACCTAAAAATTTGTTTGTTATTATATAATTAATTATGGTGATGATGTCTTAGTCACATCATAAAATTTGTGCATATATTGTGGTGAAAAGAATGGCCAATTCTCTTTATCGTGAATAGGAAAAATAAGTTTGTTATATATTACATTTTAATATTAATCTAGCAATGAATGAATTCCTCCAACCCACCCACGCACCCAGCACTCCAAGGTAAGGACATGTTTGTCTATTTTGAAAATCACTTTTGAAAAAAAAGCAAGTTTTGTTCATAATAAAAGTATTTTTCACTTCAAAGTGTTAAGTACAGCCTTACGTACTTTGAATTTGTTGACAAAGTCATAATATGGTTCTTGTAACGAAGATTGGGGGGAGGAGAACTAGACATTAAATCGGGCATCAATTGCAATGGAAAAATCCACCCGATTGTTGCTTTATCGTTGGAGTGTTTTGTTTCTGTATGTAATATTTTTGTGAAACATAGTTAGGCAAACAAACTTTTACCTTGATTTCTTTTTAGTATACTTTTAATTTCTAAACTTTCATTCAGAGTCAATTGAATTGTTTTTCTCTTCTTCATATAAATTATCAAAACTTAGTAGCCCCCTCTCACAATGCATGCGGGCCCCACGTGAATTTATAAATGTCGATATGTGGTCTCCTCCCTTATCGTGAGTAGTAGGTAAAAGATTTGGTAAAAAAATTCAGTACGTATAGTATTGTTTTTAATATTAATCTAGCAATGAACGCTCCAAGGGAAGGACATGATTGTCTATTTTGAAAATTAAAAAAAGCAAGTTTTGTTCATAATAAAAGTATGTTTGACTTCAAAGTATAAAGTACAGCCTTACATACTTCGAATTTGTAGACAAAGTCAAAATTATGGTTCTTGTAACCAAAAAAAATAAAAATAAAAATTGACAACTAGTCATAAAATCGGGTGTGAATTGCAATGGAAAATCCACCTGATTGTTGCTCTATCGTTAGTGTTTTGTTTGTGCGTGTAATATTTTTTTGAAACATAGTTAGGTAAACAACCTTCACCTTGTTTTCTTTTTAGTAGACTTTTATTTTCTAAACTTTTATTCAAAGTCAATTGAATTGTTTTTCTCTTCTTCATATAAATTATCAAACAATATCTCTTCTTCTTCCTTTTTTTTTTTTTTTTTTTTTTGGGTATTCTAGTTAAGTAAATGAAATTGTACAAGTACAATGTATAATATTCTTGGTCAACTATTAAGAATATAAAGTCATTCAATTTCTAACAAAGCCTTAAATTCAGAAGTTTTTCTTTAATAGACTATTCCCTATATATACTAACAAATAATAGAAAAATTGAATAAATGTTTTTCAAATGGTTTTTATTCAATGCATTTGCATAACCCTTTCATTGCGTGCTACCACCAATGTTTTTCCATTTCTCTATGATTATTTGGTCAAACCAGCACCTAATGACTTATTTAATTACATAGTCAAACCATTCTTGTACAGGACTGATCATGTATGTAAGGCTATTATTAGTATTTCGCATGTATATCTAACATATATACATGTATGGATCAACTGGTAAGTAAATTTTGAACAAAGTGAAAGAAAGCAACATTGAAATTCCCCATGTTAGGCTATCAAATCTTCTTTTAAAGGCAAATTTTGTTATTGTAGTAGTCTTGAGACCTCAAGATAGAATACAAGGGAAAGTCTATAGACTATACCAATTTCCTTGCTTGAAGAATGGAATCATAATTATATTTGGACAGATCAAATTTCTATTTTTGAATTGATTCACAAAGGACTAGTTTACAAGTGATGACACATATCCTTTACCTTTAGGAGATCAAGTTTAGGCTAGATTTTATTTATTAGCATGTCTTGGTATTTTTTGGGTAGGGTGACACACAAATACATTAGTAAATAACAAATTTCAGAGTGGGTCCATAGCCTCTTTTCCTGGTTTCTATATACAAAAATTCTGCATGTACAGAACACTGTTTCATAAAAATTTTCCAGAAATCTCACATTATGCATGCACCCTGTAATGATAAAAAATGCAGAAAAATCACCTACCCCTCTTGCTATTGTCTTATCTATGCAAGTCCTGTGAGAAAAGTTTCTATACGTATAGTGCTATTCTTTTATATTTAGCAAATTTTGATTCTGTTGGAACAGCTTTTTTGGAAGGGTCCATAGTCCATTCAATGTGCACTTGTTACTGTTTTTCTTGACCACTCCCTCCCATGTTTACATTAAATATAGATAAGATTTTCAGCTAGGGAAATGATCCAAATTATGAAAAAAAGAAAGATCCTCAAACAAGATAAAAATCTATGGATAATTTTCTTCTATCATACATGAAAATTAATAAGGTCGTTGAATAACTTAAAATGACTTTAAAAAGATGTCGCATGAATGAATTAAGGTTGCTTAGTACCACATAAAGTTCATCTAATACACACTTGAGTAATATCAATATTATTATAGTGAAAACTTAGTGGCTGGGCTTTGTCTCACATAAATCAACAAAGTTTGTACAAATTGCTTTAACGTTTTAAGAAGAAATTGAAATTCAATTAGAGATCAATAAGTGACTACTATCCAAACAATTTTTTTTATAGTTTGTTTGGTAATATGAATCGAAAGATATTGGACATCATTCAAAAAGAAAAAGAAAATAAGAACTTTAATAACATTGTCTAGATTGTACCAAGCATACTCGACATTATTTGTCTTATTATTTTCTTCAAATGCTAACTAATTTACTTTCTTTAATTAATATTTCGTCTCACATCTACATTAGCAGGTGAATAGAAATTTCAAAATACTGAATTATATATACTTATTTGAAAATGCCCACTAATTATTATATCATTTGAAAAATATTTGGAGTTCAAGATACCGTTTTTCATGGTTCCAATAAATCAATGAAGCTTACTACTTGTTTCACAATTTGATATAAAATTATCCTCCCTATTTGAAATTCAAAAATAAAAATCCCATCAAGTTTTCATCAAACATTTTCATTCTATATTCTGCACGTTTAACTAAACATTTAGCATTCTTGAGTAACAGTATATCATCATAGAGCACAATAAAACATATTAAACAACCTGACATAGACTTCGTAAACAAGATGCAATAACAATCAATTGGAGTTGACATAGAATATTATAGCACATAGAAATCCCACAAGTTTAGCTCCCATGATTTCAGTATTACAGCATATAGAAGTCCTACAACTTTAGCTCACATGATTTCAGTATTACAGCATATATAAATCCCACAAGTTTAACTAAACTTTAGCTCCCATGATTTTAGTCATCTCCCAGAATTTTGTATAGATGATTTTATTTCCATGTAAACCATGTCCATGTACAACTATATAAAGCATACTGATCAATGAGAAATACAAAATAATTGTTTCTACCATTTTACTTCTTTACATGGTATCAGAGCCTCAAAAATCCTGACATACCTTCACCCAAAATTCTTATGGCTTTCGATGCTCCTGCTTCCCAAACTTCTTCTCCCTATCTTCTACCCCCTTCTGATCCTCCTTCTCCGGCCGCTAATTTCGTGGGTAACTCCTCCACAATGCCTTGCTCCCTCAACCCACAGACGGACTGGATCATTGACAGTGGCGCTAGTGATCACATGAGCCATTGTCGATCCTCCTTCTCTAATCTAAATTTGTCTCCCATTGCTCGTACAGTGAGGCTACCCACGGGAGAAACTATTCCTGTTGAAGGAATTGGTTCTGTGCCTTTATCTGACCATTTAATTCTTCAAAATGTCCTTTATGTCCCCTCATTTTATTATAATCTTCTCTCTACCCCTCAACTTATTAAAAATCTATCTTGTGTTGTTTTTTTCTCATCTGATAAATGTTTTTTTCAGGACCCTCCATTGAAGAGACTGATTGGAGTAGGTGAGACATGTAATGAGCTCTACCTCTTTCGCTCCCATGAGACCGTCGCATTCTCTATTCATCATCTTAATAATAAGACACTGTGGCATCAACGCCTAGGTCATCCTTCTAGATTTACTATTCCCACAATTTTTGATAATCCATGCACTCTATCTCATTGTGATGTTTGTGAGCGTTCAAAGCACACTCGTTTACCTTTTCAAATTTATGCTAATAAAAGTTTGAAACCTTTTAATCGTCTTTATTGTGATATTTGGGGTGGCTATTCTACCGCCTCCATTTGTGGCGCACATTATTTCTTAACTATTATTGATGATTTTTCACGCACTACATAGATTTATTTAATGCGTTTTAAATCAGAAACCTTTACTCACTTAATGCATTTCTTCGCTCTTATTAAAAATCAATTCAACTCATCGGTTAAAATAATTCACACCGACAATGGACAAGAGTTCCTTTCACATAACCTCCAAACCTATTTTCACACTCACGGCATCGTCCGTGAGCGTACTTGTGTTGAAACTCCGCAACAAAATGGCGTTGCAGAGCGTAAACATAGGCACCTCCTGAATGTTGCTCGCAGCATTCGCTTTCAGGCAAACCTACCACTCAAATTTTGGGGAGATTGTGTTCTTACTGCTGCTTATCTAATCAATAGAACCCCAAGCCGCTCTTTACAAAATCAAACTCCTTTCCAACTTCTTCTCAACACATCCCCATCATACACTCACCTACGTATGTTTGGTTTCCTTTGCTACGCTCAAACCCTCATCGCTCATCGCGACAAATTCTCACCCAGATCATCTCGTTGTGTCTTCATTGGTTATCCTAGCAACCGCAAAGCTTACAAGCTATACAACCTTGACACCAACACCATTTTTTACTCACGCGACATCACCTTCCACGAAAATCAATTTGCCTTCCATCACATCACACCCCTCCCCTTAATGACTCTACCATCATTCCCTTACCTATCACCGAACCTATATCTCCTCTCCCTTCCTCGACCATACCCCAAGAACCCCCACCCACCGCCACTATTCCTTCCCGACCTCGTCGCCACACTATTCGTCCAACATATCTCCTTGATTATGTCTGTCCTACCATCCCTGCGGAGCCCATTGCCTCCTCAACTGCTGCACAGTCATCAGGCACTTCCCACCCCTTATGTACTTATCTGTCATACTCTCATTTTTCTCATGCTCATTATTCATTCTTAACTACTCTTACTGCTTCTGTTGAACCGACTTGTTACTCAGAAGCAAATCGCCACTCTCATTGGCGTGAAGCTATGGCCTCTAAACTTCGTGCCCTTGAAGAAAATTCCACTTGGACACTAGAAACCTTCCCTTCTGGCAAGAAACCCATCGGTTGTAAGTGGGTATATAAAACCAAACTCCGAGCAGATGGCACTATTGAACGATACAAGGCCCGACTTGTAGCCAAAGGCTACACTCAATTAGAGGGAATTGACTATCATGAAACTTTCACCCCAGTTGCCAAAATGACCACAGTACGTTGTCTCCTTGCTGTTGCGGCCATCAAAAATTGGGTCATCCACCAAATGGATGTCCATAATGCCTTCCTACACGGTACACTTGATGAGGAAATTTACATGATCCCACCACCCGGCTACTGTGTTAAAGGGGAGACACGAGTCTGCCGCCTTCGAAAGTCACTCTATGGCCTCAAACAAGCTTTCCGGAACTGGTTTTTTAAACTAACATCTGTTCTTCTTAATGCAGGTTTCGTTCAGTCACAAGCAGACCACTCCCTATTTACCTTGATCACTGCAACCAGTCTCACTATTATCCATGTTTACGTTGATGATATCTTGGTTGTTGGCAATGATCTTTCTCAGGTTATCTTCTTCAAGAGCATTCTTTCCAATAACTTCAAAACCAAGGATCTCGGCCCTCTCAAATATTTTCTTGGCCTTGAAGTTGCACGATCTCCTTCTGGCATTTTTCTTAATCAACGAATATGCCCTGGACATCCTCGCCGACAGTGGCCAGCTTGGTTCTCGTCCTGCACCTTTTCCTATGGAACAAAATCTGAAACTCAATGACACAGATGGTAACCTTCTTCTTGATCCCGCTTCTTACCGACGGTTAGTGGGACGCCTCATTTACCTCACCATCACCATACCTGATATCGTCTTTGCAGTAAACATTCTTAGCCAATTCATGCATGCACCTCGGACCCCTCACATGACAGCTGCAACACGTGTCCTCCGCTACATTAAAGGGACTCCTGGACAAGGCATTTTTTCTCTTCCTCTAATAATCTTCATGTTCATGCTTACACAAATTCTGATTGGGCCAGTTATCCCACCACTCGACGCTCTACCACTGGCTTCTTCATTACACTTGGTTCCAATCCCATTTCTTGGCGCACTAAGAAACAAACTACAGTGGCCCGCTCCTCTACAGAAGCTGAATATCGTGTTATGGCTGTCACAACATGTGAACTAATTTGGTTGAAACAGCTTCTCCATGACATTGGCATCTCATACAATGACCCAATGACCCTCTACTGTGACAATCAGTCCGCCTTTCACATTGCTCAGAATCTAGTTTTCCATGAACGAACAAAGCATATTGAGATAGACTGCCACATCGTTCGTAACAAACTCCGTTCTGGTCTCTTCACCACTACTCATCTTCCATTTGCCGAGCAGATTGCCGACATCTTCGCCAAAGCATTAGGATCTTATCTCTTTCATCACATCTCTCGCAAGTTGGGAATTATGGATCTTTATGCACCAACTTGAGGGGGCATATTACAGCACATAGAAATTCCACAAGTTTAGCTCCCATGATTTCAGTATTACAGCATATAGAAATCCCACAAGTTTAGCTAAACTTTAGCTCACATGATTTTAGTCATTTCCCAGAATTTTGTATAGATGATTTTATTTCCATGTAAACCATGTCCATGTACAGCTATATAAAGCATACTGATCAATGAGAAATACAAGATAATTGTTTTTACCATTTTACTTCTTTACATAGAAAGTAAAAAATAATAATAATAATTAAACATTATTAAAGAGTAAAATTCAATAAATAGTACTACCACTGTCACATAAAGATATTCCTATTTTCCTTTTTCATCTATCCTAAATTATAGTCATGTTTCCTGTTTAAAAATGTAGTTAATATATTAGTTTCCTAATACATCCCTACTTAATGTGTTTTATTATCACAATAATAAATCACTCCATTATTCAATTGTAGTTGGAACGTTCCATTTTTCATGACATTTATTAATTTGTATTTGGATTTTGGAGTAAAAAAAAGGCCCACCATCATCCATCGTCATCGTTGTCTTAAACCATGAGTAAGAAATTGAAAGACTGGCCATATTTACTCAATGTTTCTAAAGATAATCCTAGTACAGTTAGCACCATAGATCACGATTTGAACAAATCGGTGAGGCCATTCCTCGATTTAAATGATGCAATTATATTCACTTGTTATTGTATTTAACCCGGTTTGAATGTAATAAGTAAAGAATTGTTCTCATATATGCAATCTATGAAGTTCCTTTTTTCCCCTTCTTGAAATTAATCAGCCTTGAAGAAGAGTTTAAATAAATTAATGTTGTCAGGCATCTACAGCAATTTTGAAAGGCTCACTCCAGTCCAATAAATCAAGAGTCCCAGTACGATTTCTTAGCCACTCTCCGAGATTCCATTAACATCGTACTTATAAACAAGAAATTTGACATCCAGCCAACAAAAATACATAAAAGAAACAATACACCTCCTATTTCCTGTTAATGCTTCTGGTCATCACGAAAAAATAAAAAATAAAAAAAATCAACACTCGGGTATGTTAAATCAAATTTATTGAAAACTTCTTCATATTGAAATCTTTGATTGTTAAATCAAATTTATTGAATTAATTTCTCTCATAAAAGTTTTTTACCTCTCTTTGTTCTTAATTTATTTATATCAATCTTAAAGAGAGATATTTTTTGAGAAGATTTTTTTGAATTTACATAGTATTTACTTCATCTTAATCTTCTCATTGAAAAACTTTGATTGTTAAATCAGATTTATTGAATTAATTTCTCTCATAAAAGTTTTTCGTCTCTCTTTGTTCTTAATTTATTTACATCAATCTTAAAGAGAGATATTTTTTTAGAAGATTTTTTTGAATTTACATAGTATTTACTTCATCTTAATCTTCTCATTGAAAAACTTTGATTATTAAATCAGATTTATTGAATTAATTTCTCTCATAAAAGTTTTTCGTCTCTCTTTGTTCTTAATTTATTTACATCAATCTTAAAGGGAGATATTTTTTTAGAAGATTTTTTTGAATTTACATAGTATTTACTCCATCTTAATCTTCTCATTGAAAAACTTTAATTGTTAAATCAAATTTATTGAATTAATTTCTCTCATAAAAGTATTTCATCTCTCTTTGTTCTTAATTTATTTATATCAATCTTAAAGGGAGATTTTTTTTTTAAAAGATTTTTTTGAATTTACATAGTATTTACTTCATCTTAATCTTCTCATTGAAAAACTTTAATTGATTGAATCAAACTCGTAAAAACATCATCATTAAAGTTTCTCATTTCTCTCTTAGTATTTGATTTATTATAATCATTTATTAAAAGAGAGATTTCTTGAGAAGATTATTTGAATTTACATTGCATTGAATTCATCTTCATCTTCTCATTAAAATACTTTGATTGGTTGAATCTAATTTTAATTGTCATTTTCATCGAAGTGTTTCATCTAACACTTGAGCTATCATTTGTTACAATTCATTGAAGTGTTAGCCTCCCTTAGTAATTAATTTGTTTTGTATTATTTATCAAGAGAGGATTTGATTTTAAAATCACTTTGATAAAGTGTGGGTTGAAAGCTCAATATTGTGTAAGGATCAGTGCTCCTTATTATAAGTCACCGTGTGGGTCATATTGAGGTCCCGTAAAACTCAATAGTGTGGGTCATGTTAAGATCCTGTAAAGCTCAACTTTGTAAAAGATCGATGCTCCTTATTTGTAAGTAACTAGAAGCGTTGTAAAGGGTTAGATTGCACCATAAGTCAATCAACATAGTGAAAAGGCATTTCTCTTGCCGGAAAACTTGATAACGGAGGAAGTAGATCATTGTTTTGGATCGAACATCCACAATTATATCGTTTGCATTCTCTCTCCTTTTACTTATCGCTTTTATACTTGCGCTTATTATTTCAATTTTTCGATTTAGTCTTTACTTGCTTTTTTATTTGTGTTTATTTGCTTAATTGACATATTTGCTAACATATTGGTTTACATCTAAAATTAATTTTCGAAAAAGTTTTAAAAATCAATTCACCCCTTGTTTGTTAGTCATTCTTGGGCTTTTAATTGTAAGATCAAAGAAGGGTATTAGAGTATCTCAACAGAAATACATTCTTGATCTACTGAGTGGTACTGTCATGCTAGGATCTAAAACAAGTAACACCTATTGAATATGGAAAAATAAGGGACACGAGAAGCACAGTGAAAATAGACAGATACCAAAAATTGGTTGGTAAGTTAATATCTGTCACACACTAGACCTGATATTACTTTTGCAGTTAGTGTGGTAAGTCAATACATGCATACTCCTAAAGAAGTTTATCTAGAAGTAATATTAAAAATTCTCATATATCTAAAAGACACTTCTGGGAGAGGATTATTTTTTGAAAAGAATAGAAGGATAGGAATAGAAATACTCACCGATGCAGTCCGGGTTGGATCAATTAAAGATAGAAGATCTACTTCGGGCTACTGTACATTTGTATGGGGAAACTTAGTGATTTGGAAAAGCAAGAAACATAATGTAGTAACAAGAAGCAGTGCTACAGCTGAATTCAGAACTGTGGCACAAGGAATTTGTGAAGGATTATGAATGAAGAAACTTTTGGAAGAATTGAAATTAAATGTGGAACTCCTAGTCAAACTTTATTGTGACAACAAAGCAATTATCGATATTTCTATCAATCCAATATAGCATAAGAAAACCAAACATATAGAAGTGGACAGACACTTTATCAAAGAAAATGTAGAAGATGAGATTATCTGTATGACATATGTCCCTACAACTGAACAAATTGCGGATATCTTCACCAAAGGATTATCTCGATAAAGCTTCAACGATCTGAACAGCAAGTTGAACATGATCAACATCTACAGTTCAACTTGAAGGGAAGTGTAGGAAACCATGAATGGAAAGGACCTATGGATGGAAATTGTAATTAATTATAGATTGTGATTTTAGGTTAATTGGTAGGTTGATTTATTTCCTTAGGTGATTATTTTTTCTGTTTCTTGTTCGACTTGTTCAATATAAGTAGAAGGTATTAGGGATGTAATTATTCATTGAGAAATACAAATCTAGAATATTGGTTTTGATTTCATTTTTGCACTTCTAATTCCATTTCTTTGAAAAAGAAATATCATAGCATCTTTTATTCCATAACAATTTTGTAAGATGCGAGTACAAGATTTTAAAGGATTAAAATGATAATTTTTGCTTGGTATTGAGCTGGTAGACTCCGTTATAATGTAAGTTGTTAATTGTTATTTCAAGGCTGTCATTTACTTTTAACTTGATAATTGTATGTAATTTTCAGCTTAAAATAACCATGCAGTTAGAATTGAAGTGTGCAGCACAGCTCAGATGTAAAATTTGTACTCAATTGCATTGTAGAATTAACTAAAGATCATACTCATTCATATTCTTGCATATTTACTTCAAAATAAATTGCTGAGTAATCTTACTGTCCTTTGTTTTCTGTTTTTTGGATCACAAATTACATCATCTACAGATCTTTATGTATTCTACTCCTTCCCAGTTGGCGTTGTTAACCATCTAAACTTTTCGACCGCAAAAAATTGTAATTACTTCAATTCACAGTAAAGAACAGGGTACAAATTGATCGGTGCTTACTGCTCAGCTTGAAGGGGCCATTTGAAGGATCTTTTCTGCTTGATCGGGGAAGAAAGTAATGAACAGAAATGCACCTGAGAAGTCCACCATTCAAGCAAAATGATCGAACCACATGGAAAAAGGAAGGCAGAAACATAATGGACATGCTTCGACTAAGTATAATAAAACAAATTTTAGCATCTTTCTCTAAAGTATTGTCCAACCAACAAACATGCCATGTGTGTTTTGAGCACTTACAGATGAGAACAGTCCCTAAAACAGCAGAAATTTTGCCTTGAACGGTAACCAAACCAGCTTTGCCTGCATTTTGTAGCTCAGTGGAACCAACAGAATTGAACGTCCCTGCAAACAAAGAGATTGTTGCACTTGGCCTGGTGTATATGGTTATTGAATTATAAATTTACCTGGTGTTACAGATTGGAGCCCTGATGTTATACAAGCTATGCTTCCATAACCTGCTTTCTCTAATTTGTCGGCAGCCGCAGGAGCCCTTAAAACCGTAACAAATAGCATAAATTAAACAAGCATACAAGAAGTAATGCAGGAGCATGTTAGGCCCAATGGGAAATGGCTTGCAGTGGATTCTCAAGCTTGATTCTGGTGAATTGTACTATTGCCATAAGCTATAAACTTTAAGCAAAGTGTGACAATCCCTTAAAGAATCCATATCTAACAGGAAGCAATGCTAACAAACGAGAAACTTACCTCAGTCCCTCTTGACAAACAAGTAAAAGCTTGCTTTCAGGTGAAAATTGGCTCTTAACAGATTGGACAAAATCAGGATTAGGTTTAGTAAAAGGCAGGCCATAGAATAAACCCGAAAAATTGTTGTGTAAGGTCCTCTTTATTATGGTTCCTGTCCAAAATTTACGAATAAGCAACAAAACAAGTAAAATAAGACAGAAAAACTGCTAGCAGAGCAAACTAGACATACCGAAGTCATTGTCCTGGTTTTCGATAAAAAGGGGGATATGGTAACAATCTTTTATGTGAGCTCGCTCAAACTGAGTTCTATCACGCACATCAAGAATTGCATATCCCTCAACTGCTATGAGCTTCTTTGCTTCTTCAGCATTCACATAATTGACTTCTGCTTTAATCACCAAAGTTCGTCTAGGTAGTCGTCTCCCTGTCACGATCCCTCCTCGATAAGTCCACGATGTTCCCAAATTGCTGAAACCACATTCCTATTTTTTAATTCTTATGTGTATGATGAGTAAATTCCAATCTCTATTCCCTTTTAATTTATCACAAACTGAGATTTGATGGAATTCCAAGAGCAGGAAGGGCAATTTTAAGTTGTGCGTCTACAATCTAAACGAAGTTAAAGTTGCTTTTATTCACAGAATTTAGTGCAGCAAATTTAGACTTACGTAAAGATGCTTTTTTTTAAAAGAATTCGAAATCATTATCAACCCTGTTAACCATAAAAATTCAGTAAATTGATAAGATTCTTGCAACCTCCCACATCATCACGAAAAAAAAAAAAAAAACAAAAACAAAAACAAACAAACAAGGAAATACTCAAACAAAGCGATTGATAAAATTATCTCTATTGCAGTATCAAATTCAAAATTGATATATGTAGTTTCCTTCAAGTGAGCTTTTCCGGTGAAGCTAAAAATGGCTTTTACAATGTTAAATTACCTCCTAGACGAGAGTGTTGAGAAGCAACAGCAAGCAATTCCTGCCATATCTCCACTGTCTCAATCTCTCTTTCTCTAGAACGCAGTAGAATGAAATTGTGATAGCGATTTTCTTCGTGGCTAATAGCCGCGAAGGTCCATGAAATTCAAGGGAGTGAATCAGTTTCTGCCATGTGGCAAACAGAACGTACGGGATTGGGTTTGTTCTTGTTGTACAGGGCCAATGTTGCCCTGGTTGGACCGGCTTTTTTTAAGGTTACTATAGAAAAGGATAAAATCAAGTGTACAGAAGATTTCTTGACAGAATTTTCTCAGATAATGCGTTGGCAGCATTGAAGTGGTCAATTTTTTCTTTCTATTTTTTTTGCAGTCACCAATGAAATGACGCCACCTCACCATCTATATAAATTCTAACAATAAAGTTTGCACACCAATCAAGGTTCTATAGAAAATTAGCAATTGGCCTATTATAAGCAGAAAAAATATGTAAAAAAATCCTTTATTATTTGAAAATACCATATTACGTCGCTAGTAATGTTCTAAAAAGCGTAAGATGTGATTAGGCGTGGAAGTCAAACTTTAAGTTAGATGAGGCCTATACATAAAAAGTGTTTCTTATTTTGATATTATTTTTAATTTTTAGTTAATCTAAAAATTATTTAATAATTAAAATAATACATATCAAACATCTAAAATTATAAAATATTATATTAAAAAAAAAAGAAAAAAAATACACGCCTAAGCTCCAAAAGAAAAGAAAACATGCCTAGGTCCAAAGCAAGGCGTTTTGTCCACGCTTTGCGCTTAGGCGCATTTTTTTAGAACATTGATTATTAGGGCCTGTATGAATCTATTTTCTAAAAAAATCCGTGTTTTAAGAAGTTCCATACTATTGTTAGGCAAGGGATGGCAAAATATCCCAGGTCAAATAGAGACCGTTCTTGTTTCGAATTGGTCTCGATTTTTAATTTTTATTTTAGATTTATATTATATTTTAAAAATAAATAAGTATACAATAGGAAAATAGGAATTTTTTAATTCTTATTTGAATTCTGTTCTAATATCAAATACCAAAAATTTAATTGAACTGATTTTTTATTATTATTTTTTTAATCTTTTGTTTAAATAGTGGCTTGTATTATGGACCAACCATTTAATTTTTTCTTCTGAAGATCACCATAGTACCTCAAGTTATATTCAATTCATTATAGTGTTACTTATAAACTTAGACAAATGGATCATTTAAATATAGATGTAATTCAGATTAATAAAGGGCTTGTGTTCATATTATATCTTTCAAGTAAGCTTTTTCATATAAGTGTACTACACTTACATAATATAGTTTGACAGACATCTTCCAGATCACACACTATTCATGGGGTGGGTGGTTATATTTTTTCAATATAAAACTCACATAGAACCCACCCCCATGTGAGTTTCCTGGATTTATTCTGGGAGAAGAATTCTTACAACCAGAATTTCTCTTCATATAAAGTGAAAGTAAGATTGGGATATGTTTTTCAAGAATCCATTCAATTCAATAATTAACTAAGATGTAAATTGTTGCATTTAGTTTAAACTTGAAAATGCAAATCATGAGCATCAATATAAATCATTTTGATGAAGATATTAGAAATAATTTAGATACTTAAACAATTTATAGCTTGAGAACTTTTATAGTTAGATGTTTAATTTTCATCGGTTAAAGAATTTGAGAACTTCAATCGAAGAAATCGAATTGGATCGAACTAGAACTAAATGGTTCAATTTTGTTCCAATTCCATACTTGGAGATGGAACGGAACACATTGCCATCCCTTAATAAGCCCTCAAAACTCGACACTGTTGCATTGCCCATGGGATATGGTAGCAAAAATCAAACAATGTCATAAACACTCCATCTTTAACTACCAAGTCAGCTCCATTTGCCTCCCATTTAAATGAAACAAGGTCAATAATTCAGCAAATACCCAAATAGCACCTCTATGACTCTTCTCCCAAAAAGCCCCTCCTTTTTCAATAATTCAGCGAACTAATCAAGACTAATAATCAATAGCATGTTTGTTAGCTGTCACATATCTCTGTTTTTTAATTTTGTCCCTTGAAAATAGAGTTAAATTAAACATATCCATTTTCCTTGACAAGAGGATTTCTAGACCATTTAATAAAGTAAAATTATTAACTAGATTTGTTTTCATTTTCTCTCGCCAACTTGGTCCGGTTTTTCCCTGTTGAATTTACTAGACTTACGTCTCGCTGATATTAGAATAAAATGCCATTTCTGGTAGCCTTTAAACAAGCACATTTTATGGAATTTATAAGCGGGGAAAGCTGAGTTCATGGTATGATATTATGATATCAAGATCCATTGCATCCATTGCCTTACAATGAGGAAAAAGTTTAATATAATACGGTAGGGATGTTAAGTGGGGCGAGCTGTGAACCAAGTTGGGTATTTCTTGTGAGTCACTTGTCGGCTTGTCTAGGAGCTGGGAAGTAAATAAAATTAAAAAAAATGAATTTTTAATAAAAAAATAAAAATAAAAATGTACAAGCCTGCTCAGTTCGCCCCACCTAGAGTGGGATGAGCCAAGCTGCATTTTTCTTC
This sequence comes from Olea europaea var. sylvestris, assembly GCF_002742605.1. Taxonomy (NCBI): domain Eukaryota; kingdom Viridiplantae; phylum Streptophyta; class Magnoliopsida; order Lamiales; family Oleaceae; genus Olea; species Olea europaea. The sequence goes on along the minus strand of NC_036245.1, from coordinate 6,679,181 downwards.
AAGTTAGCTGGCCTGTACTCGGCTCATCCCAAAGCAAGCATGGGCCTTCTTGCCTGGTCGGCTGAGCCGAACTCAGGATCGGCGAACCCGAGCCAAGTAGCTCAACCCACTTAACATCCATATAATATGGTATCAAAAGCTATACCGGTTCACATCTCAATTCCTATCTTGCTTGCACTCAAAAACTCGAATTAACTGTTCAGTATAGTAATGAGTCCTACAATATGGTATCAAGAGCTATATACCAGTTAATATATCAATTTCTATCCTATTTGCACTCAAAAACTAGAATGAACTTTTCAGTACAGTAATAATACAGAAGTAGAACATGTGACGCTTTAAAAATCCAGACTCGCCATTGTACAGTCAACCTTTTGTAGAATCAGATGGAGTAGTAGCTCAGAGTCGGCGAACCACAGAATCGGGTGTTGGTAGAACGGAATGATCGGTCGAAGGGGTCAACTTCAGCACCATCTGCTGTGCCAGGCTTGTGCAGCAGACCCGCCAGAGACTCCACGATTTCAGATATTGGAGGACGAAATTCCTGATCAGGCTGATGCATTTCAAACAGACAGAAACTCAGTCGTTCAAAATTCACATTACAGCCAATAACCCCACCATATACTGTCTGAAGTGCTTTAGCAATGAAGTGTCTTTTATGCGAATGAAAATAGAACACAATCTCAGTAAAAAGCCAAAGAATTCGAAAAGATCATTTCTCAAGCCTCGTGTTATGGATATCAGCATGTTTAATGTCATACAAGTTACCTGAATACAGAGGGAGACAATGTCTGCAAAACGTGACAGAGACTTGGATGAAAATGTTCCAGTCATGAGTGGATCGACCATCTGTCCCAAAGACTCACGGTCATGAAGCCTGAATGAAGCCCATTTCACCAAGGATTGCTCTGATGATGGTCTTGAACTATAAAAATTGACAGAAACGTAACTAGTCAAGAAGTTAAGAATGAGTTGATTGTAGAATAAAGAGAAGGCAAAAGGAAGTCCTAATAAACTCTATACCAATCGAAAGGCCTCCTTCCCGTTAAAAGCTCTAAAAGCAGCACTCCAAATGCATACACATCAGCCTTTGTGTTAGCGATCCCAGGCTGCATAGGTTGGAAATTTTCAGGTACAATGTAGCCACTATCAGCAATAGCCATTTCTGAAGCCTGTGTTATGTTTGGTTTTGAAGCAATACAATGTTTAAAATTGTCAAAAACAATATTCTGGAAATAAGTCTGAAGGATAATGGAAATTAACATGTTAATATGTACCTTGAGCTTAACACTGTTGCTGGTCAGGGGTCTCAGGATAGCCAGGCTGCAGTCACTCATGTGGGGCATGAGCTCTTCGTCGAGTAGGATGTTAGCAGCCTTCAAATTGCTATGGGCTATGGGAGGCAAGCAGGAGGAATGCATGTAACTGAAATTACACAGAGAAAGGAGAGAGAATAAAAAGGCCATCACTTGCCATGATAGAGAATCTGGATGACCATAATCCTACAAGATCAAGCAAGAAAAACATTGCAAACACAAGAGCCTGATTGTTAAAGACAAAATTCTCAATAAATAAATTTGTTCTCTCTCTAGAAGTTCAAACTTTGGATGAGATCGTTCAAAATGGTATCATCAAAGCTATAGTCACCAAGTTATGAAAATTTAAGTTATGAAAATTATGCACCTTAGCGGCAATTGAAAATATAAAATAAAATAATGAATCTTGGGTATGTTGAAGACAAAATTTTATAGTATCTAAAAGATTGAGCTTTTAAATAGACTTCTTTTAAATGGACTGGTACAACACTTCTAAATAAATAAATTTGTTCTCTCTCTAGAAGTTCAAACTTTGGATGAGATCGTTCAAAATGGTATCATCAAAGCTATAGTCACCAAGTTATGAAAATTTAAGTTATGAAAATTATGCACCTTAGCGGCAATTGAAAAAATAAAATAAAATAATGAATCTTGGGTATGTTGAAGACAAAATTTTATAGTATCTAAAAGATTTTAAATAGACTTCTTTTAAATGGACTGGTACAACACTTTTAAATAAATAAATTTGTTCTCTCTCTAGAAGTTCAAACTTTGGATGAGATCGTTCAAAATGGTATCATCAAAGCTATAGTCACCAAGTTATGAAAATTATGCACATTAGTGGCAATTGAAAAAATAAAATAAAAAAATGAATCTTGGGTATGTTGAAGACAAAATTTTATAGTATCTAAAAGATCGAGCTTTTAAATAGACTTCTTTTAAATGGACTGGTATAACAACGATTGATACTTACTTCAATGCTCGAGCAACACCAAGAGCAATTCGAATGCGTAGGCCCCAGGATAGTGGCTTGTATGTGACGCTGTGCAAGGCCTCATCAAGAGAAAAATTCCTGATATATTCATACACAAGAAGATGTTGGCCATGCTCCGTGCAGTATCCAAGAAGGGTCACTATGTTTGGGTGCCTCAATCGGGATATATTCCGAATCACATCTAGGAATTCTTCTTCTTCAATGATGGACAGAGGTACCGTGTTAATGCTCTTCACAGCTACAATCTAGCAGATGGAAACAAAAATTCAGAAATTAGCACAAGCTTCAAAAATTCTGGAATTTGCATTGTATAGTTCAAGATAGTACCATTCCATCTGGAAACTCTGCTCTGTGAACACAACCAAGGGATCCTTCTCCAAGAAGATTTCCTTCACTGAAGCTGTTTGTTGCTGATTGAAGCTCTGACAGGGAGTACACTTTTGCACTCATTTTGTTCATAGAGAAGCCTTTTCTTTTAGACACTTTCATCATTTTAGAACGTATAGGGGGCAAATGAGAGGGGGTAATCATCGGAGGAGAACTGAATGATGACACGTTTGGGCTACCCTCTGCAGTCATGGACGAATAATCTGTTCCGACATAAATCAAAGCAAAAAGGAGAGTAAAAAATGGAAACAAAAATGAATAATACTATATATGTAGATTTAAAATTGAAATCAATAATTCATGCAAGTTATTGCTTAAAAAAAAAAAAAATGAAGGCTGAAAGTAATATTCCTTTCATATATTTATAGCGATGTATGGACCTCTGACTATGCTGATTGGTGAAGATCTTGTTGAACCTTCACAGCTGCCCAAGCTTTTGAGGATTTCCCTACGTGATCGTTGACTTCGAATTAAGAGGAAAAGAGCTGCACATGAAGCAATCAGAGTGCCTCCTCCAACTATTAGAACTATTCCTGCTGCACCTTGTCCCTTCTTCTTGTGCCCTCTTACTTTGTGAGAAGGATATCTTTCAATGGCACTTAAATTTGTAGATGGCGGAGTAGTGAAATTCTGCTCATTGGGCAGAGTGTCGGAAGGAAAATTCCAGGGTGGATAGTTTGGTCCATTGTTGTTGAATTGATTTCCACCGATCCTAAAAAAGAGATGAAGATGCAGAATAAGAGACATCAATAGATTTTATTTGCAGCAGAACCGAAGAAAGTACATGGATGACTCGTAGCTTACCACAAGTTGTGTATATATTGAAACTTTTCTGGAATAAGACCACTGAAGTGGTTATCTTCAATATTCCTGAAAGTGAACATAACGAGTACAGAAACAAAAACAGAAGGTTTGGACTATGTTTCAAATTTCTGGAGAAAACATACAAGTCAGATAGCGGGAGATTGGCCAAGAATATTACTGATCCGGTAAATTCGTTTCCCTGCAAGAACCTGAAATAATTCTTAAAATAAAATCTTGTAGCTGTGAACGGATAATCCATGTCATGATTAATTAAAAACAAAAACTCACAATCTTGTAAGGTTTGTCAAAGTTTTGAAAGAGGTAGGTAGATCTCCGGTGAAGTTATTGAAAGATAAATCCCTGGGAAAGCAGAATGTATTTCTCAGAAATCACAGTAATAAACCAATAGTTCAGATATGAATATAATTTATGTTGAGGAACTGATGCAACGTAGGCAACAATTTAGAAGTTCTCGTATCAAGAACAAATTTCCGTAATATTCCCTCTGAGCTTGATTTTCCGAGTTTAGGGGTAACAGAACAAATCCAATTTTCATCTAGTCTATAATAAAAGTTGTCTTAACTTTACATTGAGTGTAAGGAAACTGAAAATATCTTACATTTCTACTAGATTCTCCAGGCCATTGAACACATCTCCTAAGGGTCCAGATAAAGTGTTGTGGCTCAAATTCCTGCAGGAATATCATTATGCGTGGTAACAAACACACAAGTTGGTAACAATAATAATAACCTGCAATTGTATAAGAAAACAAAACTCAGCAGTAGGGAAAATGCTGCTTACAGATGCCGGAGATGTTTCATGTAAACTAAGGAGTATGGAATGCTTTGGCTAAAGTTATTCCCCGACAAGTTCCTGTATTTATCAAAGATAAAGAGCAGAGAACTGTTTTTGTAAGAGCATGTATAATTGAGGTAGTTTGTAAAATAGAATTAGCAAATAGGGCTATCTTACAGTTGTGTGACATTAGGAAGTACGAAGTAGGGGATATCGCCATGAATGTGATTTGAGCTAAGGTCCCTAGTAAAAATAGGTGCACAGAATTGGTAAGAAAATAAGGTTGGGACTATATACCATTTACTGAAGTAAGCAATGACATTACTAAGAATTTACTTACAACTGCTTCAAACTTCTTAGATTCGAGAGGTCAAATCCAAGAGTTCCAGTGAGTTCTAGCCCATGAAGTTTACTGATAAAAGTAAAAGAAAAGGTCATTTATTTTAATATTACAATCAGGTAAGATTGAGTAGCTTGAACATTCGAACATGGAATTACAGGTGGATTACTGATGATCCAAAGCACGAAACTCCAGTCCATGATTCGTCACAAGGATCTCCACCATCTAATTTCCATTCCTTCAGCTGCGGTGGGCTGTTCAGGGACCTGTACAGATCTCTAAGAGCTTGGACTGCGTATTGAAAGTTAGATGATTATTTCTTCTTGAAACTGAATTAAACAATCAATCAGAACTCTGTATAGTAATAACTAACAATTTACAAATCCTGCAATGTATATTATAGCATGCACGAAAACTCTGTACTTCTATGCTCAAGAAACCTTAAATTTTATATTTTGTATGATTTTTAGTCATCTGTCCCAGTTTTTCGTAAAGCTTAATTGCCAAAAAAATAAAAATAAAAAATAAAATAATAATAATAATAATAAATAAAATCACTCTGATGTCTAGTTGTCAATAGAAGCCACTCGTTAACCAAAAAAGATACATGACAGAACAAACATGAATATAAATTTAAGAGAATGTCAACAATAAATTGAAGAAATTTTCTCTGATACAGAATGATAAAAGGGAAGTTCAATGAATAGACGCCCATTATCCACAGCGTTCAAGAACAACATATGCAGCAAAAACTTCTGAGAAGGATAAACGAATAAAAAATTTGTTTAAATGTGTACCATCTGTTTTATCCGTAGAGGCCGAGGCTGAGAATGCCAGAATTGCCAAGAAGATAATTGTAATCAGACACGCAATTGGACGAAGTTTAGCCATTCTTTTATCAAGAAATAGAAAGAGCAGTAAATTGATCTTAAAAAAAACCAACAAAGATTTTTCTCCAAATCCCCAAATTTCCCTGAAAATATAAATCATAGTCATGAATATCAAAATTAATAGACGCAAAAAGTAAATGCACAGTACTAAACACATGATGAAGCTTCGCATCACTGAATATGTGAAAATCAAGTAAAGTGTCAGTCCATAGTTTAATTGCAATTGTCAAGCACAAGCCCAATTCAAGCATAAAAATCTTCATCCATAATACAACTATTGTACCGTACCTGGAAACAAACCTGCAGATACTGTAAGTTTGATAGGGGAAGTAAAAACTATTAGCGAAGCACAGAAGAAAGCAATTCGCAATTCCAAGAAATCGTTCAAGAAACTGAATTCACAAGAAATGCTCGCCAACGGACACCGCGCACAAAATTTCTTTGGAGAAACGTAATTTTTGCACGTATACAATAAGTACGTAAATCTTTACATAGACACTTTGTATATTGAAATATAACAGAGAATGAAGGAATTGGAAGTACCTTAGAGAGAGGAGGGAATTTTTTGGAATGAAGTAGATTATAGAGTGGGATCAGTAGTAGCAGAGGAATGAAGAAGAAGAATCTTTGCGTAGCCACTGCCATAATATTGTTAGGTAGTTACAAAATTTCCAAAAGAGGGGATTAAAAAAATGAAAAAAAGAAATAAAAGAGGTAATAGGAGCTTGTTTGATAGATATTTTAATTCAATTAAAATCAATTTTTTTACCATTATTTCACTATTCCAACCATCATTTTTTCATTCTTCTCTCACAGATAGGACTCACTTTATCTCTAACGGTCAAAAAATTAATTATCAAAATTCCTAAATTTTATGCAATTTATCCTATGAGTTTATGCGTGAGGATGACAATGGGACCCTACGTCGAAAAGAGCCCCTTCACCGTCATGTTATAGATTTTTTAGAAGGTGGGATGTGGTCGGAACTCGACGGAATTAAGCCCCTGTCTGACATTTATTATTTTTTTAAAAATATAATATTTTGAATTGTGCATTTTAGAATAATGTGTGCTTTAAAAGTAGTAAAAATTTTGAATTACTTATCCATTTACTCATCTTTCGAAAATTACTTTTCGTCCGTCACTCGCACCAATACTGTTCCTTGCATGAATGGAAACGCCTACATGACTAATAGGCCATCCATCATGAAAGTGGTTTCTGTCAAATTCTTTCCACTCAACAGAGATCGATCATCCTATGTGTCAAAAGGCATGGTTGACTAGGCCAAAGCGCTAACATGTATTCTCCTACTAGAATCAAATCGTTTTCCCATTTTTGAATTCAATAAATCTCCCCCCTTCTTCTAAACACAATTTAGCATTCGTTCTGGAGAATTCGACAAATTCTTCCAAGATTGTCAATAGGATAGGGCCGTCCCTATGCTAAACCAAACTAAGCTATTGCCTTGGGCCTCATATTCAAAGGGGCCAAAGAAATAGGCCCAAAAATCGCCCCAGTCCAAAACCCCTCATATCTCTTTAAAAAGTGAAATTTATTTCTCTAATCATTTTCATCAAAAAATCTATTAATTTCAAATTTCCCACACGCAATTGTTACATCTCGATTTTGTTGAAGGTTTCCAAAAATCTCAAAAAACTCAAGGTAAAGTTTATACTACTATTTTGTCTTTGTTTTAAAAATCTTTATTTATGACACGACAAGATATTTTGGTCTTTAATCTTTTATATTTGAATAATTTGATTTTGGATTGAAAGATTTTCATTGAAAAAAAAAGTTGAAAATGTTATCATTGGCTTCGAATCAATTAAAACTTTTGAAAATAATGGAGTTTTGTTTTAGTAGATTGGGTTTTATTTTATTTTTTTAAATTTTTATAACCTATAGAGAGTTTACAGAAATAATTTGGCGTCGAATTTGCGTTAAATTCATGAATATTTTGGATTTCAGCAATCATTTTTTTTAATTAATCCAAGTTTAACTCGTGTGTGTGTGTGTGTGTGTGTGTATTTCAAGAACCATGATCTATTCTTCGGTCTTTATCAAAACGGCACTATATTATACTGGAATATTGAAGCAGCAAAAACCTATTAGAACAGCAGAAAAAAGATAATTCTTCCAACTTTGGATTGGCTAATCTTTTGAGAAACTCTGCTAAAGGCCTACATTAAATATAGTTGTAATAGGGCTTCTTATTTGGTATTTTGATCCTTTAAGTAGCAAAGCCAAGGAGAAAATTTGGTATAGAGATCAATATCATTGTAGTAGAAACCAATATATAAGTATCATTACTCTTGTTAAAAGATTATGTTTAAGGGCATCAGAATAATTAAACGCTTAGGTCCTCAAAGTTCTTAGAGCCGCCCTATCAAAGGATATTTGTGCCATCATTGTCAATTTCTCCGTTTTAAAAACATCATGGACGGAGAATAACCCTAGTCGTTGGTTTCGAAATTGCGAGTTTATGGAAGATAAGATGCATATGATTTCTTCTTGTGGACACAGCCTCCAATACATTCTACATACTAGCAAATACTGAATGGGTTTTTGTGAAGCAAGAATGAGGCTCAAAATGAAAAGGTGGTAATTTGCACAAGACTTATAATTTATTAGATTGGTTTATAATAATCTTCGGCTACATCATTATTTGTCTTGTGGTCTAAATGTGATCAGATAGTTGTATGTAGATTGAGTAGCTTTATTGTAGTATTTTGATTAGTATGGTGTATGATCTAATGATTGATAGTGTTAGTTATAATGTGGGTAACATTGTGTTATTGAAGTTGTAATCTTCGTATGTGAACTGAGTGGTGTAACAATGTTAGTTATAATGCAAAACAAATTAGGATGTGAAGTGTCCAGGTTTTGGTATTGTACTCTATATTTGGATGTGTGTACAATGGGTAGTTTATGCCAATGTAATCCACCTTTCGGATGTTCTATGGTTAGTTAGAGAGATAAAGATTTAATAATGAGACGAATTGTTTTGGCGAAGATACCAAAACTGCTGTATTGATATCCTTAAATACACAAGAATTTAACAATTTATAGAAATCAAAGGAGTGATTGACTTTACATCTAACTCATTACAGAATTAGTTAATCTAACATCCTTCCCATCGCAAATTGATAGGGAGGAGAATGACCATCAATTTGGATTGAAGAACTTTGAAATGGTTAGCTATATGGCCTTTAGTAAATATGTCAGCTAATTGATCTTGTATAGCAATATGGCGGACTTAGATGTCTTTATTCACCACCTTTTCACGAACAAAATGGTAATCAACCTCTACATGTTTGGTTTTTGCATGAAACATAGGGTTTGAGGCTAAGGCAATAACACTGATGTTGTCCGTAGAAAGTGTGACTCCTAATTCACGCAGCAACGTCCTAATCCAATATAATTCAGCACAAGCAATGGCAATAGAAAGATATTTGGATTCAGTGGATGATTTGGAGATAACATGTTGCTTTTAGACTCCATGAAATAAGATTTTTTCCCATAGACATGCCATAACCAGTAGTGCTCTGCCTATCATATAGACTTCCTGTGCAGTCGACATCATAGTATGCATTAATCAGAAAGGAATGTGGTCTATAGAATAAATCGAGGTCCACAGTAGCCATCAAGTAGAAAAGTACTCACTTGAGTGCACACTAGTGTGGTTGACGCTGTTGTTGCATGAAACAATTGATTGATGGCATAGTAATGTCAGGTTTGCAAATTGTGAGATATTGTAAGGCTCCAACAATTTGTCGATATTTAGTAGGATTATTCAGTAAAATCTCATCGTCAGATGACAGTTTAGCTCATGAGATCGTTGATGAGGAAAGTGGTTTAGCCCCTATCATATTAGTACAGTCAAGAAGAACATTAATGTATCTTGCTTGACGGATATGAATACAACGTGAATCACTATCTGCTTTCACTACTAAAAAGTAGGATAATGTACCAATATCTCTGACTTGAAAGTTTTGTTTCAAATGGTTGATGAGCTAATCGATAGCTTGAGGATGAACCTGTCACTATTATGTCGTCAACATAAATTAGAACATAAAATTTCAAGCTAGTAGTTTAAAGAATGAATAATGAGTAATCAAAGAAGATTCAAGGAAGCTAAATTCGATCAGTTTCTCGGATAATCATCTGAACGCAGCACGAGGAGATTGTTTTAGGCCATATAAAGATTTATGAAGTATGTAAACAAAGTCAGGATTAGCTTCATCAATAAAGCCTCTTGACTGCTCCATATATACCTCATTTTTAAGAAATTCGTGCAAAAAGGCATTGGATATGTCATACTACTTAATTGCCTAGTTGAAAGTCACTACAAGAGATAAAACTAATCTGATGGGGGTCAGTTTAATAACAGGGGACAAAGTTTCATGATCATCAATGCCAAGAGTTAGATCAAAGTCTTTACCCACTAATCTTGCCTTACAACGTTCAACATCTCCATCTGATTTTCTTTTTAGTTTGAAAACCCATTTGTTGCACAACTTTCTTTTGAAAGGGTCATGGACATAAAGATCAAGTTCCATTTTCCATCAAAGCATCAAAATCTCTTCCCATAGCAGTATACCACTCTAGAAAAGACACTGCATTTGTATAACAACTCAACTCTTTTTCCTAGTATACAACTGATAATAAGCATAAAGATGACGTGTAGAGAAGAATTTATAATCTCGGAACTATTTAGGTGTGGCATTACCAGCCTTGGATCGATTCATAATTTCTTGAGTGGTGGAAAGAGTGGGACAGATGGCTTGTTGAGTAGTTCGAGAGCTTCTAGGAGTAGTGCATCTGATTGGTAGTTTGAATCACAAAAAGGTAGGGAAGGCTAGATTTCAACAGTTGCAGACAGAGGTACAGTATGAGGAGATTGAAGGTCTTTGTAGAAACAGACAAGTCGTTGGAAATATTTGGGAATGATACTGTGATAGTAGCAGAAGAAAGGTTAGATAAAAAATCAATAGGCAATAAATTATTACTTGGCAAAATAGGCTGAGAGATAACGTGAGAAGTACTAGAATGTTGCATACCTTCCTAGGACCTTGGGATGAAGATTTATCAACTGCTGGGAAAGAATTTTCATCGAAGATTACATGTCTGGAGATGTAAACTCTGCCAGTATCGGGGTCAAGATACATGTACCCTTTTGTACATTTGAATATCTTAAAAAATGCATTGCTTGTTTCTTTAGGCTAATTTGTGTGGTTGATATGGTTTGAGAAACGGATAACAGGAGAAACCAAACGTTCTTAAGTGAGAGTAATCAGGTTTTTGTCCTTTAAGAAGTTGGTAAGGACTTTGGCGGATAGAACTTTGGTGGGCAGTCTATTTATGAGATAAGTAGTTGTATGGAAAGCGTTAACCTAGTATTGTTGTTGGAGATGCGATTGAGCAAGTAAAGTAATCCCAAGTTCTTGTATATGTCGATGTTTTCTTTAAGAAATTCCATTTTGCTAAGATTTACAAGGGCAACTTAAGCAGTCACAACACCAAAGGTCTACATCTTTCATATAGGAAAGAGCCTCCCACCTTGGAAATACTTGGTGCTTTGCCAAAACAGCATTTGGAGTCTGTATTTCTTCAACCCATTGTGAAAGAGGTTTATTATCAAATTCTCTGGAGGGTACTCCAACAATGACTTTATTTAATTCATTCGCTATGTGATTTGATTCCATGGTTTTACTCCCTGGAGCCTCCAGAGAATCTGCAGAACCTAAAAAAAAAAAGGCATTGTCAGTAGAAACGAAATCAACTAGGGAAGGAATGAAAAATATCACGTACAATCTAGATAAATGCAATTTTAACAAAATTCTAATTGTATCCAAGATGCCAGAAAGTTGAACTTTCTTTATGCGACTAAATGAAGCACACAAATCTTCATGTGTGCAAGTGATTATAATCAAATTTGAATGTAAGTATCAGCCAATCTTCATGTGTACAGTAAGAAATTATTTAAGCACAAAGCATACAAACATCATTTATTCAAAACTTATTTATTTGTAAGCAATCTTGTAAGCTCAGCCAAGCATACTCCTAGGAAGTATGGCAATAACTCTGGGTTTCGATGCCTAATTCTACTAAAGCATTTCGCGAATAGAACATTAGTCACATTTTTATCTTAGACATTCAGCTAGAGCAATAATATGGGGTTCTAACCATAATTCTCTAAAAGACTGCCCAACATGTTATCTCTATTAATCAATATTTTCATATATACACAAATTATAGTAACACAATTCGAAATTAAAATAAAGTGATACTAATCTGAACCCATTGAATTTACGATGTCAAAATAATACTGCTACCATCTAGTCTTAAAAGGCTTTGAGTAATTATTTCTCAAGGTAAAACATATTTTGTTCTTCCAGAATCAACACCTCTATCATGTAGGAGCCAACAACCATGTCATCCACCAAGATTCTGGACAATATTCAACTTAAACTTACGAACAACTCCATGACCATGTCAGCGCGCTGAGGTATTGTCGCAACTTAAAAAATCAATTTCCATAGCTCCGACACATAAGTATATGTGGTGTAAGCACTGCAAACACAAGGCTCTGTCATTATTCTATTTAAAAGTATTAAATCAAAGCTGATGCATAATGGTCAAAATACAAAACAAATAACCTATGGGACACGAGAAGAAATAGAAGGCATGCTAAACTGCAAATTCAGTTCATTTCAAGGCATGAAATTAAATTGAAGCACCAAATGATGATTGAGAAGACATAGGATCTGATAAAAATAAAAATCTATGAGCATTAGCAACAAAAAACTAAACCAAAAGGGCCAAGAAAAGATTTCTCCATGATAATGCATTATATATCAGAATCAAAATAAATGACTTCTTGATGATCTATCAGATACCATTGCAACTTCAAAATGTCTCTGTTAGTAAATCTTCTTTTACCCACAAAATTTTAAAGCAATAAATTATGGTAGAATTTATTAATAACTAACAAAAATCAATATTCAATGAAATTAAAAAAAAAAATTGATGGTTTTAGATGAGGAAATGCTCTAATAACACAAAGGAATATAAAGAAGCTTAAATAAAATAAACATGTATATAAATATAAGAAAGGGAATTAGCACGACAACTAAAAGAAATCCAATTAATCACCAGCCAAAAAACTAGAATTTCACATTGGTCGAACCAATCGCTTTTAGGCTGACGATTTTCTTTCATTATTCGTACCCCACTCTTCATCAGCCTCGTTAGAGTTGACTGATACAGCACCATCTATTGAGTCAGCATCCACCACAACAGCCTCTTCTTGGCCCTCCTCATGTCATGCTCTTTTTCTTCTACATCATCTTGCCCACGCCCACCCCTCTTGTGCCTCCTCCTCTCCATTATGCTTTGCAACCTGGAGAAAATAACAAAAACCAACACTCAAAACCAACTTATAGATTGAATAACAAGTAATCTAAAAATATAGTTGGAAAATCAACAATATCAACACCTGAAGCATTCTCAATTGATCCGGATTTTCTCTTAATCATAAAGCCCAAATTCCAAAATTAGAAATCCCTAAATCAAAAAATCCTAAATTGGTAAACACAATTAATCACAGGAATGAATAATACCTAAATCAAAATTCAAAAAACTAGGATAAAACATTAACATAGAGTTGGGCCACTGTATAGAGACGGAAAATGTAGACCATAGAGTTCCAGCGACGACGGGAGATGATCGGCACTGTGTAGACGGTGGACGTGAGCAATGGATTAGCTCAACTACTCAAGAAGTAATGTGTAGACTTCGGAGTGGAGAATCGGTAAAGGTGGAGCGCGAGAGAGAGACATGGTCACGTCCGCAGCCAAGGGCGAGAACTGGGAAGGAATACCCAAATTGTGAAATGGGAATTATCTAAGTTAGGTTAATATTTTAAAGAAAGGGGCGAGATTCTTCGCAACGTTCGTGTTTAAGAACGTTGTGAAAAGACTTATAGCAACAATTATATACACGTTGCGAAAGGTTACTTTTCGCAACGTTCGTTGAACGTTGCAAAAGAGCATTTTAGCAACTAGCGTTGAACGTTGCAAAAGTGTTATATTTTTGCAACGTTCATTGAACGTTGCAAAAAGTTAAATTTTTCACAATGTTCAGTGAACGTTGCCAAAAGTGAGATTGGCAACATTCATCTAAATAACGTTGCTAAAGCTCAATAAAATTAACCAATCACAACATTCACATATAGAATGTTGCCAAAAACTCCTTTAGCAACATTCAAACAATGAATGTTGCCTTTTGAGTGTTGCAAATGAGCATTTTTGGTGTAGTGAGTGGTGTAAAAAATTCTGAAATTGTCAGAAATGTATTCTCCACCATTGTCAGATTGAATTTTTTTATTTTAAGTGAAAGAGGATACAACCATGTAAATCTCGTAAAATCATCAATAAATATAACATAATATCGACATTTTCCACTAACATTACAGGGAAAGTCCATACATCAAATGAACAATTTCTAATTGAGTACTTGATTGTTGATTAGATTCTTGGAAAGGTAATTTCTTTGACTTTCCTATTTGACAAGAGGAACAAATGCCTTCTTATTCTTACTACCTTTAAGAAGAATGGAATTTCAACAATTGATATAAGCGTTGGTTGAGGAGCTCATTCTTTGCCTTCAACCTTCTACAAGTCTTTCCTCCTCATTGTCTCGCCTTTGTTGGGTGCCATGCCTATTGGGATGACTCGCCTCATCATTCCTAGATTACAGCCCTTGCCTAGAAGTTGCGTCCCTTTGCGGGCGATTGTTTCTTCTTTAATTATTTGGGTGCTTAGCGACATCTCTACATCCAGCAGTGTTGTGGCTATAGGAATAGTGGTACGTACAATAGAGAGGTTCTTCATCCCCCTTTCTAGGTTCGGAGCCTCGTCCCCTGCCTCTTCCCGTTTGAAAGAACTATTGGTAAGGCCTCCCTTGATAAATTTCTAGAAGGTCACCTCCTCGTAAGCCAAAGTAGGAACCGCATTCAATGTTGTTATAGCTAATGCTTGTCCTAGGTTGAGGGAGGTCAAAGGTTCGACCTGGTGGTCCATTAAGTGAGAGGTGGAACCTCTTCCTATCTGCATTTGTGGTAGTGGGAGGCCTCAACTTGCCCTATTCCAGTGATTTCTCAACTCTTCATTGATGATCTCACGCCTTATAATTTTCAGTAAGGCATCATAACTGGTAGGATCTTTGTTCTACACATCTTTCCAAAAGAGGAAGTTCATATCTAGTCCTCTTCTTAGGGCTATTAAAGTCTCCATATCCATGACTTGCACGCAGTAGGTCATTTCGTCGGTGAAACGGGATAAGAAATTTTTTAATGATTATTCTTATTGTTGCCTCATATCTTGTAGGCTCTAAATAGGTCTTTCGCCTTCTTTACTCCTAGCAAAGCATTTAAAGAAAGCCTTCTTAAAGTCTGGCCAGCTCCGGATGCTTCTTTTCGGGAGCTTGTTTTACCATACTTCAATAGCTCCACTCATAGTTGAGTGCAAGGCTCTACACTTCATTACGAAGGTAGCTCTTCTTAGGCTCATATGAGTTTTGAAGTTGTTGAGGTGTTTTGTAGGATGGTCTCTCCCATTATATTTTAGAATTTTAGGAAACGTGAAGTGGTTGAGGACAGGGGCATTCAAAAATGGCAGATTGTCATCATCATCATCATCAGCGTTCTAGGATATTTGCGGCTCGTCAGAATCCTCATCTTCTCTGACTTGGGCTTTCTGAGGTGGTCGAGATGGTCATGCTTGATTCCTTACCTATCTGCTCTTCTCTTATGCCTATTTTTAGGTGGAAGATTGATGTTATCAATTTGCCTTTCAAACCAAGGCACCTCCGACTGCTTACTTCTAGATAAAGGATGTTGAGCTTGCCTATTCCTAGGTTGACCTGGGATCAACCTATCTAAGGTGCTTACTAACCTTTTAGGCGCATCTTCTAGATCATAGTTTGGAGAAAAAGTGAAACGGACCTCATGATACTGATCAGTGGCATAGTTGGTGGATGTATCAATCCCAACTTTCCTTTCTTGAGGGGCTTCCTCTCTAGGATACTGTTGATACCCTGCCATTTAGCTTTGGACCTTGTCCTCACCATTGTATTAGTTTCCTTCGAAAAATGCATTCCCCTAAGCTATGTATGGGGAAACTGGTTATCCTCCTGGCTTGCAATACCTTAACAGCTCCTACATGGTGAGATTCTGTTGAGTTATGTTTCTCGTATTTTTGGCCATGGTGGCCACTTTCCTGGTAAGTCTAGCAGCTATCCTAGATCCTCCCCTTGGTCCACCTCGCCTATATGGTTGGTGGAATCTATGGCGAGATATCAGAATAACGTGCGAGGGTTTCCTTCTTCATGGTGTTCCCTGGTTCTTCGAGGTGCTGAATCCTCATTGCTAGTACTCATAATAGTGTTTCACGTTGTTTCAAAGCTAATCAATGCTTCAATTTTTAAGGGATGTAAATATTAATTGAAGGTTTCTCTTGGTGATTCTTTCTTCAAAAATAACTCCTTTTTTCAAAGGTAAGAAATTCCTTCACACAAAGATTGCTAACTTTTCTCTATGGGACTTTTGTGGTTGACAGTAAGGTTTCCACAAACGGCGCCAATCTGTGACCTCTTTTTTGCAATGCCCACATGGACAATAGATTTGGAGCCCACTCGCATCCATGCAAGAAAATCTCAGCATGTTTGGACCGGAGATTTGATCGGAAGGTTGTTGCTGCGCTAATGTACGTGGGAGATGCTTTATGACATGAGACCAAAACGTTCGGACGCCGACAATATGATCAAAGATGATTGCAAACTCACAAACAATTCCACCAAAGTAGAAGTAATCTAAACTTAGGAAAATTAATATCAAATGAGCAAGAGAAGAAGTTAAATGTGATATTAATCATGTAACGTTTGTATTTATGTTTGCCAATCCTTTACAATGTTATAAAAGTTGCTATTTGTAGAGTTCAGGCCAACGTGGTCACCGTTGAATCAGATCTATGTGGCTCCATCTAATTAACAGAAGTCTCACATCACTCTGTCATACATTAACAAGAGGTCAGCCACCTTACATTCTTAGGCTGACATGTCTGACATTTATTAATACAAATGTCACATCAATCATTCCTAAAGATACTCATCAAACCTGCTTTAAGGGTGGTAAACACTTGGACCTTTAGAATGAGAGCTTTGGATGTAAAAGGGTTTAGCTTTAGAAGGCAACTCCTCAGTAGAGCTTGACAGAAGAACCCCTGGTAGAGATAGTATTTTGGCCAAAGAGCATCTTTTCTTTATTTTGACTTGATTGCAGGGATGGCAACGGTTCGGTTCGGGGTCGGTTCGTCCAAAACCATCACCGAACCATCAATATTTTGGTCATATCATAACCGCACCATAACCACGAAAGTCGGTTCAGTTCGGTTTCGGTTCGTATCTCGGTTCGGCTCGATTCGGGTCGTTAATAACCACGAAAATAAATTATTTTTAATTGGTCCATCTGTCGAATTAAAATGAAAACAAAAACATGATACTAAGTTAATGTAGCGAACAACAATACATCCCAAATGAAAATGCAAAAAAATCCCAATTCTCAAACACAGTTACACAAAATCCAAATTTAACAAACAATATTCAATAACTCAAAAAGCTTCAACTTCAATTCATATTCAATCTTCATTCTTCTCCACAACTCTTACTGGCATCCGTCAAAACTCAAAGTCGATTCCTATGTAGTATATAAGAAATGTAAGTAGAGTAATAAATCAATAATCCATAATGTTTTTAACTAAATATTTAAACAAATGTACCTCTTCGTCAACATCCTCGTCATCAAACTTTGCATAAGCTCCGGAATATGATGAAGGACCAGAATTTTCTACACACGAAAGAGGAAAAAATTAGCAATAAAAGAAAGTGCATAAATAACAAACATAAAACAATACATCCTACCATGAATATCATACCAAAGCCAATCTCGAGCACACATTAAAGCTTCTAAAGTCTTCGGGTGAAGCCTATTTCTATGTGGGCTCACAAATCTACCACGTGTACTAAATGATGACTCGGATGCAACAGTAGATACTGGAATGGCTAATAAATCTCTTGCAACCTTCTGTAAAGTCAGATATTTTATTGAATTTGCTTTCCACCATGTCAATAGATCAAAACCGTCCACCCTAGGCAATACTTGCTCATCTAGAAAAACATCGAATTCTGTTTTTACATGATCAGCAGTAACAGAAAGGCTAACAAATGTATCAAAACCAGCCATGCGAGAATGTTTTCCACTAGTAGTAGACGACTCTGATTGTGAAGATGATGGAAACAAAGATGTATTTTCTGTAGAACGATGTGATCTCTTGTACTCTTTGAGCAACTTATGACCAAATGCTCTAACCTTTTCAACCTCTTCCTGAGCTTCATCTCCAAAAATCAAAGGAAAATAGTATTCAACTAGTTTCATCTTGTATCTAGGATCCAATATAGTTGCAACAGCTAGAATTTCATGCATGCCACTCCAATATTTATCAAACTTTTCCTTCATGCTTGACGCCATCCATTTGACTTCATCGCAAGATGATGTGCTCCAATCACGGATTGCCAACTTTATGTCACAAATATTGGGAAAGTACAAATTGGCAGTAGGATATTTTGTTCCTGAAAATAATTCAGTCGCTTCATACAATATCTCCAACTTATCACAAATATATGTAGCCAATTCCCAATCATTCTCACTCGATACACTTTTGTAATGAGGCTCTCTTTGCCTTAGTCGAGGAAAAAGTTCTTTGTAAAGCAAAGCAGTATGAATCATTAGATACGTAGAGTTCCATCGAGTCTTGCAATCTAATAATAACTTTTTTCCACAAGGGATTTTCATTTGTCGTGCAACTGCCTCAAAAGTTTCAACTCTTTTTGGTGTTGCTGACCAATATGAAACACTATCACGAATTCTCTCAACACTCGGGCTAATGACATCCAAACCATCCTTTACTATCAGGTTCAATATGTGTGCACAACACCGCAAGTGGAAAAATTCACCATTCAACAATAAAGAACCAAGAGAAAGCTTATCTAACATAATGTTAATCATAGCGTCATTCGTGGTGCAATTATCAACAGTCAATGTAGACAATTTCTGATCAATATTCCAATCAAATAGACAATCCATTAACACAGTAGACAGTGACTCAGCAGTGTGGGGACAAGGGACATATATAAATCTGTATGGATATGAAAAAAAGTTCGTAAGATAACTTAAAATTTCAGAAAATACGATAGTAGCTTAAAGTCTATTTTATAAAACTATTGTACATCAAAATTCGGCTCTGAAGCCTCCAAGAATCATCTATGTAATGTGCAGTGATAGCCATAAATCACTTCTTTTGATTGGATGTCCACATATCAGTGGTGACTGCTATTCTACTATTGGTCCTCTCTAACAAGCCCATTACTTTTGTTCTCTCATAATTATAAATTTTCAAGATATCAGCCTTGATGGTATTACGAGAAACAGCTTTAAATAATGGTTGAATTGTATTACAAAACTTTCTAAACCCAGTATGCTCAACCATTAACAGAGAATATTCGTGTAGGATGATCATATTTGCAAGTTCCGTCCTACCTTTCTCTTGATCAAAATTAAATGCTCCCAGCAACTTAATACAGTCCCACGCTGACCAAGTCACTCCAAACCAATTCAAAATTATATGGCCATTCAAACCAATTAAAGAATCAACTAATGGACTTGGTTCCATAAAGAAAGTCTTAACCATATTGCATCATTTCAATTGAGGTTTTCAATCTAAAACAATTTAGAAGAGAATGAAAGGCGTGAAGTGCTGGGAATTAGTTGGAGGCACTCAATTTTTATGGAAAGGAACTGCATAATAGAAGAAGTTAAAGAAACAAAGGAAGGTCATATCTATATCTAATCAGAAACTACAGATTGAACCTGTGGAGATGTAATGCCAATATAGTGGTTTAGAAAAATTACAGCACATGGATGTCATTTAAAATTGTGGTAAAAACAAATATAAGCACCCAATGTAGCAAATAAAGATTTATTTTCCATATCATAACATCTCCTAGAGGAGCAAAGAATTAAACCTGTGAAATCAATTCAGTGTCAAAAGGCACAAAATTGTCCAGTCCCATCTTACTCTATAGGTAGCTCGTGTGTGCGTCTGTGCGTGTGTGTGTTTATATCCGATATTATTAAGAATTCAATTGCATTACAAGGCAAAAATACATGCAGAATTAGGGAAATAAGGATTGAATTCGTGACATATCAATTAAATCTTGAATGTCAGGAACATATAGTTGCCTTAATGCTTTAATCAGTCCAAAGTTGCAATGCCTTTGTCTACATTAACAAAAGCATTTCTGACTTTTCAACCAAATGATATAATGGCTAAAATTACGTAGATAAAATGCATTAGAAACTAGTTAACCACTTATGAACACTCATTACAAGCCTTGAGACATCGTGGATAGACAATTATGTGGATAGATGCTACGAACAATTGAAGAATGCCCCTAAAAAGGTTCAGTATTCAGACAAATTCTTTCATGTCCTTAATTTATATTAACTACTTAGAAAACAAAGCATAACTTCTTTCAATCATTTCATCAAACACTTTCTTTGCAAAACCCATTTTCCCTAATATCCCATAATACTAATGCAGTGAATTAAATCCATACTTCAACATGGGCGTGCACTTCAGTTCCTTCAAATATAGAAAAACTCAAATACAGCAATAGCAGAAGAAGATGATTCGGTATTTCATTTACCTCAAATAGTGGTAGGACTGTCGGAGGCAGGAGCAGTGAAGCTCGTGGCTGTGTGCTTTTTTGTTGTAGGGTGAACCGGTGATGTCGTGAAGTTAACTGTCTGGACTCTGGAGGCGATGAGGCGTGGAGCTGTGGTTGCCGACTGCGTGAGTGTGGTCTGTGTTTGTCTGTTTGATTTCACTGATTTGTGAAGTAAGGGTAAGGAGTAGGGTTTACACAATTACACTCTCATAAGTCATATACCTGAAGGTCCCGAACCCGATTCTATAATTTCTTATGGGTTATGGTAACTGGGCTGTGGGGAGTTGGGCTGGACGACTGGTATAGTGAATGTATTGGGCTGGGCAGAATTTTATTTTGGGCTGGATAAAAATAGTGGAAAGTCCAATAATTATTATTATTATTTTTTTATTTTTTTTTACGGGTAATCGGTTCGGTTTCGGGGCAAGGGTGTAAATACCATACCCGCCCCGCCCCATAGCGGTTCAGCAATATCAAATACCATATCCGCCCCATTGCACCATCGGTTCGATTTTTTCGCCCCATTCGGTTCGGTTAACCACGGTTTTCGGTTTTGACAATTCGAATTGCCATCCCTACTTGATTGACTACCAGATGTCTACATGTAGTGCCTCCACGTGGCTTCCACTGGAGCTTTGTACATGAGGAGTAATATCATTTATTCCATTCCTTCAAATGCTTCGAAAGCAATCAAAAGAAGAACATGTTCAAGCTATCACGAGGAAAATTAGAGTTCAAACTATTTGAAATCATTATACAGAAGAAATTGACAAAGAAGAATCAAATACCTACCACGGATGAAGAACAAGTTGTTTTGTCTGAATAATAAACAAAGGTTAATCAAAAAGAATAGTCAAATGGTCTACAGGTTAAGGCAATCATTCTTGTTAACAAACACACACCTCTAGTCACATTCCTTCAAAGGTTGCATAATAATAAATTGGAAAACCATTTCAAGAAGTTTTTTAATGCTTTCAAACAACTTTAAGTCAACATTCCTTACATTGATGTCATTCTACAAATTTTTTTGAAAGAAATGATGATCGAGAAGAGAAATCTATCAATAAATGAGTAGTGGCATTGACAGAAAAGTCCAATACAATCCTACAGCACAAGCTCCATCTTAAATTGAAAGATCTAAGGAGTTTTCACTTTATCTCTTTCTATAGGAAATTCACATAATATTAATATTTTAATTGATTCTGGATCAAGTATCAATATAATGCCTTTGTCTATATAGAGGAAATTAAGATTAGGAGACCTTAAAGTAATTTCAATAATTCTACAACTGGCTGACATGTCACTTAAGCATCTTTTGGAGTAGTTGGGGATATGCTCATCAAAGCTGAAGATCTCATCTTTCCAACTTATTTCATTATCCTTAATATAGAAGAAGTTCAAGGCATGCCGTTCATTTTGGGAAGACCATTTTTAACACTAGACGTGCATTAATAGATTTTGAAAAGAGTGATGTAATATTAAGGGTGAAAGAAATACAACAAAGTTTCACCATAAACACTCTACTCAAGTAATCACCTTACATTAAGGAGTACAAAAGGATTGACCATGAAGAAAATGATGATTATGAAAGTTATCACTACAAAAAAGAATTGCTGGATTGGTTGGAACAATAATGGACGATTGTGAAAACTTTAAAATTTGGAAGACCAAAGATTAATAAAACTAATATATATGCCAGTACAACCAATGGAAGTTGAAAACACCATATTCAAACCACCATGACTAAAATAACAAAGTTAAGCTAACGGCTATAAACAAGCTTTTATTGAAAAGCAATCCAATTTTCATTCCTTTTATTTATTTAGTTTTCTAGAGTCCAGATTAGCAAAGTTTATTTCTTTTAGTCGTTTAGGGGTCCTACATCCCCATATTTTCCTATATGTTTTGTTTGAGCTTAATATAAATCGTTCCATATGATGATTATTTTCTATTCACTTTGTAGAAACATGACACTACCACAAATCTATTCTGGACAAGGAATAATGGATTGAAAGATAGTGGACTTATATGCTAAACCAAATAACCACTAAAAAAGAATACGTAAACCAATTTTAGGATAGTCTGATTGTCTAAGGTCAATAAGATAAAAATGATGTGAAAGTTTGAAGTTAGGGGTTAGTTCTTTAGAATGAGAATTTAATGTGTAGCATTGTAGTAATCATTATACAAATAAGAAAAAAGTTGACATGTTGTGAAGCTACCTTAGAAAAAATCCCAATGGGAATACTTATTGAAAATTCCAAAAAAGAATACTCAAAAAAGGATTAAGCTAATGCATGAAATAAAATATAGCAAATTTGAAAAAAAAAAAAAAAAAAAAAAAAGGAAGAAGAAGAAGAAGAGGCCCTAAATGTCTTGATTAAGCCCCAAATACTTGTTTGAGAAAATTAGACCTTTAATAATGGATTATTAGTTTAGTTGATTCTTAAATATTGAAGCAATCAGAAATAAAGAGAATCCTCATTGTTGATGTGTGAGTTGCAATTAATAAAATTCAACCAAACTAGAGAGTGTGAGTTAATATATGAATTCATCTTCAGATCATACATTAAGAGAAGAGTTAGAATAATAAGTTTGAGGGTGTGCATCTCATGAGATAATAGAGGAATTTGACCATCGAAAGTCGAAATTTGAATCACTTTATAAATTATAATGCTTTACATGAATCTTCACGCGCTCACACACATCAATTTCGCATTGAATGTGTAATAGTTGATTTCAACATTATGGTTTTAAAGCTATTATAACTTTGATACAGAATTTCCAGTCCTAAGACCAATGCCAGATTATTTAATCATGTTTGTTTAGAAGTTTAAGTTATATTTTGTTTAAGGACAAATTTTTCAAATTTGAAGGTGTCAAAATAAACTTATCTAGGTCAATAAATGAGATTTATTATTGTATATTTTGATGAATTATAGCTAATTAAGTATATAATTCGTTTATTAGGTAAAATTCGATACAACTTGAAGAAAATAGACAAAATGAGTGAAAAGTGATGAGAAAATAGAGGAAATCCAAAGTTTAGAAATGAAATTGTAAGTATTCAATAGTTGATTCAGACCACAAAATATTGATTGAAATGGCATAGGATTAATTGGATATAGTTAGAAGTCAAAAGAGTGAAATATAATCAAAGTACTTTTGCAAATCAATGTCCAGCCTCTAATTTTTTGTATAGCAAACGACTAATTATAAAAATTATATCTAGACGAATTGTAGTCTTTTGAGTGATCTTACTAATGCATTTTGAATTATTTTAATCAAATATTGAAAGAGAAAGTTATGATAAAAATACTAATGACCACACATATCCACTTTTCCTCAACACACAAGCTACCCTTTTTTCAAACCCATGATGTGAAGTCTATAACAGTGTACGCATGGTGAAGTATATGGTGTGGATGCACAAGTTAACTTTCATCAAATGGGCCTTTTTTTTTTTTTTTTATTGAAACTCTTTTCGAACCAACTTGGGACTCGGTTTTGACCTAAATTCCAACTCCTATAAATATTAAATATAGAACGTGGACAAACATTAAGGGAATCTTTTTCAGCCTCTTAATACACATCCATACAATCAAATTCATCAAGAATAAAAGGCGAATTCATAGCTTTTTTGAGAAAATATCAACATAGCAAGAAATTAAAGGACAATTGCATTAAATTTCGAGCTTGAAATTGAAGACCAAGATATCTTGCATTTATTATGTTTTGGATGAAATCTATTCATTACTCTCCTTGTAATTTATATAAAATATGCTAGTCTATGTATCCTTGTTGGTATTGGATGAAGATGAACAATTGTTATTTTTTTTTTTTAATTCAAGACAAATAGTTTAATTATTCTTGTTTTTCTAGATTAGTCTTGCATTCTCATTGTATTAATTAATTGCTTGGTCATTAATTAGATACTTGCTTATTTTAGGTTGAAAAGTTCATAATTAAGTTTATAACGCTGCAAGATTAATACATGGACAATGGATGTTAGGAAAATAATATTGTGCGTGCAATCTTCTAGATAATCATGTAATTTATTGCATTTTATTCATTCAAATACATGCTAGAAATAGGAACGGGTAGTAACAAGAATAGACTTAATTTATCTTTAAAAGAAAATTAAATATAATAGATTTATCGATTGTCAAGAATGCATGAATAAAACTAAATTATATAATTAAGAATTAAAGTAGATGGAAATAAACGAATTTGGAAATTCAATACAATCATCCATTCATTTATACAAACAAAAGTATTTTCATATTTCGTAAAATAATTTAGAATAAATAACAAAATCATCTCTTTTGTGTAACATAATTCAAATTCAATACAAGACTAGTACACTTTAATTGAAATTTATTCGTCGTAGGACGATGCTCTAACTCATCACATTTATTACTTGACAATGGTATCCTACGCTTGCAAATTTTGTTCGAACATTATTCTCAACTATATATTGAAGTAGTTGGTTACGATTAAGATTATAAATAAGGTCCAATGCTTAGTAAAATTTAATTCAGCAATTTATCCAAAACATTGTCTTGCGGTTTGTTCTCACCCAAAGTAGAACACTTTATTCTATGCGATTGCTAACAAGCTCCTCATTGGGACCTTATCATTTGGTATTGGAGCAAGTTGGCAATAGTGAACAACAAAAAAATAATCAAAATCTTGGAAGTTGTGCTGGTAGTTTGCAGGATGGCATTCACTTAATAAAGCTTGGGGTGACCGGTAAGCTACAGCAGTTGGAAGAAATGATCAACAAGTTGTCTGAAATGATTTTTACTACCAAAGGAACATCAAATCATAGCACTCATGGTCAGCTCATCACAATCGAATTGTGAGGAGGCTGAAGATGGTCGACAAGTTTTCTCATCCAAAATGGAAAAATTAGAATTTTTACGTTACTTAGAGATGACCCAACTGAGTGGTTCAGTCGGGCTGCACAATTCTTTGGATATAAGATACAACAAAAACCCTCTTTGGCATCTTGCCACCTTGAGAGAGGCCAACCAATGGTGGCAATGGCTACGATGAGCTTATAGGGAAAAAGAATGCTTAGTGATATGTATGTTTTCAAAGAGAACTGTAGGCTTGTTTTGTTCCCATAGGGTGTGAAGATTATGATGAAGCTTTGTCTAGAGTGAGATAGGCCAGTTTCCTTCACAATTACTAGAAGAAATAAGAAAGGCTGGGCAACCATGTTCACAGCTGGATATAGAAGGCCTTCTTAGGGACATTTATGGGTGGTTAAAACTCGAGACATTCAAAGTTATATGTTTAAACTAAAAACACTAAAAGAAGCCATCAATTTGCTATAAAG
The DNA here is from genome assembly GCF_002742605.1 of Olea europaea var. sylvestris. NCBI lineage: Eukaryota > Viridiplantae > Streptophyta > Magnoliopsida > Lamiales > Oleaceae > Olea > Olea europaea. Next base: position 6,653,467 of record NC_036245.1, on the reverse strand, counting down.
GATTATCAGCTACATGACAAAAGAAGTTCTTGCGGCCAACACCTATCAGTCGCACACCAACAGCGCAACCACTTACTACTCTAGCAATACCAAAGATGCTAATCAAAATTGTTGGGTGGTATTGGCCTTTCTCACCTGAAAAACTAGCTCAGATGTGAGGTTTTCCCTTAAGTATAAACTGAATATCAACCGCATCTACAATCAATGTGTGACAACCTCAACAATCTTTCCCTCACACATTGGGCTTTGCGGGAAAACAAACATGTCTCCCCCCACACATCAAACCCTACGGGAGACCAAACTCGTCTCCTCCTTACACAACGGGGCTTGCAGGAGACCAAACCCATCCCCCCCCCCCCACACAAACCCGTATCTCCATGACTGCTGGATTGGAGACTTGTTGATAAACCATGCTCTGGTGCCATGTTAAAACTATTGTTGAGGTTGTCCCACATCGATTGTGGATGAAGTTAGTATTCTGTTTATAATTATGAGGGAAAGTCTCACCTCTTGAACTAGTTTTTGGGATAAGAAATGTCCAATACCACCCAATACATGGTATCAAAACTCATTAAACTCTGACAAATTATTCGATCTGATTAAGACTCAATAAATTAACATACGAATTTCAAGATTGGTCTGTTACCCCTCCCCCCCCCCCCACACAAACCCGTATCTCCATGACTGCTGGATTGGAGACTTGTTGATAAACCATGCTCTGGTGCCATGTTAAAACTATTGTTGAGGTTGTCCCACATCGATTGTGGATGAAGTTAGTATTCTGTTTATAATTATGAGGGAAAGTCTCACCTCTTGAACTAGTTTTTGGGATAAGAAATGTCCAATACCACCCAATACATGGTATCAAAACTCATTAAACTCTGACAAATTATTCGATCTGATTAAGACTCAATAAATTAACATACGAATTTCAAGATTGGTCTGTTTAAAATGAGCTACCATCTTGCAGGAGCATATCAAAGGATAAAATCCCACGTTGATGAAAGATGAAAATATAGACAACTTATAAGTCTTGGGCTACTCCTCTTAATAGGTTTGACATTTTAAGATAGAACATCAAGTCTTAAAAAAATATTGTCATAGGATGAAATGCAAGAACGGTAAGCACAAGGGATGTACTTTGATTGCAACGAGAGGTTAATTACCAATCACAAATGCTAAGTCCCTTAGCTCTTAATTCTTGAGAGCACCACAAATATGGGTGGTATCTTTTGTAAGGAGGTTACAGAGGAACTTCAGGAAGAAGAAGACCAAAGGAACTGAGCCACCCTTATAAGGGATCTATTTCCAAAAGGCAGATATAGAAAAGCAAGTACAAGAGATGTTGAATTCAAGGCTTGTAAAGCTTAGTACCAACTCATTCTCGTAACCCATCTTGTTAGTGAAAAAGAAAGATGGTAGTTGGCATTCCTGCATTGATTAACATACTCTCGATGTAGACCTGGTTAAGGATCACTTCCCCATTCTCACAGCAGAAGATATTGTTCGATTTTGTGTCCCAAATTAGGGTGAATTTTTTGAAAAATATTGTTTCCTTATTTTCACGTGATTTTATTGGAAAAATATTATTTCTTTTATTCCACATTATTTTTTATATTATCTCTATCTTTATGATATTTTTAGCGTTTGGTATGTCCCCATAAATATGTAGTTCTTCATTCAATTTATGTGAAGTCTTATTGTTGAATTCTTGTATTCTCTCCACAAATTGTCTTTAATAAAACATCGATTCCTCTAATAATCTTGTTTTCTTCATCATGATCATACATATTTCATATTTTTCATTAATCTCAATTCTTGCATTCGCCTTCGGATCCAACAAGTGATATCATAGCAATTGTGGTAACTTGTTTGTTCTCAACTGATATGCTAGATGAATTGCAGGAACTGCCCACTTCACCAAATTAGACCTAAGAGCTGTGTATCATCAACTACGAGTACGCCCGACTGATATTCGTAAACTAACTTTTCGTACACATAATGGCCACTATGATTATTTCGTCATTCCCCTTCGTTTATGTAATGCCATGTCTACATTCCAAGCCATTATGAACTTCATATTTTGCCTCTATCTTAGATAGATTATTCTACTTTTCTTTTATAATATATTGATCTATATCCTTACTTGGATATATATTTTGAACATGTCAAAAGGTTCTAGAAACTTTAAAACATTAGCATTTCTTCTTCAAGGCTAGTAAATGTGCTTTTGCTCAACAAGGACTGGAGTACTTGGTACACATTGTCACATGCCAAGGAGTAAAGGTGGATGATACCGAGATTTCGGCCATAGTTGTATGGCCCTGACCTATTGCTAATCTGAAGTTGAATGGATTCTTAGGGTTAATAGGTTACTATCATAAATTTGTAAAGACTTATGGTATCTTGGTTCGTTCCCTTACAAATCTCCTCAAAAAGGGAATATCGAGTGATAAAATGAAGAATAAGAGGCATTTCTCAAACTCAGACAAGCAATGACTTCTACTTCAACATTGCCGATGCCAAAACTCAATGATACTTCCATCATTGAAACCAATGTTCAAGTGAGGCTATTGGGATGGTCCTTCAACAACAGGGCGAGCCTATTGCATTTATGAGCCAAGCCCTTGGAGTTTTTAAAATGAAAATTGTGGTCTATGTACGCCAAAGAAATGCTTGTCATTGTTAAAAAAATATGCATATAGCGATAATATTTATTGGGGAGAAAATTTATTATTCTAATGGAGCAACGTAGTTTTAAATGTTGTTTGGAGCAAAAGGTTGCTACATCATAGCAACGAAAGTGGATTGCCAAACTTTTGAGTTATGATTATGAAATTTACTACCGTCTAGGATGAAAGAATTCTGCTATCAGTGCTCTCTCCCATCGACTTGACAGTTTTACATTTGACCACATGTTTGTACCATAGGTGAAATTTTGGGAATAAATCAAAGAAGTTGCCAAAGAAGACACATATATGGAGACTATAAGCCACCTAGCTCGAACGCAGCTCGAAGGTCCATACAAAATGAGGAATGGGCTGACTCTTCCCGAAGGAAAAGTAGTAGTGCCACTCAAGCCTCCATTAGACAATAGGATTTTATATAAAGATTACCTTCCTTGCCTTAGGGTTAATGCATTTGTGATAGATGAAGAATTTAATATCAGCAGCGTGTGAAGGAGTTGTAACTGCTTCAAGCTGGGAGGCCACTAATTCAAGAGCTGCAATGGCGAGAAAAATGTAGCTGATCAGGAGCACATCTATAGTTAATGGAGTTCTTTTCATCTCGCATTGCATACCAGGAATGGGCATGAATTGAAAATTTTCCTATATAGCTTGTTCCTAATTAGAAGCCCTTCATTGCATACCATATAAATTCAGAAACAAACATTGTTTAAGATCAAAATGAAGCAAAGGAGATTAGTATTGATCATGTTCCTCATCCTATATTGTTGGTTGCCTCCTTATATTTTCATAGTTTCGAGCTCAACATTAAAATGTGTCCTTTGATTGAAAAAATAAACATCACAAGGTAAAACTTAAATAAACAAGTTATATTACATGCAATCTAAGTGAAATAATGTATCAATAACATGTCTATCAAAAAAAAGTTATAGACTGGAAAATGACTTAAAAACTTCAATGAAACAACATGGCATACTTAAACGAGGTGAATCAGATCATATTCAATACTGTATTTCATAATTATTCTCTAGCATAGGCGCATTAACATTTAAATCAGTAGATAAATAATAGCTACTTTGATAGGTCTATACTTAATTAATAGTAGTAACTTTTAGATTAATACATAAAATTATAGACTTACATTGTCAGGTGCATCTGACCTATCACGAAATATGTTACGCCTCTTTCTGTGATCCTCCAAAAATGACCACATGGAAGCCACTCAATAAATGGAACTAGACTCACACTCCATGTCACCCTACCTATGCGACAATTTAGTGAAACCTCTATAAAATGGTCGAATCCTCATGAGACGAGGAGAGAAGAAGTGCTGTAGGAATCTTTCATACAAGATCTTTCATGATTGATTGATGTGACTACTCACTGCATCACACACTCCAACAAGTCAAAAATATTAAATCTAGTCCATACAAGCTAAGCCATAAGGCTGCAAAAAAATCAAAACATTAAATGCAACTGAGCATAAGATTGATAGAATGATGCTTATCACAAGGTGTCTATAAAAGCTCACATTTAGTGTCATTTGAAAGTAATGCAAAATTCATATGCTCAATTATAATTTTGCTTTCTTACTACTTTCTCTACATACGTACTCCCTAATTCGAACCCTTATTGTGGCTCACTTCTTTAGCAAGTCCCACACCTAAATACTTACTCATCAATAGACTAACTTGGCCATCGTAGTGCTTGCAATCGCCTTTCATACCATCGAAGAATGTGACATGCTCTAACAGTTTGTCCAATTGTGTAGGGAAAAGGCTAAGTAAATGTGAGCGGGATTGGGATCTGTTGACCACGAATTGAGGTCAACAATATATGTTGTTAAGGCTCAGTCCACGGTATAGAGAATAAGTCATGATAACCTGGTCATTCCTCTTTGCAAATGAAGTAAACTAAGATTGACCCATGAGATCTTCATCCATCCCAAGCCTTCTCTTGGTTTATTTCTTTTTCTTTTGTGAGATAGTCCATGAAGAGGCTTAACTAGAAGTACACCAACATCTAGTCAAAAAATTCTCCCATTGATTAGGTCCATTATCTTCTCATAACAACTCAGGTGGGTCGCTGTCCTATAATAGCCATCAATATAATCTACTTGATTTTTCATCTAATCAAGAATCACAGCAACATCATGTTAGCAAGGGATCACAGTTAAGTTACATATTTTACCATCACAAGCACGATGAATGAAATCAACAACATACGTGACCAATCAAACTTGCAATCTATTACTTAACGAATAATCTTATCCAACATTTTTTTTTTATCTTCAGACAGATCTCTCCATGGTGCCTCCTCGTCTTATTCCTTCTCATTCATGAAATTGGTTTGTATTCCAGTCAAATAGTAAGGATGTACTTTTCTCTGTCATCCAATAACGTTTTATTTAACACCTTATTAAGATAGTACTGTATTTATTATTTTGACCTTTGACATTGTGTTTATTATTTCTTTGAGGGTGGTTTAATTATATCATTGTCTATTGTCATCCATTTGATTTTTATTTTTTATTTTTTTACAAGATATCCCTCATAATAGATGGAAATATGAGGCAGCACAAATTACATATTAATCAGCAAAATAAATTTTATTCAAAATAAAATGTAGAAAACATTCAAGAATTAAAATTTTAAATTACAATAAGGGTCTGTTTGATTGCAAAGATGAAATTTGGGTGGAAAGAAAATAAATTTCAGAGAATTAAATTACCTAGAAATTTTTTTCTGGGAATTGTAAATTATTGTGTTTGATTGGTATAATTTTTCACATGAAAAATGTTGAAGTAAAAGTGTTTTTTGGTTTTCGTTTAGTTTTGTTTTACATGAAAATTGTCAATTTAAGAGATATCAACTTCTACCGTTATTTCTAAAATTTGTTTCCATTGCCAACCAAAAAAAAAAGGAAAAAAAAAGATCAAAAAATAATCTATATTTTGGTGTTCATTTATTTTTATTTTATATGAAAATTGTCAATTTCAGAGATATCCTCTTTTACAATTGTTCCTAAAATTTGTTCCCATTGCCAACAATTAAAAAAAAAAGGTGGAAAACCAAAAACCACATACTCCCTAGGAAAATAGAAGGTGGAAAATCATGTTTTAAGGTGTTGTACCTAGAAATTCATGGAAAATCAATTCCCTAAAAAATTTTGTGAATCAAACAGGCCAAAAGTGGAAGTTGGAATTCGAATTTCAAGTTCCATGGAAAATTTCGTGCAATCAAACGGGGCCTAAATCATTATGAAGATATAAATAATTTCAATAGAATCAGTTGTAATCTTTTTCGGGTTTCCATGGTGATAGACCAACTAAACGACATTCATTGCTCAATATACAATTGTTCCGTCATCTGAGAGTTGGCAACAACTTTTAGCAAATGTATTGACATACCTACAATGGAAAACTATATGAATGAATATCATTAAGTAATGATATGCATGAACATGTGCATGGTTTACAATATTTTTTTCTCATTATGATCTCATTCTCAAAGTTCACGACTTTTCTTACTATTCCGCTTATTCGTTTTATAAATTTCCCCGGTTTAAATCCCGCTACGATGTACAATATGAGCTAAATTATAAATATGGCCAATAACATATGTGTTTTTAATTGTCTGTGGATCCATTATCATGCATTCAAACTCAGTAAATCATAGTTGTTTCTATTGTTTCCTAATGAGACATATGATACCGCACTAAGAATTACAATAAATAAAATTTAGGCCCACTACATCACAATCAGATACCCATTACACAATCATCCCATAATCTGGGAGTTGGTACCAAGATCCAGTATATACATTGCCTTTTGACACGTATAATGCAAAACTATAAGAGCGAATGCTCAAAAGTAACAATATGTAAGACCATGTGCATGATTTACAATAATTTTCTCATTATGATCTCATTCTCGAAGCTCATGACTTTTATCACTATCTCAACTCATTCTTTTTTTTTTTTCAATTCTTTAGGCCCAAATCCCACTATGGTATATCATTTTAACTCAAATATCAATTTGGCCCAACAACATGCATGCTTCTAGTGTTTGTGGTCTATCATTGGTTACCAAGAATCAAGAAGTCACAATTTTATCCATCGTTGTTTATCGAGACTCAAGATGTTTACTTGAAATTTCAATAAATACAATTTATGTCAAGCTTATGTATATGGTGTTCATTGTGCCAATTTACAGTCCCAAGACCATCAAGTGGCTACCTAATACTACTCGTTACCAGCTTCAAACCACCAAATACCCTATAATTGAATACCCTTAATGATCGTTGAGGGTCTCAAATGATATATCCATCCAGACGTGAGGTACACCAAATTGCGATTCCATTTATTAAATACTATCTTTCTTTCTTTCTTTTTCATTCCAAACGTTATATTCAAGCATGCACAATCACCTCTCTTACTTTTTGTACCTCTTCCTCTTCAAGTTATGCACGTTAATCCGCTCATGTTTATGGATATCTATGCACATGAATGCCACGGTATATCTTGTGCACAATATATGTGTTTATCATAAGCTCCCATGTACAATAATAATAATATCATGTACTAGAATCATATCATAAAAACTACAATGTATACAGGCATAAAAGTTAATTGTCCATGTACAATTATAATAATATGATGTAGTAGAATCATATCATAAAAACTCCAATCTTATACAGACATAAAAGTCGCCTTATATTATACCAATTAGTACATGTTACATAATTATAAAAGAGCACTTTTTTTTTGTTGGCATTGTAGAGTAATTTGTGAGTTTCAAATGAAATGAAACACTTGGGGGTAAAAGTAGGGACATATAAGTCATTTTGAGTTTTTCTTTAAATAAGAGATAGTCCTTATCACACCGCTTAGTAAATTTCTAAATACTCATATTTATATGTGTTACAATATGTTTTACAATCATTCCTATTCATATTCCACAAATTCAACAGCTAAATCTCAGTTTCAGCAATTTAAATATCTAAGAAATTGCATCATTTTCATTATTTTTATTTGTGACTCTAATTGATCTATTTCAGCAATAGCACCAAACCCCTACACTATTTTAATTCCTAGAAATTCCTAAAATCTACCGAAATATTTCGAGATGTAACATCTATACTTTTCTAAATGATCGTACGAAACCCATAACATCTATATTTTTTTAATTTACTTTATACTTTGATGAAGCTCAAAAACAAGTTCAAATGTTTTCTAAATAAAATTTTTATTTTCAAAAATATATAAATTTTTTATTAATAAAAAAAATTTACAATTGATTTGTGACTGTATGATGTAGATTTTCAAAAAATAAATTTGTTGAAAATGTTATGAAAAGAGAGAAAAAGATAAGAGAGAATATTAGTCAATCCACTTGTGTGTATTTTATTAAGAACTAAAGTCCTATATTTATAGGAAATAATCAGGGATAAAAAGGTAATAATTTCTAAGGCTGCATACAATTTTCATTCACTAATAAACTCGCCATTTACAATACTCCCCTTGAATTACACTTTACAAAATATCCATTGCATTAAAACCTTGCTTAATAAAAACTCAATAGGACAAAAAAATCAAATGAAAGAAAAAGAGTACAGTTATTTTGGAATAATAAAAATAAATGTTGTCTCATTAAAACCTTGCTAGAAAAGTCCAATGGGATAAAACATAAGTGAAGGAAAAAAGAGTACAACTAGTCCCTTAATGTTGATCACTAAAAATCCTTGAATCGGCGTATTCTAATCTCATGAACCAAATTCTTGAGTGTAGATGTCGATAGTGCTTTTGTGAATAAATCGACTACATTGTCACTTGAACGAATTTGTTAAACATCGATGTCACCATTCTTTTGAAGATCATGTGTATGAAAGAATCTTGGAGAAATGTAATTCGTCCTATCACCTTTGATATAGCTTCATTTCAGTTGTGCAATACAAGTTGCATTATTTTTATACAAAATTATTGGACTATCCTCTATTAAACTTAACTTGCATAATACTTGGATATGATGGGTTATGTTCCTCAACCATATACATTCTCGACCTGCTTCATGAATTGTAATAATTTCAGAATGATTTGAGGATGCTGATATCAAAGATTATTATTTCATAGATCTCCATGATATAGCTATTTCGCCTCTTGTAAACACATATCCTATTTGTAATTTAACTTTATGTAGGTCAGAGAGTAACATGCATCTGTAAATCCCACTAAAACGGATCCCGACTTTTAAAAATATAATAATCCCAAATCAACAATACCTTCTAGGAAACGAGAAATATGTTTTAACACCATTCCAATATCTTTGAGTTGGTGTAAAGTTATATCTTACAATGAGATTTACGAAAAAAGTTATGTCGAGTCGAGTAAAATTTGTAAGATAAGTTAATACTTCAATTGCACAAAGATATGGTACTTCAGGACGAAGAACACTTTCTCCATCTTCAAGGGACAAAATGGATCATTTTTCACATCAAGTGATCGAACAATCGTAGGTGATACCAATGATATGCATTATCCATATTAAAATATTTTAAAACTTTTTCTATATATATAGATTGCAGAACGGATAAACCTACAGGGAAGTGTTCAATTTGCAATCCAAGAAAAAATTTGATTTTTCCAAAATCTTTCATCTCAAATTTATTTTTTAAAATATTCAGCAGTTTTGTTGAGCTATTCAGAAGTTCCAATTAAATTAAATCATCAACATAAACTGCCATAATTTCAAATTCAATATTTACTTTCTTTATGAAAACGCATGGGTGGACATCGTCATTTTTATAACACTCATTCAACAAATATTTGCTATGGCGATTGTACCATATGCGTTCAGATTGTTTCAATCCATATAATGATCTTTACAATTTAATTGAGAATATGGTTATTAGGCGTATATCATTTGTTCCTAGCACTTTAAGTCCTTCGAGGACTTTTATATATATATATATATATATATATATATATGCACACGCGCGTGTGTGTGTGTGTGTCACTACAAGTAAACCATAAAAATAGGTACTTACTACATCTATAAGGCGCCTATCGAACCTTTGTGACATAGTGAAACTAATTAAGAATCTAAAAGTGATGATATTCATTACGAGAGAAAATGTTTCCTCATAATCAATTCCTAGTCTTTGTGAGAAAGCTTGAGCTGTGAGTAGGGATTTGTATCTTATAATTTCATTATTTTCATTTCTCTTTCATACAAAAACCTATTGTATCCAACAGGGATTATATTTTCAAGTGTTCAAACAACAAGTCCAAACACTTTTCGTTTCTCTAAAGAATTCAATTCCATTTGTAAGGCTTCTTTTCATTTTGACCAATCATTTCTATGTTAACAATCTTTAACAGAATGTGGTTCAAAATCTTCATTTTGCATAAAATCAAGGGCCACGTTAAAGATGAAAATATTGTGTATAACAAAATTATTTCGTTCCCTATAATTTATGAGATAACATAAAATTTATTGAAATCTCAATATTTCAGACACGTGTGTTTTTTTAGGAATTATGTTTTCAATATTTGATTTATCAATCTAGTTTAATGTTACTTCTTTTGAAATTTTTGTTTGATTTTTCTCTTGTACGTTTCTTTTTCGAGGTACAAGGTATTTTGAACCAACTGTTTGACCACACTTATGACGTAGTTGAGATTCATTTGCTACAACAAATAATCTTACAGGGACATCAATTTTTGCAGAGATATTTTTTACTGAAATATATGACTTTATCACTTTTCTTGTACCAACAAATACATTAGGTAATTGATTTGTAATTCTTTGCAAATAAATATTCTTTTTAATCTCTTGCTCACATCGATTGTTGCGGGATCAAAGTGAGATAAAACCATTTCATTTAAATAAATTTTACCTTATTTTTCAAGATTTAGTTCTCTTCTAAAGTTGAAAAAGTCATTTTATCAAAATGACAATCTAAAAAATGTACAATAAATAAATTTTCCATTAAAGGTTTAAGACACCTAATACTAAATGATGAATCAAAGCCCACATAAATTCCAAATCTTCATTAATGACCATTTTAGTACATTGTGGCTGTGAAATTGAGACTTGGACAATACAATCAAAAATCGTAGGTGAGAAATATCATGTTCATGACCAAATGTTAGTTGTAAAGGTGAACATCAATAATAGGCAATTGGTCTAATACGAACTAATGATGTAGTATGTAATATGACATAACCCCAAATAAAAGCTGTGAGTTTTATTTTCATAAGTAATGGTCTAGCAATAAGTTGTCGAAGTTTAATAAATGACTCTACTAAATCATTTTTTGTATGGACATTCGCAATCGAATGTTCAGTAACAATCTCAATTGACATACAATAATTATAGAATACTTGTGATCTAAATTCACCATAATTGTCAAGACAAATAGTCTTAATTGAGTAATTGAAAAATTGTGCTCGTAATTTTATGATTTGAGCAAGTACTCTAGCAAAGGACCATCTAGTAAAAGAAACAATTAATACCATAAAATAACAAAATGATCCACATGGTGGGGATATTGACCCACATATATCTCCATGAATTCTTTCTAAGAAAGTTAGAGATTCAATATTGATATTTGTAGTCGAAGGTCTAATAACTAACTTGTCTTGCAAACAAGCTACACATGGATACTCATTAGTTAAAAAATCTTCTAGTTCTTTAAAGGGTATCCGTGTGAATTTTAAATTATTCGATGCATCATTATAGCTTCTGGATGTCCAAATCGATCATGTCAAAGTATAAAATTTTTGGGTCAACGAACTTCTAGTTAGCGACAATATTTGATTCAACCATTTTTATAAGTGTAAAGTACATGCCAGATGGGAGTGCATGAAGTTTTTTTATCTGCTTCTTACAGATACAAAAGAAGTTATGCAAGGATATTCAACATTATTTTCTTGCATCGTCTCAATGTGATATCCATTGCATGGGACATCTTTAAAACAAAACAAATTCCTTCTGAATTTGTTAGATTAAAATGCATCGTCAATATATAATTTTGTGTTAAAAGTAAAGTAATACAAGCTCTTTTGAAACCTTCGATCAAGTTCAAATCCATGTCTACATCCACGTTCTTGTCATGATATTGCATTTGCTTCAGACAATGCAGTATCATGTGCTTCAGGAAATGATACAAAACCAGTTAGACATAACACATTATATTTCATTAGTAGTTTATTATTTTGTTTAGCAATATATAGGCAAGATATAAATTCTGAGTACTTTTTGAAATCATGCTCATGATATTATTGCTGCAGAAGCACATTACAGGCGTAAAAGGTAGAAAACGTTTTCTCCAATATATCTTCATCAGTGATTTTTTCTCCACACAAAGTTAATTTTAAACATATTCTGAACAATTTAGAATTGCACTCATTAACAGTTTTAATGTCTTGCAAATGAAGATGCATCTACCTATAGTGGGTTTTGAGATGGACTATAGTCCTTTGATAATCAAATCTTTCAGTTAATTTTTTCAAAGAACTTGTAGATCTTTCCCAGTGAAATATTCAATTTTCAATCCATATTGAAGATGATGACAAAGGAAGATGAGTGTTTTTGCATGATCCTATAGGGATTCTTTGTTCCTTCTTTCATTATCTCTCCCAAACATTTTCAGACAAAATGGATATTAATATTGAGTACCCATAACAGAGAATTTTTGTTAGATATGTTAAGTGCAGCAAATTGTGATGCTTGTCATTTGATTAACTATACAATAAAGTAAAAGAAAATACAATTAGTGTTGAATAATATGATTAAACATCACATGATAGTTAATCAAGTAGTCAACATGACATAAGTTATGTGTTTTCCTTCAGGGATAGATACTAATTTAAAATAATAAGTTTTTCAAAATATATGCTACTTCGAGAGCATATTGTATTTTTTTTTAATTTTCTTTAAGAGCAATATGTTAATATTTTTCTAGAATATTAAAATATATATATATATATATATATATATATATATATATAGTTCATGCTCTTCTAGAGCAAGTTATTCTTCAAGAATTTAATTATTACTTTCTGCTACTTTGAGAGCAACAAAAATATATATTTTTAAGTTTATACAAGAATAAAAAACTATTAATAAAGTTGAGGATAAAAAGAGCATTCAGAAAGCATATATGAAAGAATCATGATTTAAAGCATAATTAAATATCACAACTACAGTCGAAAATTTGCACTTAATTTAAAGAATGATTAAATGTAACCAAATTAACAAATTAAAGCATGATTTAAAACTGTATTATTGAGCAAATTTATTTTGAGCAATAATTAGTTTGTTGAACGAAGTAATCAATGAACAATTGAACAAAACATATTTCACCCACTTGTATTTGCATGATTAATAAGCAACCAATTAAAATATCTCTCACTGTAGAAAAGTGAGCAATCAAGTAATTAATGAAGATGAATGTGTGCTTGTATTACATAAACCAAAAGAAATTCAAGCAGATACCGAGGAAAACATAAAAGCTATATAAAATACATTACACAGAAATCGAAATGCACATATTTGACATTATTATGCATATGTGAAAAAACTATGTGTTATCATATTAATTTTGGTACATGTAATACGTGATTATGCTTTATAAAATTACTAACTTCACTATACTTTGAAAAATTAAGCTTCTTTGCTAATAACGTATTATGAAAAGAGAGAATGAGAGAAGGGAAAATATAAGTCAACCGACTTTTGTGTATTTTATTAACAATTAAAGCTCTATATTTATAAGGAAGAATCAGGAATACAACATTAATGATTTCTAGGGCTGTAGAAATATAATTATCATTCATTAATAAATTACCATGTACAACAGAAAAGTGATTTTTTGAAAAAAAAAAAAAAAAGTTCGGTTAAAAGCAAGAAAAAGTTATTAATCCACTTGCAAAATTATTTTATTGAAAAGTATGGTTAAAAGCAAGAAGAGTTATGAATGCACTTGTAAATAGTATGGTTAAAAAAGTTATGAGTTAACTTGTAAAATTATTTTATTGAAAAGATATGAGGTTAAAAATGAATTCGAGAAATAAAGGAAGTTTAGGAAATATGTGACTTTATTAAGTCAATGTTTGGCATATATTGTTTAAGGGAAGTTTAGGGAGTATGTGACATTATTAAGTCCATGTTTGGTATATATTGTTTGAAACTCATTTTTAGCCACAAGCCTCTTCATAAATAAAGGGATAATCGTATCTGCGGTCCTATATCTTTCTTTTTCACGGATTTTATCTAAGCCTTTCGTTTGTACCATCCACGATCCCACATCTTTCATTTTGTTGCATTATAAGGACAAATGAATGGATTCCATCCATAAAACCGCTAGTTTGTTAGAAATAATTGAATGAAACTATGCAAAGACTCTTAACAAAATGGAATGAATGACTTATTTATTGAAGTACAAAGAACCTGGCTTTATAGCCATACTACAACCCTAACTGAAAGCGTAAATGCAGCTCAGCTACGTGAATAACAGAACTTGGAATAATTCAAATGAGACAACATCCCTAAAGACTAGAGCTTATTCAAAACAAATAGCAGACTACGTAAGACCCCGACTCCAAGCGACAAACTCCTTCATTCCCTCTCTTAAACTAACTGCAAAATGCAATTAGTTTACATCTGTAGCTTTACACACTCCCATCATCCCTCTGAGTTTTTTAAATGTTTCTAACTTCAACGGCTTTGTCATCAAATCAGCTACCTGCTCTTGTGTTCCACAATGAATTAATTCAATTTCACCGTTCGTTGTAAGGTCTCTTAAGAAATGAAACCGTACATCGATATGCTTACTCCTCCCATGCAAGACTGGATTCCATGAGAGCTTGATTGTTGAACTATTGTCACACATAATGGTAGTGCAACTTTCCTATGCATGACTTAGCCTCTTCAACACCCTTCTCATCCATATAGCTTGACAAGCACAAACAACAGCTGCCACAAATTCAGCCTCGGTGGTAGACAAAGTAACTATGGGTTGTTTTTTGGATAACCATGAAACTGCTCCTGAGCTCAAGAGAAACACATACCCGGATGTACTTTTATGATCCTCTACATCTCCTGCATAATCACTATCTGTAAAAGCAAGCAGCTCTTCATTTCTTCCTCCCTTCTTATAGAGAATCCCATAGTTGACAGTGCCCTTCAAGTACCTCAATATCCTTTTGGCAGCTTGTAAGTGAAGTTCAGTCGGTTTAGCTATGTGCCTACTGATCAGACTAACACTGAACACTATGTCTGGACGAGTTGCATTAAGATACATTAAACTTCCCACCAACTGCTTGAAATAGGTATCATCAATTGTGACCCCATAATCATCTCTACTTATCTTGAACCCTGGCACAATCGGACTACTTACTGAATTACTCTCAAGCATCCCAAAATGCCTTAACACGTCAGTGGCATATTTCTTTTGACAAATGAAAATGCCATCAGATTTCTGCAACACCTCAATGCCAAAGAAGAACCTCATCATCCCCAAATCAGTCATGTCAAACACTTTCATCATGGAGCTCTTAAAATCAATCATCATATCTTCATCATCATCGGTGTAAATTAAATCATCCACATAAATACTTACTATCAACACTTTACCTTCACTGCTCCTTTTGGTGAATAAGGTCTGCTCATTTGGACATTTCTGGAATCCTTCATTAATGAAATAAGCCTCAATACGGCTGAACCAAGCTCGTGGAGCTTGTTTTAGTCCGTATAAAGCCTTGTACAGCTTATCCACTTTATGCTCACTTCTTTTCTTTTCATAACCTTTTGGCTGCTCCACATACACGTCCTCACTGAGTTCACCATGAAGAAACGCTGATTTGACATCTAGGTGATAGATTTTCTAGTCCCTTTGTGCTGCAAGTGCTACTATCATTCTCATTGTGTCCATTCGTGCTACCAGAGCAAAAACTTCAGTGAAATCTACTCCTTGCTGTTGCGAATACCCTTTGGCCACTAATCGAGCCTTATACTTGTCAACTTCTCCATGTTCGTTTAACTTTGTTTTATAGATCCATTTGACTCCAATGGTTTTAGTTCTAGCCGGCAAATCAGTAAGCCTCCAAGTCTGATTATTCTCAATAGAATTAATCTCTGAGTTCGTTGCCAATATCCACTTTGAGCTCTTTACAACGTCTTCATAACTGATGGGATCTTCAGGTGTAATCAAGATCATGTTGAGCTCGTTTTCTTCCTCGGATAGATCCTTACCACTAACATAGTCCTCCATCCAGATGGGAACCTGTCTGGCTCTTCCTTCTCTTGCACTAGACTCTTCTTCATTTGCAGGACTAGAGGTATCATCTCCTGTTTCTTGATCTTCTTCACTAACCTCAACTTCTCCATTGTTTTCATTAGATGCTTCATCATTTTCATCTGTTTCTGCCTCATGTTCTTCTTCTGTGTTATCTGTATCATCACCCCATTCAAGATCTAACAACACCCGCTTTTCATGACTCACGTCCCACTCCCATTCTCTGTCTTCCTCAAAGACTACATCTCTGCTAGTCACCACCTTTTTTGATACCGGATCATACAACCTGTAGCCCTTTGATTCCTCACTAACTCCTAGAAGCACACATTCAAAACTTTTGTTTTCAAGCTTAGTCCTCCTAGCATCTGGCACATGAACATGTGCCACATACCTAAAAACTCAGAAATGTTCCACTGAAAGCTTCACACCAGGCCATGCTTCTTCAGGAGTGACATTCTTGACAGCTACAGAGGGACATCTGTTTAAAACATATATGGTCCAATTCACTGCCTCAGGCCAGAAAGTTTTTGGAATCTTCTTTTCTGAGAGCATTGAACGAACCAAGTTCATTACCGTCCGATTCTTTCTCTCGGCCATCCCATTCTGTTGTGGAGTGTAAGCATTGGTAAGCTGCCTTTTGATGCCACAATGTTTACAAAACTCATTGAACTCATCTGAGTTGAATTCACCCCCTCTATCAGTGCGTAAGCACTTAATATACATGCCTATCTCTTTCTCAACCAGCTTTTTAAAACTTTTAAATGAATTTAAAGCTTCTGACTTTTCTACTAGAAAGTACACCCATGCTTTTCTACTAAAATCATCAATAAAGCATAGGACATACCTCTTCTTGCCATTTGACGTAGGAGTTATTGAACCACAGATGTCTGCATGTATGAGTTGCAGCTTCTGAGTTGCTCTCCATACACTTTTCTTAGGGATGGACTCTCGGTGTTACTTACCTCTCAAGCAATCAGTACACACTGTTGTGGTAGGAGCAAAGTGGGGTAGACCACGTACCATATTCTTGGTTTACAAGGTTGTTAGACCTTTATGGCTTAAATGACTGTATCTTCGATGCCATAAATGAGAAAAATCTTGTGCACTCGTGTGAAAACAGCCTGCCTTCCTTCCTTGTGTATTAGTAAGCAACATGAATATCCGATTTGCTGACATAGCAGTTTGAATAATCAAGCCTTTGTCTGGGTGATATATCTTACACATTCCTGCCTGGATGAGAATTGCAAGCCCCTTTTCTTGTAATTGCCCTATACTCAGGAGGTTATTTCTCAAATCTGGCATGTAGAAAACTCCTGCGATGATATGATTGAAACCATTCACATGCAATCTGACATTTCCTCTCCCTTTTACTGTCATTCTGGTATTATTCCCGAGCTTTACTTGCTGCCTGAAATTCTCATCTAACTCACTAAACATCATTGTATTTCCACACATGTGATTAGAGCAACCCGAGTCTAAAAACCATACCTCCTCACGGTTGACCTCAGGCTCTTCAACGTAGGCCATTAAAACATCTCCTCATGCTCATCTAACTCGGCATAATTGGCCTCCTTGTCCCATGTAGGACATTCATTTTGAAAATGGCTGAGCCTATGACAACGATAACATTCGATGGTGGCTTTGTTGAACACTTGACGCCTTCTTCCTCGACCTCTTCCTCTGTAGTTGCCTCTGCCACACCCTCTTCCTCCATTTCTCTCATCCATGGTCACTTTCAAAGCCTGTTCTTCTCCATTGCTTCTGTTGAACTTTTGTTCATGCACAATGAGTGAGCTCTGTAGTTCATCGATAGTTAGTGCATCAATATCCTTAGACTCTTCAATTGAGACAACTACATAGTTGAATTTGTCTGTCAAAGTTCTAAGAATCTTCTCCACAATGGTGACATCTTTCATTTGTTCTCCATTCACCCTCATCTTGTTAGCTATTATCATAACACGAGCAAAGTATTCAATAATGCTCTCTCCTACCTTCATCTCCAGAGTTTCGAACTCTCTCCTCAACGCTTGAAGAACCGAGCGCTTCACCCTAGCACTCCCCTCGAATTTCTTCTTCATCGAGTCCCAGATCTTCTTAGCAGTACCCTTGTCCAATATGGTTTCCAAAATAGTTCTGTCTATCGACTGGAAAAGATAGTTCTTCACCTTAAGATCTTTAAGTTTCAGCTCCTCAAGCTTCCTTTGCTGCGTCTCTATCGCAGCTACTCCCACTTCTGGCTCCTCAAACCCTGTCTCGACCAAACTCCAATACTCCTTGGACCTTAGGAAGTTCTCCATGAGCATGCTCCAATGGTCGTAGTGACCATCGAAACGTGGGATAGCTGGTTGGACGAAGGAACCTTCACTTGACATCTCTCTCAAACTCTCCTGTTCTTGAAGTCGATCGAAAGACTGTGGCTTTCCTTTCTCTCTCAGCCCAGTGGGGCTCTGATACCACTTGTTAGAAATAATTGAATGAAACTATGCAAAGACTCTTAACAAAATGGAATGAATGACTTATTTATTGAAGTACAAAGAACCTGGCTTTATAGCCATACTACAACTCTAACTGAAAGCGTAAATGCAGCTCACGATAGCATTAACTCAGCTACGTGAATAACAGAACTTGGAATAATTCAAATGAGACAACATCCCTAAAGACTAGGGCTTATTCAAAACAAACAGCAGACTACGTAAGACCCCAACTCCAAGCGGCAAACTCCTTCATAGTTGACATCAATATTGGACTTTTACCAATTTTAAAAGGATAAAAGAGTAACTTTACATACATAAAATAAGTTAAAAATTAAATTAACAAAAAAAAATAAATAAAAATAAAAATCCACTTAACCACATCCCAAACCAATTTCAATACCAAAACACCACAAAATCACCATTGGCCACCGTCATCTCACATCGCAAGCAGTCACTGTCTTTATCATCGCCGCACTCAAAACTATCTTTCCACAGGTCACTTCCAAATCAACATATTTGCTTCTACACCAAAATAAACCTATTTGTTTTATCTCTCTCTTCAAATATACATAACATACACTCAGCATTTATCGCATTGGGTTTTTTTTTATTTTTTTATTTTAATTTTTTTTTCCAGAAAATCAACTTTTTGTATGTTAAAAATCGTCACCACAAACGGCAGTTTGAATCTCATTATTAAGATCTGGGTGTTTTTGTATATTGAGTGCCATACGGAAGGAAAAATGGGTGGGTTCTACAATTTGGTTGTTTATTTTCAGTTGTGTTCATAGTATTTATACAGGGATATACAGATAGGGATGGCAATGGATCGAATCGAGCCGGCTCGGCCCTTTAACCCACGAGCTCGGCTCTAGCTCGTGACGAGCCGAGCTCGAGTTGGGCTCGTTGCTCGGGGCCGAGATTTTTTTAATTTTTTTTAATTAAATTTTTTTTAATAAATTTGCACATTTTTGGACATTTTTTTGTTTTTTATATTTTTATATTTCAAAATGGCTCGTGGGCCGTGTGCCCACGAGCCGCTCGTACGGCCCACGAGCCGTTCGTGAGATTGAGCCCCCCTGCTCAGCTCGGGCTAGGGCTCGTCTGCCGCGGTCAAGCCGCTTGGCACATTTGACATCCCTATATACAGAGTCAATTCAAAGCCTAGTAAAGACCTATTTGATAGAATTTATTTGAGAAAATAAGCTATGAATAGTATTTTTTGAAAAATGTGTGGTTAAAATGTAAAGAAACTCTATTAGTTTGTATATAAAATATTTTATTGTGTGAATATGTGATTAAGAATGATCATGTAGCAAACAATTTAAATTTTTAAATGATGACAAATGGGGACTTAGGATTATCAAGTGCTCCTTACTTTTTTTTTGAAATTCCACACAAAAAATTGTCTCTAGTAGGAATATTCTGCTTCTACGTGCAACTGGGTTAGAGTGCAATGTGACCCTACAAATTTGTCTATTTACTACTTGAGGCTTCCCGGTGTGGGACTCATCGGTGACATTTTGGCCGTCACACTAGGTCATTTTAGTCAAGTACAAGTTCTAATTATGCATTCAAACAGACTAACTAGATCAATTTTGTTGAATTTATCCAAACTCGAGCAACTACAGTTTTTGGTGGATGAAAGAAATGGGTTAATTTTTGGTGTAGATGGATTAATTTTGGTTGAGATTTGTGCAAAGATAGTTTTGGGTGCGATGGCGATGGAGACTATGATGGTTTGTGCTGTGGGAGGGCGGTGACCGCTAGTGATTCAATGATTTTTTAGTGTTGATTTAGTTTGGGGGTGGCGGTGGGAGTGGAGAAGAAGTTTGGATTTTTTATTTTTTATTTATTTATTTTTTGCAAAACTATACCCTTACCCTTTAAAAATTGATCGAAATCAAATTTTTTTTTTGTCAACTAATGTTTTGATGAATGGAATCCATCAGTTTATCCTTGTGATTCAATGAAATAAAAGGTTTGGGATCATGGATGATGCAAACGCAAATTTAGGTAAAGTTTGCAAAGAAAGGAAATGTTTGTAACCGCAATTGCAATAATTCCTAATATAAATTTTTATGTGAACCTATCAATTTTCTCTACTTTTGTACCACACATTTAAAAAAAAAAAAACATTTTTCAAAAAGAATCATTCTTATTGTACAAACTAGGTTGACGAATTTAGTTTACATGTGTTGACAACATCTAGTTCAATCATTTAAAAAATAATTTTTAAAATTAATGGCCTAAATTTTGCCAAATTTGGGCCTAATTTTTGTGAAAATAAATTTTGTAATAATAATTTTCTAAAGAACGAGGTTAAAAGTAAGGAAAAATATTTTGAATTTGCATTTAAATTTATTTTATTAAAAAATCTGTTATCGAAAATAAATTTAAATAAAGGAGGTCAAGCTATTCGCAAATTCTTTAAAGCCAAACAGTCACGTTGCAGAGAAATCTTTCTGCTCAACTCTCGCCTACAGATTTGCAGGGTGAATGAGTTTTGGAATTGAACCAATTATTCGATAGACATTAAATCAAAAGTCTGTACGTTTGATCTGCACCGAGCTGAGAATCGACAGCAATGGCGGAAGCAGTAGAAGAAGAGGATTACATGGGAGACCTCTCTCAATTTCTACCTTCGGAAGCTTCTAATTCTTTCTCCAAAAAGGTTAAACTTCTTTTAACAAGGAGTAATTAATAATATGCTTTCTTACATAACAAGTTTCTTCTAATGGAGACTGTTTATGTTAAGAAACCCCCAATTCTTCAATTTTTAACCTATATTTCGATTTTTGGAATGTATGGAATTTTCTAACTTTTAGCTCGATTAAATTTCACTTAATTTCAGAAAAAAAAAGGCATTTGCTTAAGTATAACAGTATTTATTTCCAAATGATTATGATGTTATTATCGATTGTTGTTTGTTGTTATTCCTGAGAATTCA
>NC_036245.1:6594970-6630487 GCF_002742605.1 Olea europaea var. sylvestris | reverse complement strand
GCATATTTATTCATTTCACACTCGTATGAAATATGCCAACCTTCGAGTAGTTAGTCATGGAATTTTAAATCCTACATATGCATGTTAATATTTTGACAGGTAAACTTTTCCCTTTCAGTGATTATTTTGCTTTCTATGTTAACTTATGAAGCATCTTTTTGAAGAAGGGGTATCTAATCCGTACGTTACGTAGAATATGTTACAATGTCATGCAGTAGGATCATTGAAGAACAATTTGTTCTTGAACTTGTTACGTTGGCTAGTACCTTTTTCATTATACTTGCTTATTGGCCTGGAAAGATAATTGTATTATTGTGTACTTCTTTCAATGCAGGATTTGCTGGATATGTTGATGAAGCTAAGAAATGAATTCCATTACTGCCTTTTTTGTGGATGTCAGGTAAATAGGATCATATCATAGAACAATGCTATCATGAGCATTTCTTGTTCCTATATATATATATTTGAATGATCTAATGAGCACCAGTGACATGCCATATACACCCATTGATGGATTTTAAACTTTATTTAAATGTTTGAGGTCCACCATAAATTTATCCACCAATGGATATATATGATACGTCACCGGTGTTTAATATAAAATGAGCACCGATTCTTAGTAGATCATTCCTATGTATTATTTAATAAAAAAACTAGTTAGGAATGTCGACGTGGTTATATCAAAATGCTGTTTTTCATTGTACTTAATGGCCCTACATCTTTTTTGTTCATCATGTGTTTTCCAGTACGAGTCAATGGAAGCCCTGTTATCCAACTGTCCTGGAATAAATGAAGACGAGCACTAGATTATATGCCCCGGATCAGAAGTCCAGGAGTCGCATTTGAACTCGGTCGACATCATAATTCCCAGAACGACCAGAAGCCGCAATGCAAATAGCACATCGTTGAAGTGGAAAAGAATTTTCTGTCTTGTCTATATACCAAATATCAACAGATGCATTAAAAATCCAAGTTACCTTTTTCTTCATTATTGTATCTTATGCGAAAACTGGAGTCGTTCTGTAAAATTATTACGAGTTCATTGCCTATTAGAAGGCTCTATTGTGAACTCATCAAGAATAGAAAAGGGATTGCAGTCATTTTGATTACGATTATCGTTGCTTCTTCGGCAAGAACAGGGGAATCTTTAACCTTTGAATATAAATAGACTTGATTCTTGTTGAAACAAACTTGTCGAACTCATTGAAGATCAATAGTCCATCTCGGAAGTAGATGTATAACATGAATTATTGGTAATTACATGCAATAGGCACTTCGAACAGTGGTGAGCAAATACTAAACAAACAACAAATGTGATAAGACACCCATTTGACATAAAGTACTACATAGGCAAATAC
Organism: Olea europaea var. sylvestris; assembly: GCF_002742605.1. Classification (NCBI taxonomy): domain Eukaryota; kingdom Viridiplantae; phylum Streptophyta; class Magnoliopsida; order Lamiales; family Oleaceae; genus Olea; species Olea europaea. The sequence goes on along the minus strand of NC_036245.1, from coordinate 6,629,129 downwards.
GAGTCTTTTGCCTAACGGAGCAGAAAGAGCAGATGGCACAAGTAGATTGCAAGGAACTTGAGAAGAACCTGCAAGTTATTTAAGATACAAGTTCTAAAGTGGCCAGTTTATATGCTGGACAGAAGAATTAAAACCCCTGGATAGATTGCAAGGGGCTTGAGAAGAACCTGCTAGTTATTTAAGATACAAGTTCTAAAGTGGCCAGTTCATATGCTGGACAGAAGAATTAAAGCCCCTGGACTGCTGAAGTTCGTGGTACTGTCCTCCACCTTGTCGAGCCACCTCAAGCTCATTGGAATACCGACTGTTATCAGGCTGTGAAATTTGACCCAAACCAAGATTAGGAGGCATCTCTTGCAAAGTACTACTGACATGGTCGCCCTTAAAACCGTGCGAGAATACTGAAAAGTTAACAATAGGTGCACTGTGGGTAACCAACGGTTGAACCAGGGGTGTCCCATTGGCATCAAGAGAACTGTTCTCCCCATGACTGGACGAATGGTTTCTTGAGCCCCATGGTTGGTTTGACAGAAGAGAGAGAGCACTGCTGGAGTCCGAGACTCCACTGTAACATTCTTCTGAAGATACTCCAGGACCCAAATAACTGACTCGGGTCGTTAAACCTTGCAGAAGATCTGGTGGAGGATTTTGCAAATTGTCCTGCCATGAACGTGCAAACTTTCCTGTGATCTTAACTTGATTGCCCACCACTCGTTCAGACGACATTGTATTTGGCCATGAATCCCTACCAGTCAGATTCGGGTTTGTAGCAAAGTCCATCACAAAGCCTCCAGTTCTTCCATGGTTTTCTGGCATGGCAAATATCAGTCAAATGAACTCAGTTTCATCAAAAAAGAAATCAAACAAAATTGGGAATAAATATGTTGCACAAGTAATAGCAGAACAAGAGAATATCTAAGAAGAAGTTGAGTCCATGATGCCTAACCAAATATGGATGAAGAAAGATTTCCATAGCGAGTGGACAATAAAGATCCAGGTGGCAGCTTCCTCCTACGCTCATTGTGGCCTGCAAGTCGTCTGCGGCAACTCCGTTTTCCTTGGTCAAATTCAGGCAATTGATGAAACCTGGAAAACAGTAATCCAAGAATCTATCATTGCAACAACAATTGATGCCATCAGACATCGTTATCTTAGTTAAAACAAAATCCAATAACAGTAGATTGCTAAAAATGAATGAAATATTGCTTATTTTTTCACTTTTCAAAAAGTTATTAGCAGACACTTGGAATCACAATATACCAGCTAAATCCTTCTGAAAACCTCGGAGATGTACTAAGAAAATTGGCATAGTAAGTTAAATGAGTACTCCTATCATAGGAGAGAACACAATGAAACATTCTAATCTCAAACAATTTAAATCAATCTTGGAAATATTCCAAATATTACTATGATACAAAGATTGTGGCGCACGAGGTGTGGCGAGGACAGAAAATTAAAGCAATGAAACCTCACCAACGTTAACATCTTTTAATTGATCAAAATTCAAACTAATTGCCAATGTAAGTTGCAGTTGTGTGAATAACAAAACACAACATATATATGTATAGCTCGTGAACCTTTATCAACCATATAGAAGATACACCACTTTGCTTCAGATTATGCAGTGTTGAATAGCTCTGCCAATTTCCTCACAAGAAAATTTAGCAATTCCAAGGCAGCAAAGAGTTGTAGCTATACTTCTGTTAATCGAGAATAACTTCAGTAATAGAATTTAGAATATAGTTAGCAGCACATAGACCTATAGTGCAAAGCTGCACAAGAAGGTCGCGTTTGTGGAAAGAAGAGTCAACAAATCTAATAGCTGACAAAATGCATTTTACTTGCATATAACTTGTTATAACAGTAATTTTGAGCTTGCATACAATATATGGATTTTTTCTTTCCAAATTTCCAAGCAAACAGACATGATCTTTTTTTAATATTTTCCTTGTATTGTTATTGTTATTTTGAGTTTGAATACAATATATGGATTTTTTCTTTCAAAGTTTCCAAGCAAACAGACATGATCTTTTTTTAATATTTGGTACTAAATTTACTGAACTATATCCTACAACGTCATTCTTTTCATTAGTAACAAATCATGACACATCTTATGCACGACTGATACGTAGTATTACATGGTACCAAACAATAGAATGAACAGCTTATTTTTCTATCTTAGGATTTTCTGATAATGTTTAGTCTATCTTATTGAACATGCCACTAAAGTTCAGCACTATCATAATCGAAACCTTGAATGAATTTCAAAAGGCCTCTTTGGATCAGAAATTTAAAAGCAACACTATCAACAAAACTACTCCAGGGTGTCTACTAGTCTTTCTAATCATTCAAGCAATTAAAGTGATAAAATTAACATATTGAGTTCGACACAGACCAACAGAATCAATACCACAAAATCAACAAATATAATTTAAAAAAAAAAAAAAAGAAGAAGAAGAAGAGAGTACTCTAGAGAAGTAGCAAATAAACTATACGCAATTGTGCACACATTATCAATAATAACTTATTGTGTACATGCTCGTTTGCCAACATTTAAATAAGTCTAAAGGTGTACTTTCGATTTGCCCCTGTATGGTGGGGGAGTAAAATCAGATTTTTTTTTTTTTTTTTAGAAGTTGATGAGATAGGTAGGTGAAAAATTGTGGAACTGTGTTGAAATGAGTTATCGTGATTTTGCCTAAATAAAAATCCAGATACCAAACAAGAAAAAACTAAGTTGACCTGCTGCATTGCTGGCAAAACCTTTGCTCAAGGCCTGCAACAGTGACCCTCGGGAACTTGGAGTGCATACCACATACTTTATGCCTTGAATAGTAAGCCTTAGCATCACTCAGATCTACATTACACCCTTCTACTTGGCACCTGGATGGCTGCCCACTCTGCCCCACCCCAATTCTCCCCTTCTTGGCAGGTGATGGGGGAGGCAGTCCGGCGGCAATCGGCGGCAGAGATGGAGGCCCACCACCAAATTTGTCCTGCACTCCAACACCCACATCTTCGAAGTAGATTTTCTTGCCAAACTTCAAGCCATTGAGTGAGTCTGATCCACCAGAAGCTGATGAAGAAGAAGAGGCTGAACCAAGTTCCATTCTTCTTGTCTAGAACTCATTCATCACTGCCTCCTGAAGTAGTCAAATGAATACCACGTTACCATTATTATAAGGAGACAAAAGAAATAGACGGAGAAGATATTTATGTATAAACGATTTATGGGGTTGGGAAAGGAGTAATAAAGGCTAAAGTGGGGCTGTTTTGTATTTTTCTCGATACAGGAGTTTGTAGTTTTTGTGTGTGGTGGAAGTGCAGTGGTATAAAAGTAGAAATCTGACAAGGGGCCATAATGCCAGCTTGGGGTTCGTGTAGGACTGTTGTCAAAATAATGGAGATAGCAAAGAAATGTCAGAATGTAAGTGAATTTTCTTAGTACTTTTTGGTAGTTTTCAGCTGCTTTACAACAAACACTTTATAGGCACTAACTCGTCTGTCGTTTTTCACACTGTACAACCATCTTAATCCTTTCTTTTTTTTCTTTTCAGCCGTACATCTGTATGTTGCCAGAGGCATAAGTTGAACCAGTTCTGTTTTGAGAGTGGTCTTGATCAAAATTCAACATCTACATGAAAAATAGTTAAAATTTTGAAAAAATTGTAGCGGTGTTTCCTAATTTTTTACATTTTTGCAGACTTTACTACCTTCATTTTGTAGCAACCATAATATCAAAACTTTCAAAAATATGCGCCCCCAGGGCACATCTCCAAGTGGTAAAAGGGGAAGGTGGAGAAATCCAACTTTGCTTGAGACTGTCGCGTCAAGGGTTCGAATCCTGAAATATGGATTTGACTCTTGAGTAAGTGCAAGTATACAAGCAGCCTTCCACCTGTACCCTTGGAGGCATAACTTGCGATTTACCTCCCTCAAGATGCTTTAGGGCAGGGGCGGTGGAGGGGACCCTTAAGATTGGGGTTCAACCTTTTTAAAACTTTCAAAAATATGCACTTGGGGTCCAAATGGAGCGAAACCGTCCATTTGACCGTTAGTTGACCAAAAACCAAAGGATTAACTGAATTTTGACCAATTTTAAAATGTTAAAATAATAATTTTATATAATAAAATAAAATAATTAAATCAAAAAAATAAAAACTAAAATCCTATTCAAAATGTCATCTTCCCCACCCTACCTCAAAACCAAACCCAAGATACCGCCGACTATCGCCATCGCCGGTCACAAGACTCCGGTTATCTCCACCAAAACCTTCATTCTTCAAGAAATCAAGAACAAAACCTTGCAACGAAGCTGTTCAAAAAATTTAGAAATTCAGTATTATGTCCTAATTTCTAGTAGTATGTTCTAAATTCGAACGGGATTTCGAAAAATTGGCCAGAACGATTTCGATTTACAGTGCAATGGAGTTTTTTGGTTTCAATTTTTCTGTGTTTTGGTTGGACGACGGTGACCAATGTTTCTGGAGGGGCGGCTGAAGGAGGCTATTTTGTTTGCCTGGTTGATGGTGGCGATGATGGTCGGCGGTGGTGAAGACTTTGCTTGGGTTTCGATTTGACGTTGGGGATGCATGGGTTGAATTTTGGTCAACTAATAGTCAAATGAACAGTTTCCATCCATTTGAATTTCAGGTGCACATTTTTTGAAAGGTTTGAGACTGTAGATGACATAAAATGAAAGTTAAGGTAAAGTTTGTAAAAATGTGAAAAGTTAGGGACCGTTATTGCAATTTTCCCTTAAATGTTCGATAGAAGTTTTAAAATTATTTTATGTTTGATAAAAGTTTTAAAACTATTGAATATTTCAGAATCAAGAGTTAAAAAACCATTGATCGTATCACAACTTGCTCACTATATTTTAAAATTTATCTCATTGACCATTAAACTTTACTCTGTCCAACTCCATTGGCTATCGTATGAAATTCGTTAGTAAACTTGCATATGTGGCTGACAATAATGTGACATGACACGTTAAATTTTAACTCAGATGCCTCGTCAACGCCAAGTAAGTAATGCCAAATGCTCCTTTAACTTTTGAGAGAAAATAAGTGTTTTTCATCCTATGATTCCTTTGATAATTTGGCAAAATATTATTAACTGTATGTATGCGGCAATTAGTCGTCATCTTGACTTCCGTTTATGCTCAAAAATGAAAATAAACTTCAAAATTGGGATGTTTCATTTGATGTTTTCTAATTTAACTTATTCAAATAAATGGTATGACCAAACTTGATAAGTTCTGGAAGTGATTATTTAGGAAAAGTTGAAGTGATAAATTGGTGTGCATCCTGCTGAAATTCAATTGAAATAGTGATTTTGTGTTTACTGAATTTCTTCAAATATGGTTTACAAAGACGGGGAAGAACAAAGGTGTTTGTCATAGTTGTAGAAATTCCTGAAACTACTTGTTTGACTGCCTATCAAAGCAACAATGCCCAAATATTCGAAGAAGACGACGTAAAGATATCCTTAAACATAACTATTCGCAAGGGAAAAGGATATACATAAGATACCGGGAAAGGATAGGGAAATCTTTTCAGATTCGTATATGTGTTTGATTGTAATGACCTTTCTTGATGTCAACTTAATGACAGTCAAATAATTTGTCCACTGCCTAGCAAATGAAGATATTATTTTTTCACAAATGGAATTATTGAGCAAAATGGGGCGCGGTTATTGAATGATATAGAGATGCCTAGTTAATGGTCAAGTGATATAATTGAAATAGAAGAAGATTACAATCTCCATATACACTAAAAATCCTTCACATTGTATGTACTTACTAAAGTGTGTACACAGCTTAGCCACACAGCAAAATAAATGCGCCAAGATCGTCGTCACATCAAACAACAAATGGATAAAACATCAATTGTTAGGAAATATTTAGATCAAAATATACGGGATTAACATAATAACAAGCTCACTTTTATTGTCCCCAGACAATTGAGGTAATTAATCCAACTATCCCTAAGTTTAAACAATCACATAAACGTATAGATCAAAAGCAATAAAGTAAATAATATCAGATGTGATTACGGAGGAAAACTCCTTTTCAGAATAAAAAAAACTTTTGGGCAAACTTTCCAGTAAAATCTACTAGAAAATTAACTTACAATTTGAGACATCACAAAATTCTTATGGTGTCTTTTGAAAATTTGAGGGACTAAAGTGAAATATATTTTAAATTCTTATATTTTTTGGATAAAAAATTATATTTTTGATAAAAACGAGTTTTCATACATTAGTATTAGACTATTTTTGTAGCTTGTAATTAATTAGAAATCTTCAACTCGAGTAAAATTTAATTCTGATAAGTTAGATTCAAGATATTTAAGTTTACAAAAGTTATTATTTAATTAAATTGGTTATTGATTTTAAAGTTGTTGACGACCACGTGTATAGATAACTGTCATTTGGATTAAGACCAAAAAAAAAAAGAGAGAGAGAGATCATTGTAATTCGAATTTTGATTGTGGTTAATTGTAATTCTAATTTGATTAAAACTTCATTACTTTTCTTTACTTCAGTTCTAATACTAGTATACTAAGTCAAATGGAAGCAATTTCAAATTAACTTTCACATTGCCTATTTTGATATAAGTTCAATAAGATGATTATGATTAGTTGATTATTTTAATTAGGAAAACCATTAATATGATATAATAGCAATTCTATTATTTGAGACCAAATCTTATTCAAATTTCTTGCATTACACGATTATCAATTCTAATTGCATACATACTCAATGGTGAATTTCAATTATAAATATGTAAGAATTCTCATTATTACATCACATAAAATATAGAGAGCCATGGCCCAGAGAGAGAGAGAGAGAGTATTAAAAATAATAGGAAAAATTTTTCGCAGAAGATTTTATCTTCTTTTCAACCTTTTAAATAATGAGGTAAGATACTTTTATGCAAATATTTTGTTTTTGTATACTTCTATATTCAATTAAATATGCGTGAATTGCCTTGAACTTTCGAGTTCTTTAGAAAGAGATGTGAAATTCTAAGGGAATTTAAAATGATCTAAGATGGGTGTGTCGCTTTGTCACCGATATAAATCATAAGAGAAAAGTGGTATGAAGTGTAGATTTTATTTTTATATAATTATCTATGGAAACTGTACGCATCTTATTGGATATTTTTAAATACTCACTCATGTAATAATTTTACAGATTAGTTCGGATCGATTGGATCTGTGGCAGGATAGTGATGCAAGTTGCCAAGTGGATCGAAGGAAAAATAATTTTTAAGTTTTTCTGTCTCTCAATTTATTAGTTAGTTTGATTCATTAGACATGTTATTTAATTAGTTAGGTGAGTAAATTTTTTCAAGATACAACTCTTATGTTTTCTTTAAATTTATGGATACTTCAATTATTTTATTTTATAAAATTTTATTTTTATCGTTCCGCGTTTAACATAAAGAAAAGTGAGTTTTCGTTAACACTCTATAATTCATGAAAATTTTGGGTGTTACACAATTAGTCCAAACGCTGCTAAACCTTAGCTTACTCTAGCGATCTAATATGTAAATCATTAAGGAACTCCTTTTGCAATACAATCCCGCACTTTCCAACAACGCTGGATTACTTTTCCCTCATAGATCACCAAGAACAAACTCATTCCGGAGCGTTGGAACTCCAAGAGCATCTTCTCCAACTTTTGAACTCTGATGGCTTGTAGGTGAACATAAAAATTTTGGTGTTTGATCTTTAAGACTTAACCAATAAAAATATTTTTTGGATGAATTTATGAATCAATAATCTTGGAGTTGAATCAAAAGATCTTTAGAAATGTGTAATCTTCAAATAATGTTCTCTATAATGAAAATAATGTTCAACCACCCCTTTGGACAAAGTATGTCATGTATATTTATAATGAATAGTGTTTGAGGCGAAATGGGATTGAAAAACAATATTAAAATCGAATTATGTCATCACTTGGATTGAATTGCTTCTCAGAGGTACATTTATGCCAAGGGAGAGGTGCCTTCGCTGCTTAAGTCCCAGGCGAGTGATGAGGACCCTATTCTGAGCACTCAAGGGCTCAACGTGCAACCAACGAGTGGTCGTCTTCCTATTTCTTGATGTTTTGACATCCTTCAACTTTTTTTAGAATTTTACCACTTTTTAACTATTTTTACTTAAATTACAACTCAAATAACCATGATTTTGGATACAAATGAAGTCAATTACAACTAGGACCTAACAGCAACCATGTACAATTTTTATGTCACAAAAATTGTCATCAAAGTAGCAAAATATTTACAGCGTTCCTATATACATTAACGGTTAATAATGTACTCCAAATGATCTTCCTCTCATCAGCGTTCCTATGTGAATTGTCACCGAGTTTCGACTAAACGGATGTAACTCTTACCGTATTTTCCACCTTCTTGTTCGTGCCTTGTCGCTTTTAGCTACGATCTTTCAACATTATGCATATGTTGTAAAGCGTCAACCATTTCTTTAAAGTTAACCTCCATGGTTGGCACATTAGTTGCAACGGAATGACCACCTTCATGTTGATCACGATTAAGCACTATAACTATTGGACCAGGTCTAACACTATCCGTTTCTACTTCATGCATAACCATCGATATGGAAATGAAGTGGAAAGAACTATCCCTTGCAATGTTCCTTGTTGATAAAGCACTGTCTCCTTCTGCAGCAACCATTTTACCCTTACATTCTGATAAGTGTGTTTTTGCACACTTATTTAGTACCTAAACATGCTTATAATAGATTAATGAATAAGATTTTATTCACAATTAGGTAAACATTTGCTTTCGTAGGCCAAAAATACCCAAACGAAAGAGAACAATACAAAAGGAGGGAAAATAGACCAAAAATGTACAAAATTATAAATTTGAGGTCCAAAGTGCACAAGGACAAAAAGTGGGGGACTTGGAGTGCAACTTATAGAGGGCAAAATATAAAAGTCAAATTTTGAGGATCGAATTGTGCAAGATCAAAATTGAGAGACTTGACATGTAATTTATATGGGGACTTAGCTGAAAAAAAAAACATTTCCTTATTTTGACTAGGGCTCGACGCCCAAGCGGCACTATTCCAGTACCTAAGAGCCACCTTAAATTCAAAAATTGGTTAGGGACCTTTTTTGCCTTTTGTCCAAAATTCAGGGCCTTGAGCTGCAAATTCTTAGTAGGGTTTAAATATATAACGGAGGCTGCTGGATCTTCTTCCTTTTTCTATTTCCTTTTTATTTTCTTCCTTCTTCTTTCTTTTTCTCTTCTTATTCCTTCCATTTTGCTTGGTGTTTTGGAGCAAGTCAAAAGCACAAGGAGAATAAATCAAAAAAAGTTGGATATTAATTGAGGGACTCAAGATTCAAGTAAATCCAACCAAAACGGGTTTTACCTTAAATCTTGTATTTTTTTGTGTTGAAATTTATGCTATTAGTTTAACTTAACTTTTAATTAATTTTAATATTTGGTTTTTAATGTTGAGTTATTTTCGTGTGTTTTTACTATTGTTATTATTGCATTTACATTTATGTGGCAATGAATGATTATATTTAATGATTTGTACATCGTTCGAAAGAAGATTACATATTTTAGACCAAATAGTAGAAATCGTAGGTTTGTGTAGGGGATAGAGATATACTCCTAACCCTAGGTGATCCATTAAATTATTTTCACAAATATTTAATGCAGTTATTTTGTTTGAATTAACATATAGATATAGTAAGGTAAACAAATCTATTATAGTTAATTTCCATCGAGAAATGTAATTAACTAAATTTTGAAAATCTGGTCTAATATCATAAATGAGTAATTTATTAATTGCTTACAGAGAAAATTAATTACGCGACAGTTAAGCAAAACCATGAATCTCAATCACGTTTTCTTCCAAGATTTCTAAGTATTTTTATGTTTTCTTAGTTTGTAGGATTTTAGTTATTTTTCCTTATTTTCAAATCATAATTTTAATTGTGTGTTTCTTTTTATTGTGAGATTAAATTAATTAAAATTGTGTAATTAAAAGTATATATTCCTCGAGGGATCCACAACTCGGACTCAAAAAATTTACTTTATTACTTCAATGCAACACATGCACTTGCTTTTGGTGCCGTTGTTGAGGAATATTTTTTATTTTGATTACCACTTTAATTAATTTTAGTTTTAACAATTTTTTTATTTATCTTTAGGTGCTTTTATTTTTGTATATTTTGGCTAACCACCGTATTGTTAATCTATTTTGTGTTGGTTTTCTCTCCTTCTAGATTTCAACTATATTTGCATTATTCCCATATTGGGAAATTAATAAAGGGTTTGCAATGTCTAATCTTTACATTGACCATGCATTTATACTTGGAGGTCCAAGATGTAAAATTTGTCATGCGACGCATTGTATCGGGCAATGCTTTTATTCATGCACCGATACCTCAATGTAAAGACAATATTTGAAATACAAAAAGCAAGCACTTGACAATTCCAATGAAAGTTACATGCTAGCAAGAGATTATGCACTTGACGATTGGGATGAGGACATAAAATTTTCAGGAGATGGTCCTCCATTTTTAAATGAAAATATACTTGCAGAATATTACAATGAAGTTGTCAAGTTGGATGAAAAAGACATGCTTGTGGGAGATTACAAATTTGGGATGGATTTCAACAGTGGGGGTATAATCCACTCAATGGGGTTAATGGGAAAGACTTGCCGTTGTCCGTAGAGTTTGATGGCTGACTGGTCATTCAATTTGATGAAATATCAACCATTGAAGAAGAGTTTGAAGAGAATGAAAAATCAATCACAACGGAGCTAAACGAAGATATGGCCATCAATGAGAAGAAAATCGACTTACACTCTTCCAACTTGATTGATTGCCAAGAAATTGATTTTGGATGCATAGATCTTCATAGTTGAATTTGGATTGGATAAAAAAAGGCAAGTCCTATTATATAAAAAAGGGGCAATGTTGAATTTTAAAGGTCAAATGAAGAGTGGAACAAAGCAAAAAGAAGAAAAATGGGCAAGCATCCAAAGCCTTCTTTAGGTGCCCGTGATTTAATTTCAAAGTTGATCTAATGATTATAAAAAAAGCATTTGTTGGGAGGCAATCCAACTTTTTAACTTTTAATCTTTTTATTTAATTTTATGCATTTTCTTATTTTTATTTGATTAGCTATCATTGTTTTTATAGGAAATTCTTGAAGTCACATATAAAAATGGTTCATCAGAAGTATAGGGGTAAATTGTGTACAAAAAGGTCACTTGCCCAAGTTCATTGAAAGCATCGTAAGTCCAATTCAAGTATTGTACCTCTTCACAAAGTGTAATTGGGAAAGCCTTGTTAACTTTCATTTTCTCTTTTATTTTGTTCTTTACACATTGAGGATAATGTGTGATTTAAGTTTGGGGATGATTGTGCTTAAATTAGTGATTTTGTGTTGAGATGTTAGATAGCCTTACTGGCTTAGGATTGTTTGATATTTAAAATTGTTGTTGATTCATGATATATGACCAAATATGCTATTTGTGCCTAATTTTATTATTATTATTATTTAAATTTACTTAACCATTGTATGATATTTAATTACTTTCAGCACAATAGTCATGATTAATTGTTATCTAGATGTAGAAAATTTTGATTGATGGAGAAAGTTTTGAATTGTTAGAATTAGGTTGTGAGTTGCTTGAAAATTATATCAACCTATATTACCTAACCATGTTGTGATATAAGTTTGGAAGTGGACAAGCAAGTGAAGAATATTATCTAAAAGTGTGTTGATTCCATGCATGTTAAAAAATATGTGTGAAGTGTCTTTTGCCAAGTATAAACTAAGTAATGACCATATACTTAAAAGAAAAATATTGTACTTGTTAAATTATGGGCCTTACTTTGTAGCCTTTTATACTCAAGTTATTAAGTCCGACCTAAACAATCGAAGAGTTATCGACCTAAAACTCACTACAAAGTCAAGAGAAAAAGTTTAATTGAGTGCAGTAAAACATGAGATCTAATGAAATAAATAATTTGTTATTTGTGCGATTGTATTTGATATTTGGGTTTAGATAACTAGTGGTTTGAATCACTTAGTATAAACTTGAATGTGGATGCATTCATTCGTGGAGAATTATCACATGTCTAGATATTGAGATTGTCGGTTAAACCCAACCGAACTAGAGGGAGAAAAGAAATTAGTAATTGAAGAACAACCTTTAGATTTACAGATCGGGAAAAAATATTTTTATTTGAGGAGTGTGAAAGTGGGAAAGCAAATATTTTACTACAAGGGGTTGGGTTGGAACCAATTTGAAATTTTTTCGTCTACATAACTTTTTCCTAATTTAGATTATAATTGAAAGTGACTATGCACACACATTGATCGAACATTAGATAAGCTCAAATAATTTTTGTTAGTATTATTTGAAGCATATTTGTGAATTGATTATAAAATTTTATACTATTGGATATCTATTGGCAAGCTATTTAATATGTTGATCATTATCACGTATGCTTGATTGTTTTGTAATAGCTAAGAATTTTTTTTTCCAAAACGTCAATCATTAAAACTTCAACAAAATGCATGAATTCAAGCATAAAAGTAATATGATTTATAATTAAAACATTAACATAATTAACATTCAAAATGCTTACAAAGATATGAATAGAAGCAATAAAAAACTGGGGGCTTAAAAATTTGCAATGTAAAAAACAAACTCAGAAATCTGAAAGCTTTGAAATAATTTTCAAAAATTTCAAAAAAAAAAAAGAAAAATCAATGGCCAGATGGAAAGCTACTCGTAAAAAATTTTGCCTAATTTTTTGGAGCCCTAGTTCCACTCTCTATTAGAAATTTCAATTGTAGAAGTTACTTCGTCAAGCTTAAATCCTAAGGTAATATGTGCTTTTCATCACTATTACTAGATACACAGCGTTTTCTCAATGTCACGATATATGAAAATAGTGTAAGGTCTCTCCATGTGCACGTCTTTCAAGGTTCAACTGATTTAGACAACTCCTCATATTAAATGTAATTATTATGACTAAATAGTATGGTAAAATCTAAACTTTAGTTTATACAGGTAATATTATTAAAAGTTTAAGAGCATCTTCAATAGACTTTCTAAATACAAAATATTTACTATTTTAGAGAGTCTATATTTAAAAATAAATTTCAAGAAACTCTTTATTTTAACTTTTTAAAATTAAAATAAAGAGTGAGTTTAGTTATCCAAATTTGAAAAATCAAATTCGCTCTCTGTGCTTAATTAATAATTACTGATCTCAATTTTTGTAGAAGGACATAGTCAATGCATCTCAACTCCACTAACATCTATATAAGCTTGCTCATACACACTTGTACAAATTATTAGTCGTTTGTGGCCTTCTTCAATGGAGGAAAAGGTAGCCGTGAGTACTCTAATGGTTAAATCAATCAAAGAAAAGTAATATATTGAGTGTTGGACATACTTTAAACATAGACTAATTAGGTTTTCGTATATCGACAATGAACGTATGAATGTAAAATGAGACAGAGAGAGAGAGAGAGAGCAATCTTACGACTTGAGAGGTAAAATTGCATTAACCTTAAAATGGCATTGGATGTGTAATTTTATAGTAACATTGGATGAAGATGTATTTGGCTTTATCCTAATAGTCAAGGCATCTTCTCATAGATGCCACATCATACATCATAGGCCCTGCAGCGTTTAGTATTCTCTGAAAAGGTAGTCACTCCAAGGCTTAGGTCTGATACTTATGGAATAGGCTGACAATACTTGACAGTCTACTACAAAAAGCGTCATATCAATCAATTTTAAAATATCTTTGTAATGAAAATATCTTGGAAGAAGTGTGGGTTAAAGATGGCACTTAATGATGAGAGGTCCCTTATTTTGGCCTCCATTAGGGGTGGTTAATCGCTTCAACAATGTAATAAAAAGTGGCTTTAGTTCTAAGCATGTCGAAACACGGAGTGGGGCCTGTGTTAAGCTTCTAATTGGCTGTCACATGGACCTGTTCTGGAACTTCGTCAATGAGGCTAACAACAGTCCCCTAAGTCCATCTATGAATATTCATATAATGCATAGACTTTATAAGTTTTTTGTGGTTTTCATTTTGAAAAGTGATGTTCTAAGGTAGGGTGCATGCCTTTGCTGGGGATAAAGGTAACTAGCTTGGCTGTATTTTTTATACAATGTAAGAAAGTTAATTTTGGGTAAAGGGGAGACGAAAATTTATTGAAGGTGATAAGGTTCATGCAGCTACCATACCAACTCAGTATTTTGAAGCCATGGAGTTCTTACTTGGTTGTGCATTTATTTTTATTTGATGAAGCTGTATTGACACTTTCGACTTGCAAAACTCGTTGATCATTGTGAATTGTCTAATGAGAAGTGGGAAATTGACCTAAATTTTGTATTGATGTTGGTTTGATTGTACCAGGGCTTGTGAACTATTGTCTAATTTTTTTTCATACTATGTTAAGCTTTTGTTTTGATTGTTGCATAAAACTATGCTAAGAAGCATTATTCGACCTTAGACATGGCTTCAATTATGAAGTCTATTCCTAAGGTTAAGGTGCTAAAGGTAAACTCTTCTGGCAACAAAAATCAGTGGGAGAAATTGGATAGGTTGAGTAAGATCTCCGTTGAGAAACCTGTGGCTATGGAGAAGCCACAAGAGAAAGAAAAGCTACTGCCCAAGAAAAGGAAAGTTTCTGAAGTTTTTGGGACCTCTTATTCGTCTGGGTCAACTATTGCTCGCCTTTCCCCACCTTTGCCTAGTGAGACAATCAGAATTGCAGTTCCAACAATAAACTTGGTTGAGGAGGAAATGGAGGCTTATGAGGAGTCTAATAAGGAAATGGAAGTGGGTTGCTTCATCTAAGTCCTTGGGAAAGTAAGAGACTTTCTTGAGAGGTTAGAGTGACAAACTCTAGCCCAAAATCTTGGGAATACTATACTGAAAAGTAGCAGAACTATGTTGTCTTGTGAGATGCTGTTGACCTGATGCAAACCTTGGTGAGCCAAAGTGTTAGGGCATTTAAGGTAAGCATTGAAGCCCAAGTAGTTTTGAAAGACATTTAGAAGCAAAACAAAGAGTCCAACGACAGGATAACCAAGGCAGAGAGTGCTAAAAAGGCCAAAGTCAAAGTTGAAGTCTTGATGTGGAGGTAAACTGAGAAGGCATCAAATCTAGATCCTATCATAGCATAAATTGCATATTCGAAGAATGAAGTCCACTTGTCTCAATGTGAAGTGGCTTCACTGACAAAAAGGATGGAGACTTCTGACAACCACCATAAGCTAGCAATAGAGAACTTTGAAGTCACTGATTAAGAAAATGCTGGATTCAAGGCCCATGTTAGGGGGACTGGGGACCCAAGTTATGGGTCTTATTAAAGTGGTTGAGGAGCTGAGGTGTGAGCTTCAAACTTTTGAAGATGTAGTGAAGTCATATATCACCAACTTTCATCTTACCGAGGCATGTACAAGCATCATAGCCTATTGGCAGATATTCGCCTATGTGGAGATATTAGATAAAGTAGATGAGATTCATCTTGAGCTCAAGCTCCTCTGATTTAAAATGTGAATTTTGTAGGAGGACCCCAAACCCCAGTTGAGAAAATGGTAGGGGAAAGAAGTTGTGATGAAGATGAGGTTTTGAACGTTAAGGCAACTATTGAGGCCTTAAATGAAGAAGCACCTCCAGGCCAACCTTAGTCATTAGGGTTTCTATCTTATTTTTGCTTGTAACTTTGGCTTAGGCCTTTTGCCTTGTAAATTTTTTTCAATGAAGCCCTTCTTCATTACTTTTATGCTTGCTAACTTCAGAACTTCTAATTATTATCACTTTGTAACAATTGATAGCATCTCTTCCCAAATTAATGAACTAGCCTTAATTAACCACCTACCTAACTCCACTTCATTTCAAGATAACAAAATTTGCTACTGATCTCTCCCCAAGTGTTGACGCCGTAGATAGTGTTATTGTGTAGCACCTAGAATAAGTTAGGAAAGATGAATGATGTCTCCTTGATCCATACAACAAATTTCGAAAATTTTTAACCAAGTGTTGATATTCGATTACTGTTATCAAACTTGATAGTGTTGATGCCTCAAAATGAATATTTAGTTTCCTTGCATGCATGGCTAATCCACATCAAGGGCTTCTTCCATGGATGGTGCATCCTTGGAAAGCTTCACGTTGTAGGTATAAAGTGGGCCCTTTTTGGGGTGCTTCATTCGAATAAGATTAACTTCCTTGCATGGTGGTGACTCATCTATGCCAAGGGCTTTCTTCATAGTGGATGGTGCATCCATAAAAGGTTTCATTTCATAAGTACAAAGTGGGACTCTTTGAAAATTCTTCACACTTCTCCTTTCGAAGTAGATTAACTTCTTTTCAAAGATGAGCACATGAGAGAGAGCAATCTTATTGTTTGAAAGCTAAAATTGCATTAGCCATTGGATGAAGAGATATATGGCTTCATCCTAATTATCGAGATGTCCCTATCATAGGTATCACAACATACATCATAGGCCCCCCCCCCAGTATTTAATGCTCTCCAAAAAAGTAGCCTTTCTATAGCCTAGATTTGACACCTATGGAATAGGTTGAGAAGACTTGACATGTTTGATGCAAAAAAAGGTCACATCAACCAATTGTAGAATATCTATTATAAAAAGTTTAGGCGAATCTTCGATCATGTTGGCTTCGGCCTCCCTCAGACACTTTGTTTGTGGCAATTCATTGCTTCAACAATCTTACAAAAATGGGCTTGATTCCGAGCATGACGATAATATGGAGTGGGGTATGTACTGAGCTTCTGATTGGCTGCTACATGGACCTCTTCTGGAGTCTCGTCAAACGAGGTATAACAATAGTCCCCCCAACTTAATGCGTGGAATTCGAAAGTTGGTTGTAGTTCTCATATGAAGAAGCGATGTTATGAGGTGGGAGTGTACCTTTATTGGGGTGAAGGTAGCTGAAGTGTGGGACTGTGTTAAGCTAATATTGGCTATGGCGTGGGCCTCTTCTAAAGCCTCATTAGATGAGGTGTAACCTCCCAAATTCATGTATGAATATCCATATAATGCTTAAACATTACAAGTTGGTTGTGTTTCTTACCTAAAGAAGTGTTGTTTTGAGGTAGTGGATATGCCTTTGCGGGGGTAAAGGTAATTGAAATGTTGTTAAGTTTCTGATTGGCTACTACATAGACCTCTTTGGGAATATTTTCAGTTAAGGCATAACAACAATGATCGCATTTAATAAGTTACAAATTTCAACACTTCATAATTTAAATGATTGAAATCATATTTGAATTGATTGGCAGTTAATATAAAAAAAATATATTAAGAGATCAAGAGAAATCAATAAATCTTCGTTGAAAAAAAATAAAATAATGAATCAAAATAGAAAGAATTGTTGGTGTCATAAAAAAATATTCTCTAAATTGAAAAATGTTCTCTATTATATATAAGATGTTATTTATAAATAGAAAGTCTCTTAAAGATGTTGTAAGAGAGATAATGCATAGTTCATAATTATTTTAAAAGCAACAGAATTAATATCTATTAAATTAATATGTGTGTGTGTGTAAGACGGTCACAATATCATTGATTAATATCATTTAATATAATAGGAATAATAAAAGACAAAAAACAATCTATGCAAAATAAAGAACAATTATGCACTAGGACATAAGATATCAGCCCATACGCCAAATTATTTTTCCTCACGAGGAACAAAACAGTAGTCATTTTTTACCTTTATAAGAAGTTTTAAAAAATCCTGAACAAACATATTATTCAATGCAAGGTGGAAGTCTGATTCATACTCAATGGATTGTCACTGAAGACTGTTTCATTAGACAAATAGGAGGTTTCTCGGAGCACTAGGCACTCAACATCAAATACGGAGAGAGAGCCCACCACTTGTTTGGACATAGCTGCCGCACTTTTTACCTTGTGATTTCTTATGACCGCTCATCCTGACATCAGTATTAAACTTGAGTTGTAGAGTCTTTGGAGGCCTTTGAATCCCTCAACTTTCCTTACTCTCCTCAATTTACCTCAACCTTCCCTCTTCTTCCTTACCTTTCCTAAAATGTCTGTTCTCACCATTTACCTCTACACAGCTCGTGACCTTTGCCCTGCACCCCTCCTTACATGCAGCCTTTTTTTACGCCCCAAAAACCCACAACACATACCTACAACATCCTAACTCTTCCCTTAAGACACTCTTCAGTCCAAAAGAAGATCCCTCACATCCCCTATTCCCAGAAGATCCTTCATCCTCTTCTACAGCTTCAAATATTTCCAGACCCCTAGAAACATAATGAAAAATAATGTACGATTAAAAGAATCTATGTGCCTGTACGAATAGAAGATTCTGTGTGCATGCATCTAGTTCATGAGTCATCCTGCCCTATGTGTCTAATGTAAAAGTTAGCCGTTGTTTGGATCGTCTCATGGAATAACCCCACCACATAAAAATCTTTACCTTTGCTGGACTTCCAACACTCTAAAACATTGATCAATACTTAGACGTCACAAAGCTGGTAGACTGCTCCATCACAAGCCTGCCAACGCATAAATTGCATATCGCTTCGCCCCTCTAGCCTATCTTCAACTCCCATAGTATAGGATGCATTCTTATTAGTTTAGATCAAACAAAGTCGGGATCGGTTTTTGAGCCCATTGTCGAAGATTCGATAATCTCCTCCAGCCTTTTGAGACGAGCAGGACCAACCAGATCTTTCCAACCGGGAACAAAGGCCAACCGAGAGGGGAGAACGAATGGCTTAGGAATCGACCGGTTCCGAGACAATCTATACCACTCCTCATTGTATAACACTCCCTTCTTATAATAATTCCAAATGAGTACGTCTGTTGTTCCTATCTAACGAAAGGGGATATTATTGTACAACCTCCCTATCTATAGGCCATAAGCACTCCATTATAGCCACGGGATCTCAATGGTTATTCTCTACAATTAACTCACTCATCCACTCTACCATACTCACTACTGGCCAAAAAGATCAAAACGTAGGTGCTTGTGGGACTTGGGTATCTATGAAGATCCTAATTGTATCCCCACACACTATTGGATAAATTGCTGCATAATTTATATTTCAAAACTAACTTTTTATAAGTAAAATATCATATAGTGTTTCAAGTTACCGAAACCAATATATATGCCTAAATATATGATCAAATAATGACTTACTAATGTTAAGAAGATAGAAGAAGATAAAATGAAGCGAGGAATGCAATTACAAATCTTCCTAGGAAAAATATTGCCCCAATACTAATGCTAAAAAGATTGAATGAATGTTTGTTTCCCAAGAGACAATACTTCTTCCAAAATTGATATTCCAAAATGTTAATTTTGTTGGGTAAACCATAGTATTGACAACATTCTTCACAAACAAAATAGACACGAACTATATTTGTTGTGACGAAGTTTTATTTCTGAAAATAATTTAGACGGAATTTAATTTCTGTAAATAAAAGCAACATAGTATTTAGAATAGGAGAGAGGATTTAGAAATTAGATTTTTCCTTGAATTGTTTTTGTGTAGGAAATATGGGATTAGGAGTCCATATTTATAGATTTTCAAGTATCTTTTTGAAATTGTCGCATCTTCTGACATAAATTATTGTGGATCATTAGATCACACTTTTTCATATTTAATATTCTAGATTGTATGTACCATATCAATAGGCATAACAATATACTTTTTTTCAATTGTCACACCCAATATGAAACATCATGATTTTTTGATATGCATCATTTGGATGTGAAAAGCTGCATCTAGTCATGCATCAATTGAAGACTTCTTCAATTCATGTTTATAAAAATTAATCATTAATTTCAACATATGCTACTACAAATCCTCCTCAACAACTCCCTCTTTAGGTCTAGACGTGGTTTGGTTTGGGTTGATTTCGACTCCAACCCGAAACCAAAATCAAATTAGTTGGTTTTGATGAATTTCAATCCAAAACAACCCACTTTAACTCTTAAACCGAACCAAGCCAACTTGAATCAATTTGGTTTGGTTTGGTTCGGTTAGTCAATTTAAACTTTTAATCTAAATTGATTTTTTTAAGAAAATTATCCGAGTTGTGGGCCCACTTTGATTACAAGAACTAAAAT
Organism: Olea europaea var. sylvestris; assembly: GCF_002742605.1. Lineage (NCBI taxonomy): Eukaryota > Viridiplantae > Streptophyta > Magnoliopsida > Lamiales > Oleaceae > Olea > Olea europaea. The sequence continues at coordinate 6,608,960 of NC_036245.1, read as the reverse complement.
AATTAAAAAAATTATATTATAAGAACTACTAAATAACAAATAAAATCATTTTATAGAGATGGATCAACAGAAAAGTTAAAATTTCTATTATTTTTTTATATATTACAGTTTAACTACCTGAGTAGGAAAAAATGCTAAATATAACATAATAAGCTTGTGAAAAGAATTTTGCAGTGTTATTACTTATTGGCAACATTATAAATTGGAGGGAATCGAGATATAGTTATGAGATTAAGACTTATATTTTTATTTTATTTTTCTTAAATTTTAAAAAATGGTAAACATCTAAGTGGTTGGGTTAATTCGGTTAACCAAGGGTTTGAATTCAAACCATAATTAAACTGATCCACCATAGTTTTGTTTAAAAGAAAACCAAGCAAAAAGCAAAAATCAATTACTAGTGTCAAACCAACCCGAATCATGTTTGATTGATTTGGTCGATTTTTCAATTTCTTTGCATAGGCCTATCCCTCTCTATAAAATACTCTTCCACAAGAAAATAGTCCCCACTTCTCTTCATATCAAGAAAGTCCAACCATTGGGAATATCTTTCTATTAGAACCCATGTTGCCAACGAACTAAGCTTCGAAAAATGCTCCAAGCCTAATTATAATGATTCAACTCCATGAACCTCAACGCTCACCCACCTCCACCAAGGAGAAAGAGAGGAAAAAACATTTACGAAGTGCATTCAATTGGAACTTTTAAAAACTTAGGATCAATGGTAGATTCACGTGCCCTCAGGTGGGATCAGTTGACCTATACAAATTTTTATTTTTTATTTTTTACATTGCACCAATTTGCACAATTTTTTTTTCTTGTAACTTCTCTCAAGTTTCGAATCTCATTCTTCTCCAAATACCTAGGTTTACCATTTTTACCAAATAATTACCCTTTATACTTATTTTATCTGGACCGACATCGACATTGGTAACATGTCTAATTGTGTATATTAAAAATAATGCATTTGACAATATTGATAACAATGTAATTATATGACGATGAAAATGTGTATGCAATATTTATAGTAATATGTTGAATTATTTTCATTAGTATTATGTTACTTGAAGAAAAAAATAATAATTAACTTAATTTTTTATGACAATAAATAATGTCTGACTCCACCACTATTTATAGGCTTGCAAACAATTTTCCATCTCACCTATGTCCATCTGATTAAAATTAGAATACCAATGAATGAGAATTACCAACAAATCTAGGACAAAAAGTGAAATTTCGTAAGCTATTCAAAATTTTCTGTAAAAATTGTATTCTTTATTTCACAATAAGTTTCGAATCATGTTTGGTGTACAATATTGGATGACAACTTTATTGACAACATGACACGTGACATGTTATCATTAGACAATTTGAACAACCAGGTTTTTTTTTTTGTTTTTTTTTCAATCAACGGTTTTTGCTAGCACATACATTGTCAACAACGTCGTTTATCAAATATTGTATAAATCGCTTAATTCATCAGCTTTTATTTTTATTTTTTATTTTTTTGGCAATTGGCCAAACAACAAAATTTAACGTGGAACTTAAACAATTAAAAGTTTGGCTCTGAAAGCAATACCAAAAGAGCCTTAATACAATAAACCCAAAATTTAATCCCACTATTTAATAAGTTTTTTTTTTTTTTTTTCCTTTTGAGGAAGAGTGTTCTTATGCTGTAGGGTAATGCGTAATTTGATTTTTCTTCCGAACATGGCAAAAAAAGAAAGGCCAATGTAAATAATAGTTGTACATTACCCAGTCAAAATTCTTCTTGTTGTGGATATATTTTTGGGGTACAGTTAGTCTAGAGACATAATTTTACCATATAGGGAAATATTGTTGAAATCACAAGGATGCTACATAAAGCTATTTCTTTGCTTCTGCCCTTTTGAGGTGGGTAAATAATGGGTAATTTTTTTATTTTTTATTTTTTAAATTCTAAGCTTTTTTAATTATTTTCTTAGAAATAAATACTATGATTACTATATTTTTTAGATTTGTGCGTCAAAAACTTTAAAGTTTGTATTGTAGTACGTGGTTTTATCGAGTAGGCTATACTGTCATAAGATACGGTCGCTTAAGCTGTTTATAATTGAATTCAAATTTAAGTTCTCTCAACGTATAATTAAACTATTGCATGATGGAATTATTTCAATTGAGTTAGGAAATATGTACTATTGAGGTACATAGTATTGTTATTAGTCACTATAATTAAAGAATGTGTGGTCTTGATAAATGTACAGTAAGATAGACGTAGAATGCATGCAATGAATATCAACCAAATTTTATAGATATGAAATATATGTACAGTGTCAATTATAGGTTGAGTTGGTCCATATGAAATTTAAAAAGTAGCTAGAGTGGTATTAATCGAAATAACAAAAACGAAGAAAAGGTGGAAAATGTTGCCATCTCCACATCTATGCTATTTGAGTTGGACATCTATCAACTATCAATTATCAATGAATAATAGATTCTTTTTTCCTTTTCTTTTCCAGTGAGAGTTTGTAGTCTTTCCACTTTTGTTTTTCTCATACAAAGATTCTACCAGCTAGCCTTCAAAAAGTACTTAATTCTCAATATGCTTTTCAATAATCAGGTTATGCCTTCCTCTTTTATTTTTTTCTCAAAAATAGATTATAATTATTTTTAAATATATATATATATATATACACCCCACTACAATCATACCCACGCCACTTTTTATAGGTATTGTACATTTGAGCACATGGGTCATACGCCTCACCCCCACCCACACATAAATATTTTCTACAAAAATATTCTCTCAATCTACATTCAAAAAGGAACTTTTCTTTCTCAACAGATAAAAAAACAAACAATACATATATACTCTTTCTCAACTATATGCATAGACAGGCCCAACAAATGTGCAGTCAACTTTCTATGGTGAAGGATTTTTTGTGATTGATCCACTGTTAAGAAGTTTGGAGGCAAAGATGGTGGCGGATTTGAGGTGCAGGTGATGACTGTGGTTGATGATGGTAATAAGTTTGAGGTGGAGATTGCGATAAATTTGAAGTAAATGTTGGGTGGTGGTGGTGGTGGGTTCGAGGTGGAGGTGGAGGTGAGGGTGATGGTTGTGGATTTGAGGTGGTGACTATAACGTCCCAAATTTTCGGAACTCGAAGCGTTAAAAATAATCGATCTTTCTTTGGTTCAACCCCTTTTATGTTAACCAAAATAATTTGTAAATTATAAAGTTTTTGAGTTTTGAAAACATATAAAAATATAATGGAAGGTAGTTATTCATATAAACTAATAAAATTATGGCAAAATTTGATTTTGGAAAAACATTTGGAGGCAGTTCAACAATCACAGATTGAACAACAGCAGAAGAAAAATATATTTGGCCTAGCAAATGTCTATTAAAAATTATGAAATTTTTACAGAGACTAAAACATTCATGTATGTACCACATATAAAAATTTGGGGGCTTGATAATAATGTTTGAAGCACAAAAATATTGCTCAAATATGCTGGGCAGAAAACTCGGGTTCGAACTACGCAGTTTACCAAAACGGACATAACTTTTTCTCTAGGTAATATTTTAAGGGAATTCCAAAGGCTACTATTAGAAGACTCATAGACCTTTCAAAATTCACTAATTTCATTCTAAAATATGCAATGTAGCCCAAATTATACCATTTTCAAATATAAGACAGAATCTGAATTTATAATCGGCAGTAAATAAACTTTGGCCGTGATCATTACAACATTTCCAATTTATGGTTGACATGAAATGCATATAAAACTGAACGAAATAGATGTTTAAACATTTTAAAAGTGTCATCTAGTTATTCATAATACGTTTACACGAATTGGAAAATTTACTAGAAAGTTGGAAGCTTTTCAAATCGCCGAGCACTTGCCACTATGCCAACCGCTGCCATGCCTTGAATCAACATGTGAGATTATAGTGGGTGTGAGTACTACAAGTAATACTCAGTAGGAAGACACAAGAGTAAATGATAAAATACATATATTTTTTCGTGAAATGCAAACTATAATTTATTCGTGTCACCGTCAATCTCTTTCTCTTATTTGAACTACCAAACGGTACCTCCTTCATGAGCAACACAATAATAGTGTCACCTTCAATCTCTTTCTCTTATTTGAGCCAACAAACGGTGCCTCCTTCATGAGTGACACAATAATATGTTTGATGCAAAACGAAAACAAATAATTCTTATACCACTTACAAAAGTGCCGGGAGCACCCCCACCTTAATGCTTGAAGTTTGAATATCCTTTTTGTGCTCAATAAGAAATAAAATGCAGCGTACTTCTTTGCCTCTTCTTCAAATAATTTTCAGATTTAGAGGTTCCTTTAAATCTATGGGAAAATGGCAAAAACAGATTTATGTAGAAGTATAATTGTTGGGGAGAAAGAACGTGGTTGAGGGATTGACATTTTTTTGGATTTTCAAATTAAACATATGACTATTAAATATAAGGGACGGTTTTTCCCTTAAATGTCAATTGAAGTTGTAATGTAATGCATTAAAAAAAAGGAGGTTAGAAAAGAAATTGGGGGGTAAAGCATTCAAAAGTGAAATCAGGTGCATAAAGTGGGTATAAAAATGCAGGTGACTTTTCAAGAGTATGGTGGTAGTTTCATTTTTCTTCTTTCCTTTGTGTTGTTACGTGTAAGTGTAATTGGGATTTAAAATGACTTGGAGTAGTTAAACAAAATGGGAAATTTGTGGTTTTAAATTTGAATTCGACATCTATGAAAATTTTTAGACAAGTGAGTCAACATTACTATAGTGACCAAAACTGTAATTTGGACTATTAGGAAGTGTCGTCAAAATAAATATTTATCGTTTAAAAGAGATTTCAACACCTTATAAAATTTTTAAACGAGTGCACATAACTTTATTATCGTGACCAAAGCTTTAATTTAAACTCCCAGGAAGGATTGTAGCGACGTAATCATATAACTCGAATTATTTTCGAGTTCTACCAGGAAAATTTTCTTTAAAACGAGACACATGATTTATTATTATTATTATTATTATTATTATTATTATTATTATTATTATTATTATTATTATTATCATCATCATCATCATCATCATCATCATCATCATATATTTTTTTGATCACTATAGTGACTGACTTGGGTGGTGCCGATGAAGGTAGAGTTGTACCTATAACAGATCAGTTCGATGTCTAGAGGTGACGTTATCAGTGTTGTCGATGAATAATGGAGGTGGTTGTGGTTGTAGGAAAGGAGATCATGTTTACGTTATGATAAGAATTTGATTTGGGTATTTATTTTTAGAACGTTGATATGAAAATAAGTAATTAATAAGCCAAAACCAATATCTTGAGAATAAAAAAGAAAGAGAAATGAAAATCCCAAATCTAAATAGGAATATTAGAGTAATTTTTCCCATTTTTCCTAAGATGATAGGGACGGAGCCAGACATTTTCTACTGTGGGGTCAAAAATTAAATACGCTCGAGTGGCACTCCAAGAGCGGTAGGCTTCAGTCATTGGTGCTCGAGCGTCTTCTTCTAGCCTTGCCTAATGTCCCAAGTTTCTATCATGTCAAAGCATATTTAAGTTTTCGAACTATGGACATCTGAAGCCGTGTATTACATAGTGAATGCCTGATGTTATCTGATTATTGGATGTATGTATTGTTGTTTCATTGTCTACTTAATGGCTCTTCTTGTTTCATTATATAAAGTTTGTGGTTTCTACTAATTACATGTCAAACTAGTTAATCAACTGTAATTGAAAAGAGTTTTGCTGAACGTTGTTGCCCATTGTGTTATAGTAGAAAAAAATACGGAAGGTACTCATGATGTATTTTTGGTGGAGAGAGATGTTGACGAGAATGTTGCAGACAATGTAATATCAGTGGAAGAGCAAATGTTAGAAGAAAATGATTCAGTGGTGCCAGAGGTGGGTATGACGTTCAAGGATGAAAAAGAATTGTGGGACATCTATAAAGGATATGCGTATTATGTTAGGTTTCCATTTAGGAGAAGGAATTCGAGAAAAGGAGACGATGAAAAAATGAAATATGTCACATTCACATGTAGCCATGAAGATCGAAGAACCACTAGTACAAGCGGTTCTTTGCAGCCCCAACAAACAATTCAGACGAATTGTAATACCAAGATACTGCATATTCAGATATTTATGGGATCTGGAGAATTAACAAAGTCCACCTCAACCACAATTATAAAACAAGTACTTCGAAATCGAGATTGTATCGCTGCCATTGGGAGTTAGAACACATGTGAAATGGAAGTTTGAAGTAAATGATATGGCAGTAATTCCATTGCACAAAAACCACAACTTCGTAGTTGTTGAAGCAAGTGGATATATTACTTGCATAGAAAAGGACTGTTGAAATTATATTGAACAAGTAAGACGATTAGGACTTGGGGAAGAAGATACCACAGTAATATAGTCCTACTTTTCCAGGATGCAAGCCCAATGCTCAGGATTCTATTTCAGCATAGATATGGATGATGAGTCTTAACTGAGGAATGTATTTTGGGTAGTAATGGGTGTCGACAAGCGTACAATAAGTTCGATGACGTTGTTACATTTGACACCACTTACTTAACTAACAAGTACGATATGCCCCTTTTGTTGGCGTTAATCATCATGGACAATCAACGCTACTCGATTGTGGTTTGTTGTCTAATGAGGACATAGATATATTTGTGTGGCTGTTTAGAACATGCCTTCAATGCATGTATAAAAAAGATCCCCATGAAATAATTACCGATTAAGATAGGGTCATGCAAAATGCAATTGAGATTATTTTTTTGAATACAAAACATGGATAGTGTTTGTGGCATATTTTGAAGAAATTACTAGAAAAATTTAGATACCATGTTAATAAGGCTTCAATTTTTTCGAGCATACATGGACTAGTGTATGATTCGAGTTTGTTGAAAAATTGGAAGAAGGTTGGAGAATGATGCATAGTAATAATTGGTTATCAAGACTGTTCAATAATAGATGTCATTGGGTTCCTTGTTATTTAAAGAACATATTCTGGGTAGGAATGTCAACAACTCAACGTAGTGAGAGTATGTGCCTTTTTCGATGCGTATGTTCATTTGAAGATCTCGTTGAAGCATTTTGTCGAGCAATATAAACGAGCACTGAGGAATAAGGTTAAGAAAGAGTTCCAGACTGACTTCATGTCTTACTCGCAAATGGTATCGTGTACAACAATGTTCAAAATAAAGAAGTGGTATCGAAAGTGTTATACCATTTCGAAGTTGGGGGAAGTTCAAGTCGAACTCGCTAGGAAGGTTTATTGTGACATCATATCTACTACGGATGGTACTGCAGGGATGATGTACGAAATACGGGAGGTTGTCATATGTGATGAGTGACGAAAGATAAAAAGTTCTTCATCTCATTCCAGAGAGATATTTGTGATATTGTTTGCAATTACCACTTGTATGAGTTGTGGGGAATTTTGTGTCGGCATGCTATCATGGTATTGATCCGTGACGATGTCACGTTATGTCACTGTCTAAGAGGCATATACTACGATGATGGAGGAGAGATGTTTGTAGAGCACAACCAAGGTCATAGTGAACTACGATGGTTTGGTTAGAACTCACGAACAGTTGAGATACAACGATATGTTTTGGGTTTTGCGGAGATTGCAAACTCATTGTCGATGATGAAGTACGATTCCATGTGATAACGGAGTGGATAATAGATCAAAACAAGAGTTGCTCACGATGAAGTCAGTTAGTGGGAGTATATCATTTCACATGTTGGTAGTTAGTTTGCCTCGCAATGCAATGAATCCGAAGACTACCAACGGGTGTGTACGTGATCCTATATCAATTAAGAGAAAGGCTGCACCAAAAAAGCTAGGAAAAAAAGTCCGTTGGAGTCCTCTTCAAATAAAGCAAATGTATGTTGGTCAGTCTTTTTGTTAATGTAAAAAATATTCCCCTACAACATATATGTAATGGACGTTAAAGTGTAGACTTTTACCAAAGGAAAGAGGCCAACGTCGAGTCACGGTAATACGTTATTGATTGCACCCGTCGTTCTAGCATCTCAACAATATTTAATACAGCACCTTTTTCGTATTTACAACTATTGTTGGTTAGTATACTTAGTGATTTAGTTTATTATGATTATTTGTTTGAAACTAATAATTGAGTTATTGTTCGATGTAGGGTGACGCAGAAAGTCATGCTTACCCGCAACACTTACCAGCCTCGAGTTTGGTCCATCCAATGTCAACAATCCGCAAGAGTTGCTGCAAGTTTTGAATAGTCGACCTTTGTTATTATCTTCATTTTCAACCTCGAAACATTTCTGAATTCCAACTATACACCGTGGACAGCGAACTTTTCTCTTACAATCTCCGAAGTAGTGATCTGTGCTTCTACAACTGTGACAAATACCATAATTCATTTCTCTCATTCCTACATGGCAAACAATATTTAGAGGAGTTGGAAATTGTTATTGCAAGACTTATCAAGGAAGTAAAGGACTAATCTACTAAACCTATATTTAGAATTTTCCTTACAGCATGTTGTATTATAATTTCTTCTTATTTGTACAAGCAAAGGCAAAATCACTAAACTTACCAACACATATTACTATTGATGTTGGGAAAACATCGATTGCTCCAAGTGAGTTTTAACGTTGTTCATGTTAGTTGTACTTGGTTTTACATTGATCTACAAGATGGTGTTCTTTCCATTCCATAAAATTGATGACATTTATTTGGTAGCTATATATCTCTGTAATTACTAATTTCTCCAAAAATCATTGAATTTGTATAAAAACCCAAAAAAACATACATTTACAACAAATGTGCAGAGGATGTGAAACAAATAACAATCTTCACTCGCAATGCAATCAATAATACATCCAGGTCTGAAAACACTGGCCTTTCGCCAAAACGGTTGAACGATGGCAACCGGAGATAGTTACGACTGTGGTGGCAAAATGGGTAGGAGATAAAGGTTTATGCAAGGATAATAGTTATAGGGCTGAAAAGCTTGTGCTTATTCGTGGTTCAATTGAACGAAATTGCCTAAGACGGAAAGCATAGCCGGCAACAAAATCTTGCATCTATTTGCATAGACGGGAAATTTTCTGTGAAGGTGAATTTTGTACACCTAGTGGAATCGATATTGTCATATAATTGGTAGAGACTTCATTTTAAACAAGCAGCTTGATTTTATTCTTCGAAGTATAAAGAATCTTCAAACAATTTTTCTACACATATAGATTCAACTTTTAATTTTTGAAACATTTGTCCCATGTTTCATCCCCATTTTTTAAAGACATTTTCACATATTCTTTCAATAAAATATTTTACCCCTAAACCCAAAAGTTGTCCCAATTTTTAATTATACATTCTCCGAAAAATTACTCTTACAAAATACATTCTCAATATAAATGGCGCTCAAGCACACTCCAAGTTTTTTACCCGAATAAAGCTATTAAAGTAATTGCGTGTAATTAGAAATTGATGTTATTTTTTGTACATGGAAAATGTAAGCCTTTGTTTGAAATCCATTTTACTGAATTATAAATTTTGTAACAGTGATTTTTTGAAGAATGTGTAGTTAAAAAATAAGAAAATGTTTTGGGCTTAAATGTAAATTTATTTGATCAAAAAAAATGTATGGTTAAAAATAAATTTAAAGAAAACTCAAAACAATCATGCTTAATGTACACCAAGTTTGATATTCATTTGACAGTTAAAAAAAAAAAAAAAAAATCCCTCCTATCATTCATTTTTTTAAAATTAAGCAAATGGCATTTCCAAACTCATAAACAAAAGCTGAACATACATGTCCTGGGTCTATAGAATTGTACTAGTGTTCATGGCTACTTTGTTTGAGAACCTAAGCTGGCCACAAGTACACGCTCTGGCAAGTCCCATAAATTGGTAAATTGTTTTCTCCCCGGTTGAGTATGAACAATCAGAATGTACATGAACCAGAAGAAGATATGCATTCAAAAGAGGATCCAGGTCAATGTCATTGGCAAATTCTGTTCCATTTCTGAAGCAAATATATGGAAACAAGGTTATATATGGAATGGAAAGAGACAAATTTCTTTTTCCTCCCATGGCTCTCCATCGTGCAACTATGATTGAGAGTAAAAGCATCGACTATGGGTTCAACTTCATGTGCTGACTACTTGATTCTGTTCACAAAAATTGACAATAGAAAGTTATTGGTTCTCCCTCCCTTTCCCGTTCCTGTTCCTCTACCACTTTAGTTCATGATCCTCCAATTTAACTCATTTTTCATATCTATATTATCAAGCAACCATGACACAAACCTAATAGGGTGAGTTGAAGTGCCCCCAGGGCACATCTCCAAATGGTAAAAGGGGAGAGTGGAGAAATCCAGCTTTCAGCTTTGCTTAAGGCTGCTGCGTCAAGGGTTCGAATCCTGAAATATGGATTTGGCTCTTGGGTAAGTGCAAGTGTACAAGCAACCTTTCACCCTATACCTTGGATGCATAACCTGCGATTTACCTCCCTCACGATGCTCCAGGGCAGGAACGGTGGGGGGCCCTTAAGGTTGGGATTCAACCTTTAATAAGGTGAGTTGAAGTGATAAAAACCAAGTTAGGACCAACTGCTGTCTTTGTAAATCTGTCCCTTTCAAGCTTTCCTTCAGTCACTTCAAAATAAGTGCAATAATTTAGATAAATAGTAAGATACACAATATAGTACCCAACTTATGTATCTACTAGAAAAATCCTATGCACAAATGATTGACATGATCCAAAGGAAGTAGACTCTGAAATTTTAAGCTCTCTTTGTCCTAACCGAAGTCTATATTCTCACGCCGTCTAGATAATCGCAAGATTTTTTCTAGATTAATTAGGATAATTTAGGGAGAAATATGAATAACGTGAGATGTCAAGCACTTGCAATCTTCTTCACTAGCAAAAAACATTAACATAAGAGAATTTCTTGAAAGACATTGTCAAGACTATGAACTTAAGAGAAGAAATAGCGAAAGCTCCAAATCAGCAAACAATGCTGCAGCACAAACTCATTTGCAGTCAACGCCAACTTCAGCAGCACGTCTAGGCTTATTTTTCCTCCTGCTTCCATTTTGCCTGAACCCAACAGACTTGATCAAGTTGGTAGTATTAGTATTCTTCCCCACACCATTTTCCTCTTTCACTGAATCGGTATCGTCCTTGATCTGTGAAGGCCTCTTTCTCTTCCTGCCATTCCCTGTGGCAGCTTGAGCTTTTGAACTTTTACTCAATACAGAACTCAATGTCTCCTCACCATCTTCATCTTTTTCTTCTTCTATCTTCTCGCCTTTTTCTTCTTCCTCAATTCCATCCTTCAATGGTTTCTGTGGCCTTCCTCTTCTCCTTATCTGTATCTTCTCATCCTCTCCACTCCCAGCATCGTCTCGAGAAGCAACAGACTGTTTCTTCCCTTTTCCTCTTACTCTACCCATTATTTAAATCAGCAATTCAAACAACCAAATTATCAATCTGCAATGACAAATTCTGAGATCAGGAGCTATAAATTAATACTCCTAATGGAGTTCTACTCGATGGACCTTCTTCCCTCTCTGACAAACAAAAATAATGTGCATCGATCCAAATATGCAATCTTTGATGTAGGCAATCAACGGATATCAGTATAAAAAGTCCAAAAACACATATTAGATCAAACTCTCTTTAAATATAACCCTCAACACACCAAAGAACAGCAAAACCAGTTGATAAACAGCACATCAAATAAACTCGAAATAGCTTTAATTTACAAAATTAGAACAAAGAAACAAATCATACTAGAGTAAACAGAACATGAGAAGTCCATGGAACACACAACGAAAATCTGGTAAAGCTATTGCATGTGAAGCATAAAAGATAAAAGATAAAAACTTAGACAAGCATACAAAATGAAGCTACCTAATAAGAAACAGCCGCTGGTTGCATCTCTGATCGAAAAGAATCCGATTAAATCAATCAAGAAACTGATGAAAAACCCAAAAATCAGATGGGTTTTATGTATGCACTGATGATTTCAAAGGTAATGTCAATAAAGAAGGGAAGACTAGATTCTTTGAGTGATGAAAAGAAATTTGATCAAATTTGCAAACTGAGAACATGAAGGCCCGAATCAAAAACAATTGGAAAAAATTAAAGAATATTCAGCAAATGGATTGAGTTTTGAGGGGATTGAAATTCATGTCCATAGAAAGGTAGAACAAATAAGGACTGCACAGAAGTGAAGAGAAGAAAAAGCGTGTGACGTTGAGCATTACTCATGGTAAAAGGATTTTTTTGAACTCACAACCAATAAGATAGTGACTCGTTATTACATAAATAATGATTCTCTTCTTTTTTTGTTTTGAGAAAATGTTTAATACTAGTTAACTCAAATCTTTATAACTTAAAGTGTGTAAACTTAGGCCTTGTTTGACTATCATTATTTGGGAAAAATAATATTTTGAATAGTCATTTTTTAAGTGAATATACAATTGAAAAATCAAAAAAAAAAAAAAATTCAATTTATGTTCAAATTATCTTATTATGTAATTATGAGGTTGAAAATAAATGGAGAAAAAAAAAAGATTTTTCATAATATGGTTGTCAAACATGAGCTTATTAAGATTCGGCCCTATTTGAATCACATTATTTTGAAAAAAAAAAATATTCTTAAATAATGATTTGACATCATTTCAATTACACAAGTTTAAATAAAATAATATTACACACAATTCTAAAACTTTTCCTTATTTTTTAATCATACATTCTCCCTCAATTTACTATTTCAAAATATATTTTTCAAAAATAATACGCCTCAAACACACTTGGTTTTAGTAAATTATCGAAAATGCATTGATCCATAGTTCATATATTAAAAACTCAAAAATATTTCAATTTTGTTCAAGGGTAGAGAGAGTATTAATTATGGGAACAAACACTTAGGTGGGATTCATAATGATTTCATCCTTGCTTGGTAGTTGAATTTTGGAAACCTAATTGACTGTGATGTAATCAATTCATTTGATTAGTTTTTCCTGGACAAAGTGAAAAAAAAGTCCCGTGAAGCATTGCTGGGCTGTCTGGCAGTGGGCAGGTGGACCACGCGGCGCTAATTTTTCAAGTGATAGCTGGACCCTTTCATTTGACCTAAATTTAGTGTTTGAATTTTGAATAAAGGAAGATACAGTGGCTTTACGGCTGGGCCCATTTACTTCTTGAAGCTTCATTACATGTACACAACATTTTTTTCTGTGGTTCCAACACTTCCCTTCTGAAAGATGAAATCCCTTAAAACAAAGAAGAAGATCCAGATTTCACCATGGAAAAATCCACTATTTAAGATGCATTTGACATAGATGAACAGAATAAGAAGAACAAGGTGATAATGTTGATGTGAATTGACATGTTTCACCACATAGCATTCACAAATTCGCATGTCTAAACAGAAATTCACTAATCAACTGCAATATTAATAATTTCTTAAACTTAACAAATTAAACACCGTTCAACTGTTTAACTTCCCTCAATTCTGCAAAACTAAAACAGTAACAGTGATAACCTGCATAGAAGGGGAATAAGACCACGGGTCAGACGAATTATATAAATGAGAAAACTGAGGATAAAGTTAAAACATGATGCAGCTATGGACAATGAATACCTGTGGTCTCACCGTATGCTGCTCTTTAGTTTATTATCATTGTTTTGGCATGTAGTAAGGATATCCCCCAAGTCCTGTAGGTGCAGGAGGAGTTTCTTTCTTAACAGCATACTGGGGATAAGAAAAGTGAGATTGGACAGAGTAGGGAGCAGCAGGAGGTGGACTTGCATAGGGGGCATTAGGGTATGTGGCCATTGGTTGATAGGGGGCAAGGGTATGTGGCCATTGGTTGAGGATATGTATAGCCGACAGGAGCTGGAGCTCCAGAATACGCCTTTGGGTATGCAGCCGCGAAGCCCGTCATCTGTACTGGTAC
>NC_036245.1:6594523-6594701 GCF_002742605.1 Olea europaea var. sylvestris | reverse complement strand
GCGGTTTGATCGGAACTAAAAATCGCGCCGGCGGCAATTTCGTCTTTTTTCTCGACTGTGTCGGAATTGGCTGAAATTTGGCAGTTTGATCGGAAATAAAAATCGCGCCGGTGGCAATTTCTTCATTTTTCTCGATTGTGTCGGAATTGGCTGAAATTTGGCAGTTTGATCGGAAATA
>NC_036245.1:6593348-6594318 GCF_002742605.1 Olea europaea var. sylvestris | reverse complement strand
GTCATTTTTCTCGACTGTGTCGGAATTGACTGAAATTTGGCAGTTTGATCTGAAATAAAAATCGCGCCGGGGGCAATTTCGTCATTTTTCTCGACTGTGTCGGAATTGACTGAAATTTGGCAGTTTGATCTGAAATAAAAATCGCGCCGGGGGCAATTTCGTCATTTTTCTCGACTGTGTCGGAATGGGCTCAAATTTGAGAGGTTTATCGGGAACAAAAACCGCGCCGGTGTAATATCGTCATTTTTTGCGACTGTGTCGGAATTTGCTGAAATTTGACTTGTTGATCGGAAACAAAAACTGCGCCGTGGGCAATTTCGTCATTTTTCTCGACTGTGTCAAAATTGGCCGAAATTTGGCGGTTTGATCGGAAATAAAAATCGCGCGGGGGGCAATTTCGTCATTTTTCTCGACTGTGTCGGAATTGGCTGAAATTTGACGGTTTGATCGGAAATAAAAATCACGCCGGGGGCAATTTCGTCATTTTTCTAGATTGTGTCGGAATGGGCTAAAATTTGACAAGTTGATCGGAAACAAAAATCGCGCCGCGGCAATTTCGTCATTTTTCGCGACTGTGTCGGAATTGGATAAAATTTGACAAGTTGATCAGAAACAAAAATCCCGTCGTGGGCAATTTAGTAATTTTTCTCGACTGTGTCGGAATGGGCTCAAATTTGACAGGTTGATCGGGGACAAAAATAGCGCCGGGTGTAATTTCGTCATTTTTCGCGACTGTGTCGGAATTGGCTAAGATTTGACTGGTTGAACGGAAACGAAAACCGCGTCGGGGCAATTTCGTCATTTTTCACGACTGTGCCGGAATTGGCTGAAATTTGGCAGTTTGATCGGAAATAAAAATCGCGCCGTGGGCAATTCCGTCATTTTTTTCAACTGTGTCGGAATGGGCTCAAATTTGACAGGTTGATCGGGAAAGAAAAATAGCGCCGGGTGTAATTTCGTCATTTTTCGC
>NC_036245.1:6587797-6589261 GCF_002742605.1 Olea europaea var. sylvestris | reverse complement strand
TTTTTTTTATTTTCGTGTAATATTATTTTAATAAAGAATATATGGTTGAAAATTAATACTGTAGAAAAAATAATGTAGTAGAATAGAAAATAATGAGTGACAAACATGGGGCTTAAGTTGATTGTGTTTGAAGGTCCGACGAGTGGAGGGTTCTGTCAAAATTAGAATGGCACACGAAGTCGGCAATCACTTTTGTAGCAGTGTTAGAGCAAATTGGTAGCAAAAATGCAAATTTTAGTTCTAATTAGTTGGAAATTTAATTGAAAAGTGAAGATTTGTAGTAGGTGTAGACAATTTTTTAAAAAATTAGAAGGAATATAATTTCTTTTACTTTATGGACACTCATTATAGAAATAATATGCTTCGTTAAAATTTTATTAGAAAAAATCGTAAGAACAAAAAATATGGTGAAAACTTGCATTCATTCATTTTTATATGGACATGAGTAAACATAAAGTGAAATGGATGCGAAATAAATTAAAATGGCACCTAGTCATTTTAAATTGTAGTATGTCATTTTGTGTCACGTGATCTCTATTTCACTTCGAAACTAGTCAATCATATTTTGGAACATCACAGAAGACTTAAAAAAATTAAACTAACTAATTTGTTGAGTATCTTATCTCATAATTGGATTATAATGAAATTTGAATTACTTATCTTTGTTCATTTCGTACAGTTTACTCACGAAACAATAGTATTGATAACTATCGTGTGAACTTTTGTATCGATAGGAAGTCCAAATGTGGTGAAAATTTGCATTCATGCATTTTTATGAGGATACAAGTCCACATAAAGTGAAACAGACATAAAATTAATTGAAACATCAACTTATCATTTAAAACGCCAGCATGGTGCTTTGGGTCATGAGGTCTCAATTTCACTCTAAAACTAGTTATCATATTTTGGAGTATCTAAGAAGATTTGTACAAGTTAAATGAGCATTATATTTTATATCATAATTTGAATATAATTGAATTTGTGTTACTTACCTTCGTTTATATAATGTAATTTACTCAAGGTATAATAATGTTGGACACTATCGTGTGAACTTTATATTGACTATGCTGTCAATGTAGTGAAAACTCGTATTCATTTATTTTCATGTGGACATATGTGTACCTAAAGTGAAATAGACACTATTTTTATTGAAATGACACCCAGCCATATAAAAAGGCAACATGACATTTTGGGTCAGTGTTCTCAATATTACTAAAAAATTGGTCGATGATATTTTGAAATATGCTAGAAGACTTTTACAAATTAAACGAGCTAATTTATTGAGTATCTTATCTCATAATTGGAATATAATGAAATTTGAGTTGCTTACATATGTTTGTAGTAAAATTTAGTGTAGTTTGTTCATGAAACAATAGTGTTGATCACTAACGGATGATCTCTATATTGACTGTAGTGTCTAAATATTGTGAAAACTTGTATTTTTTCATTTTTATGTGGATACAA
>NC_036245.1:6562733-6587697 GCF_002742605.1 Olea europaea var. sylvestris | reverse complement strand
GCTAGAATTTTACTTGGGGACCAATAGATATCAACTTGTTCAATCTTCCACGCGTCCAACAAGACGTGTTCTAACCTGAAATTTTTGTAAGAGAGTATTTTGAAGATACCTAGTAAAAATACTTGCAAATTCTTATTTTAACATGATATAAATAAAAAAAATGACATAACATATTGACATTTTTAGAATTAGAGCAAACTAGTCCCAATATCAGATAGCTTATCATTTCTTGTAGGATTTAGAGTATTTTATGCTGAAATTATATAAACATCTTAAAAATTAGAATTCACCGCTTTGCACTAGGTATTCTTAGCTCAATTCATATCAAAATATTTGAAAATATAGCTTGTGAAAAATATAAAAACGATACTCCGTTTCAATTTCAAAAGTGTTAGTAGTGTAAAATGTGTACTATATCAACTTTGTGGTAAAAGAAAATCATCTCACCTCAAATATATATAGATATATCTGTTCTTTCCTCCATAGACACATAACTTACACACATTGTAAAGACATTTTCAGGTTAATGGGGAATAATGAAGTTAATTACCATTGGTTAATGGAATTAATGGACTTAATATCAAATAAATTATTGTTACTTTTCGTTTTAAATTAATTTGATTTGTATTACCTTTTCACTTTTCATTTAAACATACATATTCATGAATGTTCCTTTTCTTTCTTTTTATTTATCAATAAAATATAGGTATTAGAATACTTTTTCTCTATCAAAATAACTCGGACATATCTGGTTCAAAATTATTTTTTCTTGAGCCCAATTTATGTGATTTGACATATCGTTGTCCAAATTGTTGTGGATCATCTTTCATTTTTAATCTTAGTGTTATGCTTTATCTCTCTCATGCTTACAAGGATAGTTTTTATAGGTTTTTTAGTGGAGACCCTATGGAGGAGGAGGAGGAAGAAGAGGAGGAGAAGACCGTGAAAGGCGATGATGATGTGATTATCTAACTTGATGCAGCACTTGAAGATTTGTGTAATGGGGTTTCTTTGAAGGTAAAGGACGCCAAGAGACAATATCAACTATATACTGTTTTGCACTAATTGAATTTTTGAAGGAATAGGTTCGTATGTACATTTTCTTGTTCCTCGCTATAATTAATATATATTTTGGTTAGACACATGCTAATTATATCTAGCGTCTACCTCTATGTTTGTATGCCCCTTGGTCTCTTTGTTTTATGCTATGTCTGCATTTTCACAAACCGAAAGTTTCTCCCTTTAAATGAAGATGTTTTTAAAGACATGGATGAGAACCTCCATCAGTTACGTCATTGATCTGCTATCTAATTTTTTATTCTTTTTCGAAAATGAAAACTAGCATAGAACCATAACTTATAGCCGAGTATTTCCCTTTAATTCAGTAGAAATCAATACAATAGTAATGTCATCATTCATTCCGTGTATGCGTGTGGAAGAGACAATTAAGGGATGTGTTATCCCACATCGATTTAATATCGAAATAAATACCAATTTCTCCACTTAATAAGGTCGACCTTAATAAGATGGACTTCAAGTCTTAACATGGTATCAAAGTCATCCCGTGAATTTCAAGATTGGTCTGCTTAAATGAGCCACCATCTTGAGGGAGCCTGTTAAATGATGTGTTATCACACATCAATTTAATACCAAAATAAATGCCAATTTATAAAAATCTTGGACTTCTCCACTTAATAAAGTTGACCTTCCAAGTCTTAACAAATGAGTTCAACAGCGATTTCATTGTTTCAGAGAGTGGAGAGAAAGCTCGAAATGTTGTCTATAGAGGGAAGCTTCGAAATAACCAGCTTGTTGCCATTAAGCGCTTCTCAAAGTAGTCATGGCCTGACTACCAACAATGTAGCAAGATTTTTTCCCCCCAATTTAGATATTATTTTGTGAATTCTAGCATACTGTAATATGCATTTATAATATCTCAAAACAGCCAATATATTTATTTCTCTTTTTTTGTTGGTTAAAACCCCCCAGCTTGTTTTGCATCATCCATGAATATATAAACAGCATGGTATCTATATTTAGGCTTGAAATTTCATTGTGTCAAAACACTTTTCTATAGAAATTTCTCAGTAAAATTTTTAAATTTGAATTCTCTGAAAGAGATGTGCATCATGGATTATAAGAATCATTGTTCTCAATGAAGTTGATTTAAGTCTTAAGAAGGGCGAAAATATGTAATCTAATGTAAAATTAAAGAGTACATGCTTTATGACATTAATTCGTCGCTTCATTAAGATATATATTGAAAGTTTAGAATTTGTGGAGGATTGTTGTAAATTAAAAATAAAGTTGGTTCTTCTTATTATAATTTTTAGTTAATTACAAATTTAGAAAATCATAATTTTAGATTTGTAACTTATAATTCAATTAATTAAAATTCACAATTGTGGGTGTTGAATTTGTCCCTATAAGACGGAATGATTTTCATTGTTTAAAGGTACAACTGGAAAACACAAAAAAATAGTCCTTATCTCTTTCAGGACAGACGAGCCGCATTGCCTCAGAATAGCAAGAGCCCTCCACGCCCTTAGGCCACCATTGCCTACGATCGTCTTCCCCACACGACCGTCAATGATTGGCACATTTCCAACATTATATGTCGCTTTCGAATGTGTGCAACTTGCCGTCACCTCATATAGAAGAGCTCTTCACATCAAATTCTTTATTCATCGCCTATACAAAAGAGCCTCATCCCTGAAATAGGATTTCACCTATGCATTAGAGCTTAATCCCTGACGAAGTGGGAGTTACTCACTTTGAATTTATGAGCTCGATCCACCATCAACATCTATTACTTAAAGCCAATGAGTATTTATGCTTGAACTTAGGTACTATTCACACTCATCCAGTGTCACCTCATAGTTAGTGTCGATAAGTTGTCCGTCACTTTATCACTGATGATCAAACTATGATGACATCATCATCGATGATCAAGCTATGATGACATCATCACTACGTCACCTCTCCATCACGCCTGGGCATGGTTTAGTTCACAACAAATAATTTCTCATTGCTTTTCTTCCTTTTGAAATTGGAGTTTTGATAAAAGAAACTTAAACGATAAACAAATTATTTAAGAAAGAACTATAATTACATTTTTATTATTTTATTTTTAAAGTTTAAAAATATGAAATAAAAAATATATATTAGCAGTTGGTCAGTTAATTGATGGGCTAGTTGCTTATACCCAATTTTTAAATGATTAAAATTAATCGAACCAAACCGATTTTTTTGGTTCAAACCACTCCAAAATACCCAACTCGATTTGTTTGGTCGGTCTGATCGATTTTTTTGCCCACCAGTACTCTCCATTTAAGTTAGCCTCCTATTTGGATTTCATGACACCTACTTCATGAGATGCTTCATCCAATAAGATCTTTGTTCCTAACTTTGCGTGCATCATCCTGCAAGATAATTGTAATTTTCACTCTCACTCAAAGTTCATGCTTTACATAAACATTCATGCTTTGACTAGAGGGACTACTGTTACGCTTTGACCTACGAGTCAAACCACAAATCAACCAAGCAAGGAGCAAAGTGGTTACGCAAGGTCAGCACTTTGCTTCGACATCACCTCTTCCCACGTGTACAAATCAAGACAATCAGACCATGCCTTCGAACGCTTATCCGAATTTTTATTATCCGAGGTGATATACCATATTTGTGATACAGTACTACTGAAGGCCAGTGAGATCTTCTATGACGGGCCTCTTCCACAAGCATCGCCTTGACCAAATCACAGTTGCACACAATACACGTGATTTTTTAATGTGACATCTTTACAACAGCATTGCACAATTAAACTTTTCAACCTCTATTTAAGGTAGGAAGTCACCACAATTGCACTTGATTAGTGAGCTGTTAGGATGAAGCCACATGTCAAACATTCAATTAACCTCGACCAATCTCTCTCTAAGATAAAATACTCACACATCACACCCAAAGGTTTAAGAGAAAAAAAATGGTTACACTCGATCTTGGAAATTCTCTGTTCAACCAAACACCCACATTTCTGTCCATTGTCTCCCGCACCCAATATCCTTTCACTGTCTAACTTGAGCATCGAGATGTCCAAGACCGTTAACTCCCCCCCAAAGCTACAATTACGTACTATCTTAAAACTCAAGTTCAAGTGTGCAACTAACATACACATGAACAAGAAAGAAGTCAAATCCGTTAATCTCATCAAATTTAGAGGTAAACACCTTCCATCGTGTTTATGATGATAAAAAATAAATTAATTAATTAAAAAAAATTGCCTCAAAAATCGCAAATACCCTTGTCAAGGAATACCAACACCACCAAATAATAGTGCCAGAATAGACCACATGAAGTTTCATAAGATCAATACAAGGTATATCCAGTCAAAAGATATTGATCCATTCAAGCATACATACGTCAGTTAAAGTCAAGATGAATTCAAATTGCTATATGTTTCTGCGTTCTAGTAACTGCTGCAGCCTAAACTCTTTTACTGCAGGCTAAAATCTTCAGAGAGTACCTTCGTCAGACTCCTCAATCTCTATACTTGTTGCAGTTTTTGACGTATAAATTTGAGTATTCCAAATACTTAACCATCAAATAATACAAGAAAAGCCGTACACAAAAGATATTAATATTTTACCCAATCAAAACAAGGTTGCACCATCAGTATGATTTCTGGATAAGATCTACAAGTACATCAGGGAATTTCTGTCAGCAAAAGCACCAAGAGAACCAGAAACAGACGTTAGTAAAATGTAAAAATTACTAATGGCTTGAAAAGCCAAAGGAAATTTTTATTACTGTATATCAAAATACTTAATTATCATTTGAGGTAAAAATAACTAGTTTTAGGCCATGGTAATAGAATCTTCCAAGTGCGTGTAAAACAAACAATCAGGCACCTGATGCGAATGTCACGACGCACTCCAAGATCTAAATTTGCAAATTCCACGACGATCTTCTGCAAAGGAATCTCGGATAGACTGTACCATAGAACTAACAGCTGGAACTAGAGACAATTCCTTGTGCTGCTCCTGAAAGATTAATGTTATCGGAAATATTTTTAACGGGGATCTATTCCCAAACTATAGATAAAGAAACAGTATTTTAGCCATTTTATACCAATTTAGTTAGACGGTCTTCAATACTTCCAGAGTTTTCATCAATGGGCATAAATATCATTCTATAAGCTGCCCGTAGGCTCTTTATCTGAAACCTTCCAAAGAAAATTGCAAGGCTAGTCATGTGACCAGAAAGTAATTGAAAGATTCAACAATTCACTCCATTTCCTAAATAGTAGCAAGCGGGGAATTCATATAATATGCAACCACCATATCAAGAATAATATTAACAGCTACGGTTGCACATAACAACCCATAGAGTCAAAGTTGGATTTTTTATATGGTAGGGTATAACACTTCAATTTGCAAGCAACATTATGTAGTAAACAAAATCCACCCCATCAGAATTTGTTCAAAGAAAAGATCCCCATGCTGTATCACTTATATCTCTAGTTTTCAATCCCATGCAGGGCCAGAGCCAGGAATTCACTTTTAGTGGCCGAATTTTTAAAGTCCTTGCGTGAATAAAATTCATATATAACTGAAAAAGTCGTTATACAGCATTACTATTAAAATGCATCAAGTCTCAAGTATCTATGTGACAGCTGAAAAAGTCAAAATTGTCTCTTTTTCTTGTAAAAATCCCAATATACTTACTCCTCCTTTCACACACCCTACTTATTGCTCATCCAACCCGCCTTGTTTTCTGACCCACATCCTTCCTTTAAAAAAATAAAAAATAAATAAAAGTATCATAATTAAGCCAAAGATTTTCAACAAAATTTGCATGTCATGTAATTTTGCAAAGTTCTCTTCATTTTCAATTAATAAAAATTGAAATAATCACCCATCAAGTTGCTACCCATAAAATTTATACAGTAATCTATATTCATCCACGATCAATTATTCCAATAATTAATATCAGATCATATGATCTTAAATTTAAGGCCCTTAACATAAGCAAATAAACAGCAAAAACAAGGGTCAAAAATTTGGACCGATGAAATTAGAAATTAAATTTAGGTTGAATTTGGGTGTTGAAATTACAATTGAAATCATTACATTGGGCTGACAAGGTAGGGTATCACAATATAGGCTTAAACGTGCAATTGGGAATTAGGCTAGAGCATGGGTAGACTAATTTAAAGTTGGGCTGAGCTATAGCAAATTTTGATGGGGACTATATAGTAGAAAATAGTTTTTTTTCACATAGAATTTTTTATCTGGGATTGCAGGAGCCAAGACCTTCCCGGAATCCGCCTCTGATCCCATGTATGCATGTAAGCTTATGTATCTTATCAACATGGTTTCTTCGACCCTATTCCACAATTGCCCAAAAACCAACAAGGAAAACAGAAAATTTACCATCATTATATGCTGGTGTTTCACTTCTATAGAAGTGGATAGAAAGTTCTAAACGTAATTGTTTGTGTAATCTTTAGTCCCAAGCCAACTAATGTAACCGTTGTGGGACAGTAAAGCAGAAATAGTATATTAAATAATAAAACAATTAAGTGGAAGCATGGTGAAAACAACAATCCAATTTCAGAGTCTCGAAAAGAGAGAATGGTCTATTGTGTTCTCAAAGTTCACAATCTCAAAAAGAGAAAAATATGTGATAAGTGTGTTTTTGCACATTTATTTACATCACAAACATGACTTAAATACAAGTAAAATGATTGAATCATTACTTAATTTTGTCAAATTCATGCAATGTAGGTGATTCTATGAAAATAGTGGAATTCAGGAGAAAAGAGCCAAAAAAGGACCAAATTGGAGCAAAATGAAAATTCAGGGACCAAATTGCAATTATCTGAAAGTTGATCAGATGAACACATCAAGCAATTGATCAAGCTAAGCACCAATTAGAAGTTATAATGGAACATTGGAGCAACTAGAAACAAGAGAGGAGGTCAAGGAGTGAAGGAATGAAACTTGAGGATCAAAATGACTCAATTTAGAAGTTCACTCTACTATGCGGTCGCATAGTAGAAAATCTATGCGGCCGCGAGTAACCTTCCAGGGATTAAAAACGCTAAAATCCATATACCTATGCAGTCGCATAGGTTATGCCTATGCGGTCGCAAAGGTATAATCTGTGCCCGATTTTTGCAGTTTCCTTATATGATTGCAACTCCTTTGGTAACCTAATTTCAACGGGTTTAAATAGCAAAAAACGTCCAGAAGCCGGCAGGAACAAATTGGGAGGCAAAAACGTTCATTTTAGAGAAGATTTGAAGGCAAGAACAAGGATTGATGCAAAGATTTACAAGATTTCTTCAAGTTTTGATAACCCGGTGATGTATTTTATTCAAAACTTGATAGATTTTGTTATTTTTATCATGATAGGCTAGATTTCTGTAACTAGGTGATCGATGAACCATGTAATTATTATTAAACCTGTTATTTCATGACTTTGAATTCATAGTTCGCTGGGATTATTTGAATGAATTATATTGATTTATTTATTTCCACAATTAATGTGCACTTAATTTGTGTGAATTTGGTGGTTTAATTCTGAATTTGAGAAAATTTGATTAAACTCGACATATATAATTCATCATAGGGTCCGATAAGGAATAGAAATATACCCCTATGCCCTATGTAAATCTTTAATTGCTCACAAAAAATTACATGTGTTCTTGTATAATTGCATCCGTCATAGAAATATAGGTTGGTGATTTATGAGAATAGGTTCAATACATCTCGAGAGAGAGTATTGAATAGATTTAGGAGCATTGATTTGTCAAATTCTCATTGGATTATCAAAATTGAGAAATTAGGGTTTACTTAATAATTATTTGGGGATTCGTGATCCTAGTGCATTCGTTTTACGTAGATTTTCATAAATTGACAATACATTTCAGTTATTTTCATAACATTTTCGTAATTGAGTCATTCGTTAAGTGAATTTGAGTAATTATGGTTTAATTTGAAATTAGGTTTCTTCAATTTGGGGATTTCTCCCAAAATTAGGGCTTTTAATTCTAAAATTCATTTTAAGTCAATTAGTTTCGATTAAGGCTAAAATAAATAAAATTGAACTACTCTTTCTCTGTGAGACGATACTCGGACTTCTAAAGTCCACTTTATTACTTGTCACGACCCGTACACTTGTGGTAATTTAAATCAAAAGAAATATTTCGTGAACAATATGCCCTACAGACTACAGTGCCTTCTCAGGTCCCATTGTGGTGCAACCATAAATACAGAACTAGAATTCCTCTCACACAATTAAACTACCAGAAATCCATTCAGTGTGAAGAGACCAAAAACTAACCTCCATGGTTGAGAATCCACGTCGTCGTAGACCTTCTAGATTTAATCCACGCAGCTCAGCTCTTTCTCCAGAAACCATTGTGTACTTTGGAACATCTTGAGAAACCTTCAGAATACAAGAGAAACAGAAGCTTCAAACATGAATGGGACTCAAGTGATTTACAAATAACCAAGCTATAAACTATCGCTTGCAAACCTACCAATAAAAAATTTCGTTTAGATAAAGAATAAAACACTCTGGATATTAAAGCATCATTAATTATTGTACTCTTCTTGACATGCTTGCACATAATTCCAAACAATACAACACTTATAAGTGAAACGTAAATCCATAATAACTAAGTGCAACATTACAAATTTTCTAAAAGATCAAATTGGCATTGTAATATTGTTCTCTAGGAATGTAATCAAAATAATCAGCAAGCCAAATTTATTTGACATGGAGCTTTCACGGAGAACCAATTTAAGGGTCTTTGACTGTTTTTTCACAAGCCAGGTTCAGTGCTATATGGGAGGGGAAAAGCAAAGTAATAGGATATTACTTAATTACATAATATCCTTACCACAGAACCACCACCAACGAAAGAAAAAGAACCGATACGACAAAACTGATGAACAACAATAGCTCCTGCTGTATGAGCATAATCCTACAAGTGAACAAGTAAATCACATGAATCACCTTTGAATCCATGATTGGGATATACCATCTGAAATGATATTAGGCTCCATAAAAGAACATAATTATATAATTCCACACCTCCACAATAACATGGCCAGCCAGAAGAGTATTATTTGCAAAAATATTGTTATTGCCCACTTTGCAGTCATGGGCAATATGAGAAGATCCCATTATGAGATTGTTGTCACCAATGACCTACTCGTGCAATACTTAATGAGTCATATGTTCACATTAAGAAAACAAACATATATTTTGGATCTCAAGTTCGGAAAATATATATGTACATATATATATGTATATTGTAGTTTCATACCGTTTTGTCCGTTATCTTTGAAGATCTATGGATGGATGTATATTCTCTGATTTCATTGTTGTCACCAATCTTTAGGAAGCATTCATTCTCTGGCTAAAGTAATCAAATGAAATATTTTATTACTGTCCATCTCTATCTCAAAGTAGACAAAGAAGTTGAATTTACAAATGTCGACATTTGAAGTTCACTGAACTTATATTTTGGTCATAGGTAACACCATTACGTGAACATAAATTCTAAACCAAAAGATGTTGAATTGACTGCAACCTAAAAACCAAACAAAAACAATTAAGAAGTCAAGATGTCATGATGCAAATCATGAAAAGTCAGAACACAAAATGTTTTTGGATGACAAAAATCTTGACCTAACTCCATGTCACAAGAACTTTGAAGTGAGTAGAAGAAAGGATAAATAGAAAGCATAAGAAGGGTCAATAACCACCAAAACTTAGCAGATCCTACAAAGTATGGATTGGACACCCTACCAAACCCAAAAATTAAAAAATAAATAAGGAAAGAACATTATAAATAAAACAGGAGCCAGAAAAAGAAATAGAATTAAGAAAATCACTGCTCAATTATAGTGATGGCGAACCAACAGCTCACTTGCAGGCCAAGAAACAAGGCCTTTTCAGGGAAGGGATAGATGAACAAACAAAGACATAAACAAGAAACAATGAGCCACTGTACTTCTAGGTCAAGCAGATTTTTTCAGAATCTAATTTTGGAATCCTTATCTTGTAGAACAAAAATCAGAATAAAGATTTAAATCTTATTCTCTGCAGAGCAGGGCAAAGGGCGGATATATGAACCTGATTTTGGATAGAACATTCAGACAGAGCTACAGCATCTAAAAGGTAAAATTAGTTACTACTTACAACGACCTCATGCCATTTTAATTTTCCTATTCTCTACTCCAACTTATTCCACTAGAATTTTGCTTCAGTGAACAAGTGCTTCTTTAGATCTATGCTCAACATGCCCCAACTCATCTAAGACATTCTCTCCTTAATTTAGCATTAATTAGTGTCACCATCACTCATATAGAGACTCATTTCTTAATGTCGAAGATTAAAAATTAAGTAAATAGACGTGCACCGTCACTAACACTTTTAAACTTTTAGACAATGTAGTTCAACATGGTATCAAAGCATGCAAACGTCCAAATTCAAGCCTTGCAATCACCCGCTTATAAAAGTTCACATGTTAGGCATTTGATGAAAAAAATGAATCCAGCTTCTATCTAAGGCAGCATGTTGAGGATTAACATTGAAACAAATATATGTGTCCACAAGCCCACAACTTAAGCTTTTAGATGATGGGGTTTAAAACTTATATTATTCATTCTATTGAGATCACACATTAATAATATTTCTTGATTATATAGAATTCTTGCAACATTTCTCATTTTGCCAACCCATTCTAAACTCTAGTAGTACATTGCATCTTGTTCATGTCATCTTAATTGCTAATTGAAGTAAGTTCCTAATACAACTTTTTCTTAGAATTTAGAACAATAGGATACTCTATTTTGACTCAACCATCATGCATGTATTATGACAAAAATTGTTGAACGTTGATAGAGGTATGCCTGTAGCCTAAGCATATAAGATATCAATTCGTCATAGTAGAAAATGAATTGATATACCTCAAACATGATTATATAAATTTGAAAATTCAGCACCAAACTCTCCACAGACAGTATTTTCTGGCCAATTGCACCACATCATGCAATTATGTGCTAGATTTTTTCTGTCTCAAGCTAAGATATGGATAGAGTTCGTAGAAAATTGAGTGCAGAAAAGACCACAGATGCATTTTAAGAGCTTGCTAGAAATTTAGCTTTCTTCGACATTAAAAGCAGTCCAAAATTTTCTATTTTGTGCATGACCTTTGTTGGTGAAGATTTCAGCTTGTATATACAAATACTGTGGCAAAAAAGTGCAATAATGTTTGAAGAATATACGAGTTTACTGCATTATAATGTTGCCATTATGTTTGGCTTTTTCACCACTTAAAGCTTGTTTGGGAAGTGTTTACAAACGGTTTAATTTATAAATAAATAGAAATAATTGATGGATACGTAGGCAGTAATTTTCGGTCCAGCAAAATGTGAACGTTATAGCCAAACATGGACGTAGAGCTGGAAGAAATTGTTCAGCGTTTGTCTCCCAAGTGTTTCCCAGAATTTTCAGTATTTGTCAATCATCAGATTGGCCATATTTTCCTCAAAATGTAGAGGAATGGGGAAGCCCTATAAAGAACAAATTTTAGAATAAAATTTGCTCTATTGCGACATCACCATGTAGATAACTTCCATCTAAACAAGGTTAATTCCTATTCCAAATACGAATACCAACAAGCCATGGCCAAACATAGTTTAATTCCTTTGCAAATAGGAATATCCAAAACCAATAAGTTAGACTAATTCAGTTAATAAAATAATTAGGAATGTCTTATTCTCATTTTTGGATAATAATATTTTAATCAAATCATTATTAAATATCTAAAATAAATAGCAACTGAGACCCCAGACCACTAACATATGTGTATAAAACCTGATATAAAAGCTGAATTTCGTGTAACAGAGAGGTAAACATAACACAAATCATGGGATGCTTATAGTTTCAGATGATAGAATTTTCTGTTAACTCTTAGAGGTTTACAACAACAATCTGCATAATTCGAAGCCTACTACTTATAATTAAAACCCATGGAAAGTTAGTGAATCAACGAAAGAGTAAATTTCATGACCTAAATATAATAAATATGTAAATAATAAATTCTACTTTATTATCATGCTTGAATAAGTGGTTAATTACAGGAATAAAATCCATTAGAATCTCCCTCTGTTCCTCGTCCTTTGCATAGATAAGTAGAGAAGTGAAGTGAACAAGAAAAGAAGAACATAAAGCCACCGCAATAATTTTGCATGTACAACCATCAATTCTGTATATAGTTACAAAATTGTCTTTAGAGTTGAATCTTAAAGTGAGCAGCCAAGTCTCCAAAAGCTTTCTTGTGAGAAACACATAGCAGTTAATCTGTCAACATTAATAATAGTCTTTTGAGAGATACTTTGTATTTGCAAGCAATTTGTTCTTGCTATCTGATATAGAAATCAAATAGTCAAACTTTTTCTTCACTTGGGTTAAAGTTTTAAAACTTTTGATTATTGATATATTGTAAGTCAGTATCCCAGTCAACCAAGTGACCAGCTAAATTCTTTTGCAGGCTTATTGAGAGTGCCACAAGTCTAAACACTGTCTTCTGGGAGTGGATGTAGGCATTTTGACTTCAGGAATTTTCTAAAAGAGAGAACGAAAAACGTTGTTTAATTCATAAGCGAGGATGATCTTGTAAAGACTCGTAATGCAGTTTAACTATTCAATCCCACCCTCTATAGATTAAATCTGTCATTTGGAGACTAATTGAAATATTTTTAGCTATTAAATGCAACTTTAATGGAGGTAGAACTGATAATGCAGCAATCAACATGTATAACTATACGCTAAGCAGGACATTGACTCATAGACTCTCGAATCAATACCTACTCCTGAAAAGCATCATATCCTATACCCAAAAGCCAACACTTGAAATAAACCAGGATATTGATATATAATGCAACTATCAATCTGAATAATTGGGCAATTAATCGACTGCCATGTGCCTGACTAATATCGAATTCAGGCCTTTTCAAATTTGCACGTGCACGGAAAGTCAGAAACTACATTTCAGTTTCTTCACAAATACTTATAGTACCCATGTATACATTATCAGGAAAAGACATATTTTTAATTATCAAACAGGCAGTGATTGTGCCTGTATTGCTAATGATTCATGTTGTCAGGGATAAGTAAGAAGGACAGATGAATGTCTGCAGGTGAGCGTGAATGCAGACGTTAGAGTAGATCAAGCATTATCATTTTCTGGATGTCAAGTCAATCAAATACTGAAAAATCTTGAATTTGCTACCTTGTACTTCATATCTTGGCATTTAATCCCCACCACAGCATGATGTCCAATTATATTATTGCAACCAACAACTGTCCGACCTGGAAGATCATCTCCGACTATAGCACCCCTGGTTGCAGCAGTGAGCATGTTAGGCTTCAAATAGAAGGAACAGAAATTAACTGCACCTCAGTTATAAGACTGGAAAACAAAATTATCCAACTTACGCCATCAAGATGCAGTTATCCCCTAGTTCTGTATTTCCAACCACATGGCTCCCAGGGTGTAGCCGACAAGCATTTCCCAACTTAGCAGAAGGTCCAATGGTACAAAAGGGACCAATTGAAACATCCTAAGTTAACAGAAATTTTCACTCTGTTCAGACAACTGATAAAATAAAAGGCCAAACCCCAAAGTATTCAGAATAGAAACATAAAACTTTCAGGACATGAGCATTGCAAAGGAACGAATCAAAAAAAATGGACGCATAAAGTATTGCATTTTTTCTAGCCAAGTGATGTATCAAAATCACTAAATACTCAAGTACAAGAATAATGAAAGACACACTGTAGCACAACACTTTTGATGTCACTATTTGTAGATGATAAATTACTGAGGCCTGCAAGTGGCATCAAGTGGCATCAGCGCGAATTCTCACTATAAATAAATTTACCTCTATCATAACAATATATCCCTACACAATTTATGAATTCAAAGACAGAAATGCACATGAAGCGATAGAATACATAACTTCTTGTCAAAGGGACCTAAGAAAATCTAATACAAAGATGAATAGAATACAAATGTAGTGCCTGTTTGCACGGAACTAAAGCTCAGAAGTAAGAATGCAATAAGGGAAAATGTCAATCCAAAATTGATGCAACTTTTTAGGACTTCCAATTCGAAAAATTCATTTATATTCAACAAAAAATACACCACCATCACCACAAATTACACTTATCCATTTCAGGATTTTCAGCTAGTTATTCACAGGCCATACAGGGTATAATATACTTGGCGCACTTATAGTTGATTCTTATGCACGAGGAATAGTAAAAAAAAAAAGGATGTTTTGGACTATAAACGCTTAAAATTAATACCTGACCTAAAATGGCATTGGGATGAACAACTGTAGAAGGATGAATGAAGCTAGGGTTTGTTCCCGCCGTTGTACCATTCGATTTCTCATTCACAGTAGCAACTGTAAACCAAAAAATAAGAATTAACGATTTTTTCGAATTATCAAAAAATGTGATTACACAGAAGACCGTATGTACGAGAGAGGAAAAAGTACTATACAGGAAAATGAAGAGGCGAATCGTTGAAAGGAGAATTTTCCGATAGCAAGGGAGAGTGCCCTGCCATTGTTGAGTAAAGACATGCTCGAGAGATTTAGGGCTCGTTTGGTAGGGATTTTGAGAATTGATTTTTTGACCGTTAGAAGAAAAGTGGGGTCCACATGTGAGAGAAGAAGTCAAAAATTACGGCTTAAATAGTAAAATAACGGTCAAAAAATCAATTTTTTGGGGCAAAAAATTCCTACCAAACGGGGCCTTAGGGTTTCATTTTTATTTTTTTTCATTTATCATTACAAGTATTTATATGCTTACGGAAAAATCAATTGTTTTTCTTTTGACTTTCCCCAAAAAAATTAAAATAATAATAATAATAATAATAATAATAATAATAATAATAACAACTAAAAAATGTTATAATTTAGAGCTTATTTGGTATAACTTAAAGGTCAATTAAAATCAATCTTTTCACCATTATTTCATTATTCCAGCGGATATTTTTGAATTCTTTTCTCATAAGTAGAACTTACTTTATCTCTAACGGTCAAAAAATCAATTATCAAAATCTCTATCAACTAAGCACTTAATTTGAAGTACAAAATGTTATAATCGAAAATTTTATTTGTCTGCAAAATTATTTTCAATTACAAATTTTATGAAATTGTATCATTATCAACTTTTTCTATTTAACCCATATTTAAGTTCCGTTTTATCCAAGATATATTTTTGTCTTACCTTTTTATTTAAATCTAAATTAATAACGAATGGCTTGTTTGAGCCACATTATTTTAAAAATGTATATATATTTTTCAACAGTAATTTGATATCATTTCAACCGCACATTTTTCAATAAAATAATATATACACAAATCTAAAACTTTTCCTTATTTTTTAACCATACATTTCTCGTTGATTTGACATGAATAATACATTTTTTCCAAAAATGTGACTCAAACATGGGCTAAATAAAATATAAATTAGGATGTCTCTTAGTAATGGCTGATCAGCAATACAATCACCAAACTACTAACACTTCCAAAACCCATACCATCAACTCAAAGGAAAACCATTTAATTACATATTTTTCAATAAATTAATATTATATGTAAACCTAAAACTTTTTCTTCTTTTTTAATCACATATTTTCAAAAAATCAATAATTCATATTAAAATAATTGTACTTTGTTTTGAAATAGATAACATTTAGAACTTCATTTGTCGTTGAATTTTTGGTATGCGTAATTAATCACTCTTAGATTAACAAGTACGTTAAAGTTACATTGTAAGACAATAATTCAGTGTCCCTCTCATTTCATGTTAAATTGGTGTAAACACAAGATAATCTTCATTAAGCATTATATGAAGGGTTTTTTTGTCATCCAAATTCAAGATTTGATCATGGGCTTTCAGGTAGAATCGTCACAATCAACGGACCTTTCACTTATGATGTATTTGATTACATTTATTTTGCAAGAAAAATATCATTTTTTCATTCAAATTCTTACTTTCGATGTTTGATTGCAATTTTTTCCATTGAAAATATTTTTCAACTTTTGAAAATATACCTAATTTTCCTTATTTTTAAGGAAAATATTTTCTCTGAGGAAAAGGTTATTGTTTTCCTCCAGAAAAAAAATTTCTAGGTGATATTTTTTATGTTAATCAAACACACTTTCAGTATCACCATGACCACCGAACTTTAATTTGTTTCACCATAGCCTTTGAACAATGTCTAATAAAATCAATGATCGTGACCGGTGCAAGCATGCTAAGTATACTAGTTCCCTACAACCTTTTTGCTTTTTTTTTTTTTTTTTTTTTTTTTTTTTTTTTTTTTTTTTTTTTTTTTTTTCCCCCCCCCCCCCCCCCCCGGCGAGACATGATGATCAACCAAGTAATTTGTGTGAGTTATAATGTCATGTAACTGATAAATGAAATTTAAAAAATAAATTGAATATCGGTGACCCAATTGAGACAAGTTAGAGTTCAATGATTAAATTGAAATTCGCAGAAAGATCAGTGACCCCAAATTTATATAACAAAATGTTCCACTCCTAAATTCAAACAACAGTAGAAATATAAAACCTGAAATAGTTTGAAAGAAACCACAAATATGATATATTACAGTTCATTTAAGGCCATAACCAAAAAGCAAGAAATCAAAATGAATCTCTATTTCTATCTTTAACAAAACTACACAACAATTAAAGCATTAACCTGCTGGAGAAAATCAGAAAGAAAAATTCAATGTAGCAGATTGTCTCTGCAGTATGAAAATTGGCCTTTGTTCAGCTGTCCTTCCTTGTTTTATGCAGAGGTTTTCCTCCCAAAGCCAGTCGACAACGATGAGTTTCATTTAACAAAATTCAAATATTGGGACACAAAAGTTATAACGTTTCATTCCATGAAAATGTCGCCTTCCAGCATCCGCAGCACCTATAATCGACAAAGAAGGCACAATAATCCCTATATACTCTTTGTCAAGAGTGAGCTGTTGCACCAAGTAGAACAATAACAATCTCTAGTCGTATATTTCTTCAAAGGAAGCAGGAATAGATCTTTTCTACTTTTTATTGAGTGCAATTTCCTTACCTGAGACATTCGAGGCCTTGCATGAGGGTCCTGTT
This sequence comes from Olea europaea var. sylvestris, assembly GCF_002742605.1. Classification (NCBI taxonomy): domain Eukaryota; kingdom Viridiplantae; phylum Streptophyta; class Magnoliopsida; order Lamiales; family Oleaceae; genus Olea; species Olea europaea. The sequence continues at coordinate 6,570,487 of NC_036245.1, read as the reverse complement.
GAAGGCACAGGGAAGCACAACGCAACATGTCCTGAACCTCTTGCTCCGAATAACAGTCTCTTAGGCGTGGATCGACTAGTTTTGAAACAGCATTCTCTTTTAACAAAGGGCGTGCCTATTGTCCGTAAAAAATACAAGTCGTAGAAAAAATTCAGCATTGATACTTCAAAAAGACAAATTATCCACAAAAACGAGTAACATATAAATGGATTTTCCAGCTCATACCCATTCTGTGAGGCACTGCTGGCCCTTCGGCCGAGTTATGTCTATAGCTTTCCTTCCTGTGACCAGTTCCATCAATACAACACCAAAGGAGTATACATCAGCTTTTTCGGTGACTTGGCCGCTTTGTACGTATTCCGGAGCCAAATACCCAAATGTACCTATTATTCTTGTCTCCATACCCAAATCTCCATCTGGCTGCCATCTTGCTAGTCCAAAGTCTCCAACCTTGTTTAAATGAGAAGAAAAAAGGAAATAGTAAAAAGATAAAATGAGAAGTTATACTATTATTGAACAAGATAACAGCCCCCTCTTCAACCCTCCCCGACGTGTCTAACTTATATTCCAAGTACATAAAGATATTCCATCAAAGTGTAAATTAGTGTCTAATTAAAAGTGAGTTTCAGCTTCAATCCAAAGGAAATGAAAAGAATTCATTCTATTATTAGCAATAAAGAAACAGCACCAAGACAATCGGAAAAAGGTGATAGAGACAGTGACATACTAACGCCTCAAATTCATGAGTGAGGAGAATATTGTTTGGCCTCAAATCACGATGGACTATACAGCCAACTCTGCACTCCTCATGAAGGTATCTCAAACCTCGAGAAGCTCCAATTGCAATCTTTCGACGTGACGACCAGTCTAAGGGATCATGACTATGTCCTGCACTTTTAAAACTTGCGTTATGTGGCTGGGAAGAAAAGTTGCATCATTGCTTCCTCGCCAAAATGAATATCTATTCTCTATTTATCAACATGAACACAATCTAAATTTTAACAAACAAACACTTTCTCTTCTACTTTATCACGCAGATGAAAGACAGTTTTCAAAACCAAGTTAAAATTAGTTGAAATACGTAAGCCCAAGTTAAAACCAAAAAGTACCAAGACAGATGTTATTGGTACTCAGAGACAATTCTAGGGCAGCCAAAACATGGAAACAAAAGAAATCAGTTCTAATTAGAGCAAATAATATTAAGATGGAGTCTATTGAATAAAGAGCCCTATAGTTATAAACATCAATTTCTCTGATGACAGATATTGATTAGATATGCAGAAAGGATATGAATAGTAATGAAGCACCATATAGATGAGAGTCCAAAGATCCATTGCAGATAAATTCATATACTAGCAACCGCCATTGATCCTCCACACAATATCCAATCAGCATTACAACATTACGATGCTGTGCACAACTCAAGACTTGCACTTCTGAGGAAAATTCACGGTCACCCTGGCTACTGGCCAATTTATGTTGCTTGACAGCTATGACCTGGCCATCCGGTAATACTCCACGATGTACAGAACCATATCCACCTTCAGCCAAAAAATTAGCTTGAGAAAACTCATCAGTAGCTTGGCCGAGCTCAGCATAAGAAAATGCCCTTGGAGGTTTTCCAAATGCAGGAGCTTTGTGCCGACATACTGAACAAAGTGGAGGAGGGTCGGGGGGTGCATTTTTGCTTAATGATATCAGATTTCTCATGTTCGTGTACATGTTTACATCCTTATCTTTTGGCTCTCGTCCAGATATTTTATCAACTCCAGAAAATTCTCCGTGATAAGCATCGGACATAGAATTTGGGGTTCTATAATCTGATGTTTGTAAACTGTTTTTCAAATGCTTTGGATAATCATCTGCAGAACTGAGATTATCTTCCATCCATTGCTGAGAACATATACTTGTTGAAGGAGAAGTCGAGGTTTCACTGTCCGAATCAGTGTTGGATACGTCATAGTCATAGTTCCTTACTGTAAACGGTAAAATCTCCTTGACCTTCTGATCCCAATTTATTTTAGAAATGAAACTTGGAGAGGATCCTTGGTCTAAACTTGTGACTGAAGATCTCCCAACATCAGTAGAGGTCAATGATGTGTGTTCTGGGCTACAGGCTGGAGTCACATTTGGCACCCTAGTTGTTTTCCACAAATTCGATCTGGACAGAACCTCAGTTTCCATCTTAGGTTTTTCAATCAAATTTAACCTAAGCACCTTTGGCTGAGACTTTGTCATTACTACAACATTGCAGTCAAGCTGTTCCATGCAAAAATTTGCTTCTTTTTCCATTTTTCTGTTAGGAAATATCCAAAGTATGAATTTAGAATCTAAATAAAGGATGTAAAAAAATAGAGCCAAATAAACTAGAGTGTATACATAAACAAAAACTACACTGTGCTTGAGTAAACATAAATTAGAGTTTATATATAAACATATCCTACTTGTCCAGAACAACCCACTGTGCTTGAGCTCTCTTGGCTTCAGAAGCCACCACTCCATCTTTTGACCTGGAAACGACTTTCATCTTGAAAATTACCTTCAAAGTGAATAGGAGTCGTGAATTACGTTGATTATTAGAAAACATGAACAAAGAAAGAAAGAAATAAAGCTCAACACGTGTATGCTCATTTACCTTATCTGGATCATAACTATCACGGAGTTGATACAACATCTGGTTGCACAAATCTGTCATATAGTCTTTCTGATCCAGAAATGTTCCTGGCAATGATCTCGAATGGGCAGCTGAGCAATCACCATTAAAACTTGGGAAAACCCATAGTTTTTTACCTAATAAAAAAAACCAGCAAAATTAATTAGATCAGAAAAAAAGTTTTAGAACCTAAAACACAATAGTGAACATAATAATGAAGATGTTACATTAATTTGCCAAATTATTTGTGGATTGATAAACATCATGCACACAAGTGATTTTTACATTAATTTGCCAAATGATTTCTGGATTGATAAACATCATGTACACAAGTTGTTGACATAAAAAGGTACCAAATCAAAAACAGCATATAAGTGTGCTACTTATAGCAATTAAGCAAAATTCACATTGCAAAACAAGCAATACGAACAGCTTATCTACAAGTTAATCAAAAACATTGCCCACATCAAAAGAAAGAAAGCTAAATTGTTGACATAAATTGGCAAGAACTTGTTGATATTAGTGAAAATAATAACAACCAACCAAGTCTTATACCCAATTAAAATAATTTGACTATATCAGTCTTTGCTATTCTGGTTTGTTCACTCCGACGTTTACTGGAAGATCTAAAGCAGAGAAAGACAGAAAAGAAAAGGTTTACTTGCGGTGTGAGTCGGAATGATAATGAGCAGCCTAATACAATCCCCTGGTTGAACCAAATGAGTTAAAGCCCATTTCAAAGCAGTTCTTGAAATTTCATTGGACCCCTTAACTGCAACAGCAACTCTGCTCTTTGTAACATCTATGTTTCTACCGTTCCCACTGGTTTGCCTTAAATTCATCTCAAGTGTGGAGACCAACTCAACCCCTCATCAACAGCTACTTCAAATTATCGAACTCCACAAACCCACAAAATAAAACTCAGATTTATCAGTTACAACAAACTCAGAAGCGTTAAAAATAGTGATTTTCCAAGTGGGTTACTATTTGAATTTGACTAGCATTGAATGTATCAAACAAGCCCAGATGGAGTAAATTTCCACGGCTGCTTAAGTATTCAATGATTGAATTGCATTTAAGAAATCATCAGGCTAATAAAGAGCCCAGAAAAAAGAATATATCCACTCAGTAAAACTGAAGTTTGATCAGAAAATCATCAAAAGTCAGTAACTGAAAGTGTTTTGAGCCGGACTTCATGTGAAAGTCGTGACCCAGAAACAGAAAGCAAGAGGGATTTGGATTTTAGTTAAGTAAAAAGGATGCCATAATCACGCAAGCCGGCACTGGCATTCTTGTCTTTAATTTGCATAATTTTTCTACAATTATTCATAAACCTGCAAGAAAAATAAAACCCAATTGAAATATTAAAAAATTGTCATGAATTTATTACTCAAATTGAGGTGGAGAAAGCGACAGATGAACAAATTTGAACCTGAAGGGACAGAAGTTTGAAGTCTAGGACATGAATAGGAGCCCACAATTCAGATAACAACAAATAGATTTGGTTAAAAGAGGCTCTCTTCTCGGAATAAAAAATGGGTTTTCAATCGTTCCATCTCCGTCCATTTGTGTAGAGGGGTCATGGATCATTCACCAAGCATATTAACGACCTCACTCCAAGAATATGCTGCTTTCCAGTTTGGCAATATTTTGACATTTTTTACATTTCTTTCGAAGTAATTTGACCACGTTTGATAAAGCTGCCATCTGACCCCATTGTTTCAAATTACAATTTTTCTCTATTTTATTTGTATTCATACAATATTTTTATAAAATAATATTATATGTAAATTAAAAAAAAAATTATTTTTAATTACACATTATTCAAAAAAAAAAAATCATTTCATAGATTATAATACCAAACAAAAATGGGGTTACAGTTTTAGTTAAAAAAAATTTAATAATATTGCAACTTTGTTCTTGGAATTGACTTGTTGGACTTGGACCCCCAGCCAGACGTGAAAGGCTAAATTTATTTATTTATTATTTTTTTTTTTGTTATATGAATTTCAATGGCCCTCATAAGAGTATTTTATAAGCTCCCGTTCTTATTTTTTACTTAAAAAATCAATTTTTTTACCGTTATTTTATAATTCCAATTGTCATTTTTTACTTCTTCACTCACGATTGGAATTCACTTTTCTCTCTAAAGATCAAAAAATCAATTCTTATAATCACTATCGAATCGGCCCTTAAGTTTTATCTTAGTTTTTATTTTTATTTATTTATCATTTGATTGAGCAGATATCAAGTTAAATTATGTTAATTATACGTAAAATTCCAATTTGGATGAAAATGGATTGAAGTTATACAAAATTGAAGAATTGAAGACTAAAATAATCAAATCTTGAAGTTGGGAACCTGTTATACAAATAATAAGGACACGGAATGTACAAAAAATTATTTTAGGGAACCAAAGTGCAGGAAATAGAAATAAATTCCAGCTTTTATTGGTTCCCTAATTATATTCAAATTCTATATGGAACATGTTTTAAGATTATTTTTAGAGTTATTTTAAATTATATATGTAATTTCCATTATTCTCTTTTACCGGACACAATTTTAGGGAGAAAGCACATAAAACGCCAAGATCAAAGAGCAAAAAGTTAAGACTTGTAATATTTTTGGGATTGAAAAAGATTTCTCGGTGCAAGATCCAATTTTTTCTTCATTAGGATTTCAAAATTCAGTGATGAACTCTATACATTTGTTTTTTTCTTTAATTAGTATAAAATAGCTAAATTATTAGTTAAGCAAACAATGTAATTTATTGTTGCCTTTTCAATTTTCAAGATCTTGGTACTTTAAATTTACATTTGTTTATTTTATTTATGGAGTTTAATGTTTTAAATTGATTGGTCACTAATTCAATGATGTGTGAATTTGTAACAATTCAAGAGATAAGCTATAGATTTAGCCCCATAATAAAATCTCATCATTCGAGTAAAAGTGGAGAGATACATTTTTATGTTTATCACGGTTGTTACATGGGTTCTTAGGAATTTAATGTATTTAATAAATGCTTATTCGAATTCTCATAGAGATACGGTGAATTGATTTAGTTGACTACGATCAATTTGCACTTGAGGTAGTTAAATTGATGAATTAAAGATGATCGTGAATAGATGAAATTGTAAATCCTAACATCTATATTCATACTTTAAAAAACCTAATTTGATTAATTATGGGCGTTTAATTAATATAAGTATAGTTTTTATTTAGATCATTAATCAAAAACTAAGCTTTGTTTTCATTTATTAGGAATTAGAAATAATAAATTAGAAATTAAATAATCGTCTTCGTATGGATGATCATCCAAATTTATAGGTCTATTATATTACTTGTTACGATATGATACACTTGTGATAGAAAATAATCAACATATTCGAATATTTAAGCCTTGTGATGATAGGGTCCTGATCCTTCTATAGGTGCACTTAGGGATATCACCGAGTCAAGTCGAGTCAACTCGCAAGTCGAAACTCAAGGCTCCGGCTCAAGTCAGGTAAAATGTGCGCCAACTGCCTATTAAGGCAGCTTTTTGGGGGTTCTTTTTTTATTTTATTTTTTAATAAGGCTTGCAGGCCGGATCGAGCTTGGCCCCTTCTCCCTGAATGGATGAGCGGCCCGAGCTAATGAGCCGAAAAGCCATTCCTAGGTGCACCATGAATCCTACCACTAACCCCCTATAATAATCTTCAAATCTGGTAGAAGTCTGATCCTGGAGTTGCAAGTAGTATGATTTAGAAGTCACAAGTGATTGATTTCATTGATTAAAGGTTGGATGACGATAGTTGAGGACAGTGGCCATCCTGATTGTAAGCAGGGTAAACGATTACCTTAAACCTCCACTTTTATGAGGGTCTAGAAAAATTATTACATTTAGTTCATAAAAAATTACAAACAAAATAAAGTTGAAATACAATCAATCAAGCTAACTAAGATGTCCAATTAGCAAACATACTAATCTTTTTTTTTTTTAAATGTAAATGTTAGCTTAGTTAAGTCCAATTAAAGGAGGAGTGTTTGTGTGTGTGTGATTTTTTATTTATTTATTTTTTTTTTTTTGGGGTATTCCATAATGATAATCAAGGCAAGAACATTACGACCTTTAGACATTTAGAGATACTAAAATTTATCTTTTGACATTATGAATTTTAAGTTCTTTCTTGACATGATTATTTGGTACAATATATATCATTTATTTATAGAGTAAACAAAATATTGTAAAGTGATGACATGTTTATTGATGCTGCTGTTTGTTTCTCAAAATCACTTATTTTATTTTTTGAAATATATCAAGAAATCGAATTTGAAAAGATTATTGTCAAAAAAATTGTTATTCAAATGGAAGTTGAACAGATATCTTATGAAAAACATATTATTCATACAAAGAAACACTGGGATGGAAATTTAAATAATAAGATAACACATTGAAATGAAGAAATCTTTTAGAGTTGATTATTTATTTTATATGTTGATCGGGCTGTTTCTTCATTAAAGTTAAGGTTTGAATGATTTAAAAAATATATGCAATATTTTTTTAATTTTTGATTGATTCTTTAAAAAAATAATAATAATAAAAAATTGAAGATTGTAGATGATAATTCTTTGAAGTGTTGGTATGATAAACTCGAAAAAGTTTTGAAACATGACAGAAATTAGAATATTATGGACAAGATTTATTTATTAAGCTGTAAACTTGAGAAATTATTCGTGGAAGAGACTACAAAGACGATTGAAGTGATAGACTATATTAAAATTAGTGATGGCAACGGGACGGGTTCGGGGCCGTCTCGCCCCAACCCCACCCTACAGTTTTTTGCCCCGTTTACTGCCCTCATTTAATTAATTAATTAATTTTTTTTACACATTTTCAAAATTTAGAGTTATACTATTTAATTATAACATACAAATTCAAAATTTAAAAATTCGAAACAAATAATGTTCAAATTAATATCATTATTCAAAGAAACACTCGAAAAAACAATATAAAAAATACTATTTTTTTTAATATTCACAAGGCGGGTTCGGGGCAGGGCGTGACGTTCCCCGCCCCACCCCATCAATCCGTCGGGGGGGGGGGGGGGTTTTGGCCCTT
>NC_036245.1:6480980-6561961 GCF_002742605.1 Olea europaea var. sylvestris | reverse complement strand
GGTGTCTTTTTGGACTTTTCCATGGAGTGGTCCACATACAATTCACCCAATGTTCTGAAATTGCTATTGACATATTATCAATAGACTTGACTTGGTGAGGGTAAATTAGTCCAATCAATTTCCAACGGTCCAATGGACAATCTAAAGTTCGAAGTTTGACACAGCAGTTAAACTTTTGCACTTTTTTATTAATTGTTCACTGTAGATTAATGAGATTTTGAACCAAAAAAAAAAAAAAAAACTCATTAGAATGAGCTCCAAACGGGGGCTTAAGATTAGCTATAACCGTCAAAGGATAGAAGTGGTCTCTTATGAGCTCACTTTTTAGTATGTGCAAGAAAAAGAAAGACTAAAGCAAGAGAGGACTAAAAAGTGCTCACACGACAAGTATCTCTAAGGACAAGTTTAAGAAAAGAAAGAATGATAAGGAAGCTACGACTTGTCAAGTTCAAAAGAAATTATAAAAGCCTAAAAAGGATGAAATATCTGGCTGCTACTTTTGTGAAAATCCTAGACACATAAAGAGTGACTACATTATATATCACGCTGGGCATGTAAAGAAAAGTAACCTTCTATCTTTGGTTTGTTAAAAGGTAAACCTAGTTTCAGTACTATGTGCACCTAGTAAATAAATTTCGGTGCCACTATGCATATGCGTCTATGCAAGGTTGCCTGAACAATCGAAAACCAATTCACGTTGAAAGATTCATCTATATGGGCAATCATAAATCAATTAAAGTTGAGGCTATATGAATTTTTAGATTACTTTTAATTATTTGGATTTGAAAGAGACATTTTCAATATCGTCTCTTAGACAAAATTTGATTTCTATTTCTACATTAAACAAATTTAGTTACTCTTGTTCATTTGAAAATAGTCAGTTTAGTTTTTTTTTCTTAATTCAAATGTCCTGGGTACCATTTTTTATTTGGTTATGATAATCAATATTTGCTTAATCTGTTGCCTTGTATGATGAAATATTGAATGTGAATTCACGTGGTATTAAACGTAAATTAACCAATGAGAATTTCACTTCCTTATGGCATAATAAATTAGTCACGTTCTTTTAAAAGACAGTTGAAAAGTTTGTGTCAGAAGAAATTCTTGATCCATTGATTTTTCAAATTTAAATATTTGTGTTAATTACATTACATTAAGGGAAAACAAAACAACATAAAGAAATTTGGTGCAAATAGGACTTTGGACGTCTTGAAACTAATACATAAAAATATCTATGGGTCATTCTTTTCAACTTCTTGGAATTGATTTTTATCGTTATTGTTTCCTGTGTCCCATTCATGAGAAATCTCAATCCCTGGACATGTTCAAAGCTTATATGGTTGATGTTGAAAATCAACTCAGCAAAATAATAAAATCCGGTAGATCTGATCGTAATGGTTAATACTCTGTAAATTACTATTGGAAACTCCTCTAGGTTGTTTCCTATGTACATTAGTAAGCAATGGGTCTTATCTCTCCATCCGTGCCTTTTGCATATCCAACATGTCTCTCACATTCAAAAAGAACATCTCGAACTGTCATATCATCTCATTCGATATGTTATATTGATTATTATTCCCGCTTGAAGTAGAATCGTCTTTATCAAACATCCTAAATCTAAAGTAAGATTTGCCTCGCATGTATACGCGCGTGGATCATTCAAATTTGGCTTTTCTCTTTACCTATCTTACTATTCTTACCTTTTTGCACTCAATGTTTTAGCTTAAGTGCTTTAAAGAACTAATTCAATTTCAACCAAGTTTTAATCTCAAAGAATTTAAATTAGGATGTGAGTGAAAAAAATTATAACTTAAAAGACTCAATAAAGGAAAGAAAAGAAGCAATCGAATTTGACACTTTGAATGGGAACTAATATTAATCCAAGAAAGTGATTCTTGAACTTTTATTGGACACCCCCTTCTTTTTCTTTTCAACTCAAAAAAAATGAAATTGTACACTACTTTGAATTTTCAAATTTTTTTGCTCAAAAATTTAATTACGACCAGCAAAAGAAATAGAAAATAATTAGGGTGATAAATTAACACACAACCCCAACGAATAACAAAGATTGAAAGCAAAATAATCTCTTAAATTGTATGTATCAAAATTGTTCTACAATGAAAATAATGAGTTCCATATATAAGAAACTCGAGAAAATCTAGTTAAAACGAAATCAAATTCTAAATATTACAAAAGATACCAAAAATATAAAGTTTGAACTAAATTAAGAGATTTTGTAAACCTAGTTAAAATGAAATCAAATTCTAAATATTACAAATGATACCAAAAATATATAGTTTTAACTAAATTAGAAAATTTCACACACAATTTGAACTATGCGGTCACATAGTTATATTGGATGCAGTCGCATAGAACTCTTCAACTCTTTAGATAGATTTTTTGCCTGGTTACATGTGGCCGCGTGTAGTCTTTCACTATGCGGTCGCATATGCCCCATTTTAGCTTCTCCATCATTGCTTGAACCAAATTGATCCATTTTGTTTCTTCTCCCAAGTCCAACACGACAAGTAGTCACATCGCTTTTTTAACCCTCTTTGCTCATGACCTAGTTATAGCCATTCTTCAACAATCAACAGATCTTTGACCAGGCTTGCCTTTGTGCCATGGATCACATTGCAGATACTTTAGCGTGAAGATTTTAAAATATGTTTAGATTTGCGTACGCCCGGATATAGTATTCATTATTGGAACTAGACAAATATTTAAGTAACTTTGGGATGGATTTTTGGAGAGAAGCCAAGAATGGTTATCCTGTATCTATAGAGAACAAAGGATTACATGACCACATACAGGAAATTAGATCAATTGGAGATCATTAGATATTCTGATTTTGATCATGGAATATAAATGCGAAATTTTGTCACTGGGTTGCACATTTTGGATGGAATTGAAAGATCGCTCAAGTTATTTTGTAACAATATGTTAGTTGCTTTGTATTTCAACAAGAACTCAATGATGACAAAGTTTATAGACATTGAGTTCTCAACTGCTAAGGAGAAAGTTCTATGTGACTAGGTTTCTATAGAACATATTGAGACAAACTCTATTATTATGGATCCATTTACTAAAGGATTATTTCCTAAGATTTTTCATGAGCATGCTACTCATATGGGTGTTGCATCTTTTGATGATATTGTAGTTTAGTGTGAGTTTGTTTATGGTTGTTGTATGATTCAAACACATTTTATGCTTATAGATATTCAGGTTATTTTTAGAAATAAAGTATTCAGTTATTTTCACTCTATTAAAGTTTTAGCCTGATCTCATTAAAGAGTATGGCAGGTGCAGTTGGAAATAGATATATTTGGATCACATTGCATGTAATATTCATCCTATACATCCATACTTAATCTGTATCATTTGATTGTGTTGATATACATGACCATTGTTGAATTTTGTTATGATATTTATAATGAAGACCGTTTTGATCTTAATTGATATATTTAATGGACGAGATTGTTCGAAAATACTTTGGGTTATGATAGAAAAAGTTTTGAACTCATTAGATTATGTTACATATGTGATCTAATTGAGAGATTGTTGGATTTTAATTTGTCATGTAGATCTACATATATAATTAATTGTGTATTAAATGTTATCTTAATGTTAAGCCCAGTTAAAGTTATATAATAAAGAATCAAAATTATTGAGATTTGAGCATCTAATATGACATGGGCCTATATATGTGTAAAAATTAGATTCATTTGGGCCATATTTCATGATGGGCCGAAATACATATAAAAAGATATAAATAGGTTATGATCCACAATTTGCACGTGACTTCTCATTCCTTATGCCATCTCATCAAAACTAGAATAACAAGCGAGTGTATTAAAGAATAAGTTCAAGAATTCACAAATCTACTAATCAAGAACACGCAATTCAAGATGTTGTGCTTACTGTACACTCTTGTGTACAGCAAGACACACCCCCTCATGTGAGGGGGCTGTAAGGTTTTACGGCCTTAAAGGTTGTATAACTGGAATAACCCTATAAATAGAACCACAGTCCATAGATATATTATGATAACTAATAACCCACAAAGGGAATTCTAATCTGTCCAAGTATCTTAGTCAAGGCTTCAAGCGTTTACAACTTCATTAAACATCAAGTCATATAACAATAGAAAATATAAAAATAAATACATTGTTAATTGAATATGATGGTGGACAAGCACACTCCACACATTTTGGGCAAACCCTTTATTAGTACTGCTTCCATATAGGATAGACCAATCAAATATATCCGTCATACATGATCATCTATAAAATTTACATAGGATAGACCGACAAAATGTAACCATTAAATAGAATCTTATAAAATATACAAGAGAGACCAAAATTTTATCTCATTATAGTTTTAACATAGGATACCACCCTATTATTAAATACATATGTCGGTACATCATAGAGTATTCCATAATTTAATGCATAATCTACACTTTCAAAGTCATTAGATGATGCTACAGGGCTTCACATAATGCAATATTGTTGGATTTTTTTATATCCAATAATTCGGACGATGATTTAAAACACTTGTCGGATTATTTATCGACACCATGGACTTGGCTCGACTCGGAGACGAACTACACTTTTGGATGGCTCGGGTTTGGGTTGGATGATTATTTGGTTAGTTGGACCATTTAGTGATTAATATGGAGTTGGAAATTGGGCCATTAGTTTAGGTTATATGGCAGTCCACTTAGAGATCTCTTGGCTCATATTTGGTAAACTAAACTAACCTATATTTATGTATTTATCTCCCATCCGTTTTGATGTGTGTGTTGTAGCAATTGAAAGGAGAGTTGAGAGAAGAGAGGTAGCCGAGAGAGAGGGAAGCCATGTGAGGTTGTGAGTAAGATTGAACATTTGTGATATCTTCTTCCTCCTCTCCATACCTTTGTGGATTGCTAACACCACCACCCTTCTCCTTTGTGGGGTTTGAGAGAGTTTGGGCAATCCAAAGTGAAGGCGAAAGTTTCGAGTCGAGTCGAGTCGAGGCAAATCGGTGTTCGTTTGATTATTTTCTGAGCCCGAAATCAAGATTTATCGAGGGATTTTCTCTACAAATGGTATCAGACCTTATGCTGTTGATAAATCTGTGATTTTTGGGGCTAAAAATAGGCTGGAAGTAGTCAGAAACGGATATGGAAATCAGAGGCAGAAACTATCCAGTTTCTCAATTTTCTGACGGATTTGTTTTGGCATTTTTTGGTGAAACCAAAAACAATTTGGAGAAACAAACACCACCATTGGACTGTGCAGGTGGAGACGGTTCAGAAGGTTGGGGCGTCCCCGGTGCGTGGGAATGCCGACGAGGCGCGTGAGGGCGCGTGGGCCTAAATCTGGCGATGGTGTCTTCAGACAGAATGTTGCTGGTGACGATAAAGACCCTGCGGTGCTGTCAGATTTCAGTTTTAAGCAATGCAGTGAAAGTTGGACGATTTTGCCCTTGGACGTTCGAGTGCCGGGTGCTGTTTTCGTGTTACTGTGTTTGCTGGTGACTTTAAGATGAATAGTGATAGTCCTGAAGTGGTGAATTCGCATGTCTCGATATTTACGGACCTTCAGACGTGGTCCGCTCGGTATCGTATTCTTTACTTTTTATTATTGTAGTTAAAATTAATGTGTATGTTAATTATTTATTTTTCGCATTAGAAGTCATCGTGTGGGGGTGACGTTAGGTTTGGGGTAATCATTGCTTGTTCCTAGATTTAGGAATTACATGTTAATTAATTGCCTTAAATTCTATGTGAATTTGTCACCAATTTTTTCTACACCGATAGAATTGCGTGTGATCTTATGAAAGTTTACTTAACTATTTTGTGTGAATTATATGTCAATACTTCGCTTGTGGTTATTATTTGGTATAGTTGGCATGTATAGGTCTAAGACAAGTGCGAAAAATAAAATGTCTTAACTGTGGTAGACATAATTGAAAGAGATTGTTCTAAGATAATAATAAAATGAAAGATGAGAATAGAGACGAGGCGAATGTGACTTTAGGGTCGAGTAGTGATCTCAGTGAGGTTTATTGAGAGAATAAACCTGGTTATTGCATTGCATCTGTATGTAATCCTTTCTACATGTATGTGGTCACTTAATTTTGTTGCAATATTGATGTTAGATTTTCAATATGTTTGATGTGTGTAATTGCACGAATTAGAGTGATTTATTACTTTGTGTAATGTGTTTGCATGCATAGTGGATTGAGATTTGTGGCATACTCTATTTGCTCTGTGAGTGGTGTGAGAGTATGGTAGTGAGAAGAAAGTTGGGCAGCCACTTCTCTCCTTTATCTTTGTGAGTCTGTATGGTTTGTGAGATTATGTGAGGCAGCCATGTTAGGGTTATATTCTTCCTCTTTGTGAGTGTTGTGAAATAACCGACTCTTTCTTCGATTTTTCTTTGTAAGTGCCACCTTCGCCATTTTTCTTGTGGATTTTTGGAGCTTTGGTGATTGGAGAACCTTTGTGGTCACCGAAATGTGTTGTTTTGCTGCTGTGAGTTTGGGATGCATTAGCAGTAAGTTGGATGTCTTTTGATAAGGTAGAGTATAGATGCCTAGATGTGCATTGGTGATATGCACGGGGATGTGAAGTGTGACATTTGGATCATAAGTGGAGATGTGATCAAATGTGCAGAATCATTTATCTGTGAAAGAGACCCTGATTAGGTGGAGTGTGAGAGAGACACTTCTATCACTTCTATAAGGTGGAGTCCTATTATCCACGTACGTTGGGAGAAGTGATGTGGTGATAGAGGATTATCCGGAGAGTTTAGGATCTATTGTGACTTACCAGTTAGATATGAGATGAGTGATCTGTTTAGTGAGCATGGTGAGCGATGAGAGGAGATATGTGTTCTCAAGGTGTGTGGAATACGAAATGGGATAGGATAAGTGTGGTGAAATCTTTCATGGGGTAATTTATGCATTTGTGGCATATGTGCGTGACCGTGTGTTGATTAACTAGGTGTTAATCTGTGGTTCTGTGTGAACGTGATTTTGAAATGATCTGCTTGTGTGTTATCCTATATATCTTCATCGCATGATTATTTGTTCACTGTGAATACTTGTTTCTATTTGGGTGTTCTTGACCTTAGCCCTAGTGAGTACATGAAGCAAGTGTGGTATATATTTCGGTTCGAAACACGAGGTAAGGTCTGAGATACCAATTTTATTGGATTACCTTGATTGTGCAAGTATAAACTGTGTGTTTTGGTTGCTTGCATATTATTGGGCATCAAGGTGGAGATTGTTGAGTTTTTTGATACCCAATAATTCGGGTGATAATTTAAAATAGTTATCTGATTATTTATCGACATCATGGATTTGGCTCGGCTCGGAGACGAACTACACTTTTGGATGGCTCGAGTTTGGGTTGGATAATTATTTGGTTAGTTGGACCATTTAGTGATTAATATGGAGTTGGAAATTGACCCATTAGTTTAGGTTATATGGCAGTCACTTAGAGATCTCTTGGCCCATATTTGGTGACCTAAACTAACTTATATATATGTATTTATCTCCCAGCCGTTTTGGTGTGTGTGTTGTAGCAATGGAGAGGAGAGTTGAAAGAAGAGAGGCAGCCGAGAGAGAGGGAAGCCATGTGAGGTTATGAGTAAGATTGAACCTTTTTAATATCTTCTTCTTCCTCTCCATACCATTGTGGATTGTTAACATCACCACCCTTCTTCTTTGTGGAGTTTGAGAGAGTTTGGGCAGTCCAAAGTGAAGGCGAAAGTCTCGAGTCGAGTCGAGTCGAGGTAAAACGGTGTTCGTTTGATTATTTTTTGAGCCCGAAATCAAGATTTGTCGAGGGATTTTCGCTACAAATATCAAATAGCACAACTTCCCAGCATCGAATTAAGCCACATATTATTAAGTAGCATAAATGATCAAGCTTTCACTGCTACGTAGTAACAAGTAAATCATATAGATAGAGAATTATTTGTTTGCATATCCCTTTACGTTAGGGTTGAATATGATCCGATTCGATTCTAAAGAGAATTAAATTAAACCCAAATTTTTGGATATTTAGTAAGTAGAGTCGTTGAATCCAAATTTAATTATGAAACCATTCAGGTTCGGTTCCCGAATTCCATACTATAATTAATCCAAATTTCATGGATTTGATTATTAAAATCACATGAAGAGGAAGATATTGAGTTCATAATAATGAAGAAAATGAGCAACCTAGTTTCAATTCAGTTTCTACAGAACAGTAGAAATGACACTATGGTATAGTAATAGATTTGAATAAAACTTAAGTCAATTTAATTAAATTGGTCTTGGAGCGAAAATTACAAATAGAAAATTTATATATATATTTTTTATGTTTGGGCTAGATTAATTAATTAGCAAATTTATTTAGAAAAAAATGAAATACTTTGGTTTATTTAAAATAAATAAATTTAAAAAATTAGAGTTTTCCGATTCTTGATCTAGAACTGAGAACCAAACCAAATTCATCAATTCTCGATTTAGATACTCGTTTGGATATTTAACTTATGAAGAACCACTCGATTCGATTCAGTTCAAGTCGGATCGAGTTTGTTTCAGAAGTTTTGTCCATCCCTACTTTACGCCACTATTTTGGTCTTAACTTATAATATCCCTTTTCATTTATGAGTCCCTTTTCCACTACTTCGTTATTGACTTATTGTATCCCTTTACGTTTATGAGTCCATCCTCAACAAATATGTAACGTAACATGGTTTTTCTCCTTCTTTTATAGCATTTTTACCTTCTAATTAATTAAACATTTCAAATTTAAAAATATATTCCAAAAATCTAAAACCACTAAACATTTAGTCCCAGTTTGGTCAAATTTTTTAAAATCCATATTTTTCCAAATTCATCTTTAACTACACATTCTTTCAATAAAATAATTTTGCACATAGAACCATAATTTTTTTCTTACTTTTAACAAAAAATAAAAATATTACATTTTGCAAAATCTATTTTAAAAACTTTACCTATACGTACAGTAGAAGGGTGTTTCATTCATGAATTGTGACCCCATATCATATAGCCTTTTGAAGGTAATGTACAGTGTAAATGTATTTCATTCATGAATTGTGCCCGGTAAAAGAGTTGAAGAACCAAACTTATGGTTCTGTTTGTCATCCTTTAACAAAATAAATTATTTGCTACAATAACATTTTTCATCACATATTCACACAATAAAATATTCAACACTTGCGTCAGCCCAAAAGTTTACCCAGTACGCACCCGAAGGGTAGCGGCTGCGAATTTTCCTGTCATTAAAATAATAATAATAAATAAATAAATAATAAAAAAATAAAATAAAATATTCAATACACATACCAATAATTTTTCTTTTTAAAATTTCAACCACATGTTTTCCAAAAACTACTATTCAAAACTCTATATTTCCTTCTAAAATGGGATACAAACAAGAACCCCTCAGCACTTCATTTATTAGGCCTTGAGAGAAACAATTTAGATTAGCCAAATCAGTTCCGGGTCAATTGGTTCACAATAAACTATGTTCATAACAAGGTTTTGAACAGCTATTTCTGGTCGAGTCAATTATGTTTGGTCCAATTTTTGAAAAATATTGCATATTGTTACTTAGCCAATTATTAGAAAAATGACCTTAAGGAAAAATTGCAGCCGCGATACTAGACCTTTCATTTTTATGCAGACCAGACCCAAACCTTTAATTTGTGGCTCTTGTGGTACCAAACCCTTCAAAACAGACAACCGGGGTCCAATTTAATATAAACTATTAGTTTGATTTTTAATTGATTGGAGAATTGACATTAACCATAATTTTGATTGATAAAATGATAACTTTACATTTTTTTAACAAAAAAACTCAATTGTAATATTAAAAAATAAATAAAAATCGAACACACCACCCGCTACCATTCCCTTCTTCCCCAAAACGACCAGCGGCTGTCAATTGGTACAAGTATATACAGAGCCGGTCCTGAGATTTTGGGCGTACTGTACGAGATTTTAAAATGATGCCCCCTTCAAGTAACTAAAATATATATTTAAAAAATATATATTTCAATAATATTATTTAATCACAAAAATATGATATTTTATTTTACATACGTGAAAGAAAGCATAAATAAAGCTTAAAAGCATCTCTCGAACTTCATAAAAATTCATATATCATCAACAAAGAATCATTCAAGCCACTAGCCTCTTCGTGTAATTCCATATACAAACCTTGAAAAAATATATATATATCAAGTCAAGTGTAAAATTTGAAATGCAACAAATCATGTAAAAATATTTCTTCTCGCATTTTTAGAAGTAAACTCATTATCTAAACTTTCGTAATTAATATTTTCTAAAAAGTCTTGCTCAATAGATATCAAAACAAATATATTCAATCATTCTTGTAACATGATTGATCGCCAATAAGATTTTAAAAATTTCAATTTTGAAAAACTTTTTTCAGCAGATGCCACAATAATAGGAATTGTCAATAATATTATATAAGCAATACATGTATTCGGAAAGCAATCCAATCTTTTCAAATATGTCAATATATCAAAAGTTGTCTTTATTTATTTTGGTAAAAGATTTTGCAAAACTTTTTAACTCTTGAAATAAATCTTTATCATCAAGATCGCAAAAAATTACATGTCTTAAAAACAATATCAAGATGATCACAACATGTTTTCAAATTAACATCATTCGATGAGTTTAACTTATCTAAAGAAAAAAGAGATTTTTTGGAGCTAGATCAAAGATGATTGAAGAAAAAGACGATTTCTCCAAAAAGATGGTTGTTTTCTTTCTTCTCTCTGCCTCAATTATCATTGGGGCAATTGGATAAGATGGTTGGTTTCTTTAATTCTTTTTTCCAAAAAGATTATTGAAAAAGGCGGTTGCTCAATTTTTCTTTATTATCTAAATTCTATGGCTGACCTGATCTCTTTTCGATTTTTCCCTTTTCCCTCACATTATTTACTGTAGGAATACTATTTAAAAATATTAAATTCAAGGAAATTATAATTAGTTAGTCACATTATTCTTAATTTTAATATCTTACGCATAATAATAAAAATTTTATATTTTGAAATTAATATAAATATTTAATTATAAGTAAATCAATAACTATAACAAAAAATTTTTTTGGTGCCCCTACAATTGTGAGGCCCTGTGCGGTCGCTCAACTTGCGCACCCTCAGAGCTGCCTCTGAGTAAATGAATTAAGCATTAAAGAAGCATTGGGCATTGGGTTATGAATCTGAAACTTGTGAGTTCACTATAACTCAATATGGACTTGCTTATTGCAATAAAGTTGTTGGGTCTGAATCTGGCCAGCCCTTCTCCTCTTCTTCTTCAATAGCTAGTAGTGTTGGTGGATTCTTGCTAGGTTATGGGCTGTAGCCGTGACGATGGTGTTTCAATCTCTTCTGTCATGGATGGCTGCTGATGAGTGGGATTTGGTGGAGATGGTGATGGGATTGTTTCAATTCGGTGTTTCAATGTGGCGTTGGGATCTGATGGGTAAGACTTGGAAGAGGTGTAGATAAACAAAATTGAAGGTAGAACCCCGATGGATGGTGTTTCAATTTGGTGTTTCATTACAGATGGAAGGTGGCGGTCAAGGTAGCTGTGGTGGTTGGTAGGGTTGATGGCGATGGTCGAGAAGTGGTTGGGTACTGATTTTTTAATATTTGAGGAAATTATTAGAAATCTCCACTATCCCATATCCATTTGCAAAAATGTCCACATTGCAAATTCTAGCAAAAATGTCCATTTTGGAATAATATAGACCAAAATACACTTGTTAACAATTTATGATTCCACACAAAGTCAAAAATGAACATTTTTACAATTAAAAATTTTACTGGCCAATAAAATCTTGACACGTAACCTGTCCTAATTATTTTAAAAGTGCACATGTCAAATCGCAATTAATGCTATTTTTCTCATTAACACAAAAATCTTGAGAATTACATTTCAAGTGTAGAGAAATATCATGTTCGAAATGAAATGTCATTCTAGACATCTAATATATCGAGAACAACATTTGAAATATCGTGAATATTATTTTCGGAATGAAATATTATGATTTGACATGTGTATTTCTGAAACATAAACGGGGTTCAAATCTCGAGAATGACATTTGAAATGTCGAGAATATCATTTTAATGTAACTTCTTATGGAAGCTACTACTCGAAATCCGCGACAAATTAAAAAAAAATTAATTGCTTCATTTTTTCATTAAGAGCATAGTAGATAGTTTGATACTAAATTTAAAAGTGGACATTTTTGAATTGCCACCCATAAGTTAGACATTTTTTAAAATACCCCTTTTTATTTTTGGGCTTACATGGGGTGGGTGTGTGTGGAGATTGGTGAAGATGTAGTGTTTTTTTAAATTTTTTTTATTATGGAAAATATAAATTTATCATTTTAACCTTATAAAATTAATCAAAATTTCGTCAAATCATTGACTTTTGGTCAACTAACATTTTTTGTTAAATTGGACTTCGGGTGCGAGTTTTTTAAATATTTGGTACCATGGATGCTACAAATTAAAAAGTTTAGATCATGCCTGCTTAACAGTAAAAGATGTAATGTTATGATTGCAATTTTCCTAATCTTAATCCAATTTTGTGGAAAATATAGCTTGATGACAGGGGTCATAATGTTTAAGATCAGTGTTTTAAAAGATGTAATGCGTGAAGATGCGTTGATGCTAAATTAAGGGCAATGCGAGATTAGGCGAGACAAATACGTAAAAAATTGTTTTCTTATTTTAATATTATTTTAAATTTTTAATCAATAAAAAATTTATTTAATAATTATAAATTATTTAATAATTATATGTTTTAACTTAAAAGAATTGTTAAAAAGAAAAAAGGAAAAAAAACCCTAATAATGCACTCCTAGGCGCCTTAACCTTGCCTCACGTCCGTTGACCGACAAATAAGGCGTCAAGCACTTCGCATTGGCGTGCTATTTAGAACACTGTTTAAGATAGAATGACATAACTAACTAGTTGAAGATGCTTGTAATAATTATTCAAGCTTATAAAAGGAATTTATTAACTTTAAAGAGATTTTTTTTTTATTGTGTGTCCGTATATTATATTTTGTCATAATAAAATAACAATTTATGATAAATGAATTGTGATTTTATTTATTTATTGCATTTATTATTATCGAGCATGTGAATTAAAATGTCGACGATCACTTGCAATAATATAGTTTGGGTGCATACATTGAGAATCACAGTGTTACACAACTTATATAGCAATGTTATGTATTGTATTGGAAGGTTGTAATTCTGATCAATTCATTATTCGGGTTTGCAATTTGTGTGTTGAATCGAGCACATGTTGAGTTTAATTTTATAGCATGATCATACGAATAATTAAATTTCACTTGATTGTCGAGTATTTCATCTAAATTCATTGATAAGGTTGTATATATATATTTTTTTGTGAATTTAATAATTATATGATTTACGATTGGGTGATATCAATTAAATATGTTAAATATCTCGTTGAGTTGAGGATTTGAGAATGAATAAGATCAATTTAATTTTCCTCTAGCCTCATCCTACCCAATTCAACCATAGATACCTGGTCATACTCATTCTCTCTTTCCACTTCATTCTCATCATTAAATTCATACCATGAGTTGGGATCACGCCTACCTTACCTCCTACGACTAGGGACTCTTTGTAGTTGTTCTTGTTGCAAATTTACAATTGTTGTATCTTGCCTATCCATTCTATTCATAATTTTTCCAAAAACCACATTCATCCACTTAAAATTGTTGTTGCATGGCTTTCAACATAAAGAATTGATGATTCTCCTTCCTATATGTTAAATCTTTGTTCTTGGACAATTTCGGCTAACGAACAGAATTTTAATAACTAGGAAAAACAATCTCACGTGTTTCACTCTAGTGACTTTTTCCTGAAAATAAGCTTACCACTATTGCTTTTTTCCCCTCTCTTTGCTTTCCTTATCAAGTTCTTTAAGGAACTAATTAAACTTAATCAAGAATTCAATCTTTGTAATGTTTAAACCAACGAGACTCAAGAAATAAGAAGGACAACAAAAAATGAGAAAGGACTCAAGAATACAGATCACAAGCAGAACGAAATTTATGATTTATGTGCCAAACAATAGTAATAATGTATTTCTTACAAAATAACACCACAAGAATTCTAGGAAAAGATTTCTTGAAACCGGTTTATATTTTTCTTGAATTTTTGAAGAATTCTTGGATTTGATTTTTTGCTCATTACACCAAAAACGTCTTTTGCAATGTTTGGACGTACGTTGCCGGCTTCAACGTTGCTGTAGAACAGATGAATATGACAACATTCAAAGATCGTTGCAAAAAAACTTTTTGTAACGTTCATTACACGTTGTCGTTAAAGCTTTAGCAACGTTCATTGTGTGTTGCCATTGATATTTTCGTAACATTCAATAAGTGTTATCATTGATGTTTTAGCAATGTTTATTGCCTATTGTCGTTGATGTTTTAGTAACATTTTTTGCCCGTTGTCATTGATGTTTTCACAACATTCTTTGCCCGTTGTTGCTTCCTATCTATTTATATAAAAAATCATTTATAACCTTTGTGCAACATTTTTTGACCGTTGCCATATTTATTTTTTTTTCCTCTTTATACAACAATTTCAAATTAACCAACAAAATTATATGTATATTTTTGAGATTGCTTGACCGTTGCCATGAATGTTGCATTTTACATGTTGCAAAATGCATTTTTTCTTGAAATTTTGATGAACTCTTGAGATTGGTAAGATGGTTGGTTATGTCCTTTTCTCGAAATTTTCGTACTTTGTGCAATCAGCTTAAAGGAATAGAGTATTCACCAAGCACCAAACCAGAAAAATCGACATTGTTGCACTATGGTTGAGGGATTGTCCATTAATCAATTCTTGAATATTCTTGGCACGATTTTGAGATAAATGACTAAGATTGTAATGAAACTCGGGAAACAAGAGACGCAACGAAAAATAGAATGGAAAGAAAAATGAATAAAACCTGATTTTAGAGCCAAAGCTCTGGTATCAACTTACTTGAACTTTGGAACCCACAACAAGATTTGATATACACACACTCCAAGAAAGCTAAAATTAGATCTTAGAACCTTGACCCAATGATTTCTTGATCAAGAACCAAGATTTTAGGGTTGACCGCCCCAAAAATAAAAAACACCGAATCCTCACTTCAAATTAATTCACACAAATCAAAGTTGAATGTTTATACAATAATAATGCATTGAATATTTATAAAATAATAATGCCTAATATAGGCGAAATTAGAAGAACTCTAAATTACACGGAAACGGAAATAACTCGAAATTCACATGTTGACATGATCCTGAACACTGTCACGTATTAAAATTTTCTTCATGAAGAAACTATTTTCATTTAGACAATGTTTAATGGCACATTCTTGTTTCTTATATACACTGTCTTGATCATTCAACTGAAGTGTCAATTTACTACAAAATCAACTAAGGTTGAACAAAACCAAAAATGTCGATTAATTGTTAACCTCTGTATTGAGATTCATTTGTGACCCCTCTGTATTGGGATTCATTTGCAACTTTAATACGTCGATATTATATTGCAGAAAAAATAGAACGTACAACCTAAATGATCCCGGTATTTGGGAATAGACTTCAATAATAATTGTGGAGGCAGCATCGAAAGATTTAACTGAGATAAGGATGCAGCAGAATGAAGGGACGATTGAATATCTTTTCAAGCAACTTTCCCTGTTTCATCTCGTGGTGGAACTTGTAGAAATGACTTCAAAACATCATAAAGAGTGAATCCAATGGCCACTGAGGGTACAACCTGAATTTGACGCATATTCCATAGTTGAAGTTTTTCAAATGAATGGAAATAAATGAAAAATGAAGCCAAAAAAAAATAAAAATTATTCATATTTACCTTCAGATAGTTGATGCTAAGTCCAGAAAATAATTGTTTCCATCCTTGTCTTTGAACAATCATGATAAGAGTTTTCATTGTTCCTTTCATATCACTGCTGCTAGATGTTTGGAGCCTTTGGACCTGCCAGATTATTCTCTATCATTCTGAATTCAGATTGAGGACGGTACAAATGTTTCAATGAAGTAGAGATCATGTAAATTACCTGCATTTGCCGCCTGACAACATCAGGAGGATAAGTGAAAGTCTGACCCAGTAAACCAGCAATAGATCCGCACACAAGATTTACAGTTATATCCTTTTTGTGATTTTCAGGGACGTTACTTTTCATTTCCTCGTAGAAATAAAATTTTAATCCAGCATATGAAAAGATCCCATACAGGGACGGAGCTGGAAGCACAAGGCACAAGCTTAAATAAGAGTTCAAGAAAGTTTAAACAGAACTGTAGGTATACTGCAACATACCCACTCCACGGTAGAGGCCTCTTATTCCAGCCTCCTGCTAAATGTTTGAGAAGCAATTCCATATTCCTTTATAAACTTTTTCTGTAGGAACAAGCCCTTTGATGTTCAGTTTCGAGGAATCAATAACCTGTAGCATCGTATAGAAACTAGTAATCAAAATTTATGAAACTATAAAACGGAATAGAAATCTCATTTCTTTCATTACACTTGTTCGATTGAAAAAAAATAGAAGAAAAATGCCTTTGTACTGCTTGCCTGATAAGCCAATTTAGTCCAAATTAAATCAAGTAGATATGTAAAAAGTACAGTTGTTCCTCCAGCAAATGATCCAGTTATGAGATCAAGAACTGGGCCTCTCCCGATGCCAGGAACACCGAGTATAATCCATCTCCGGTATTCTTCATTCGCCATATAATGCAATGCTGCGTAAGGCAAAATACGAGCAACACTGGCTCCATTTCCCCTAATGAATAAACCCAATCAAATCTTATATTGAGGAAAAGATAAACTTATATGAACAAGAAGCTCAAGTGCAAAATAAAGATAAAGCTTCTACCTATAAAAACCCAGCAACCCTTCTGTTTTTGCAATTTTTTGGAAGGTTCCCACTTGTCCAAGACAATGAAATTCAGTTCGTCTCATCTGAAAAATATGAAATGCATGATCATAGAATTTTTTTCCCAGACATATATTAGAAACAAAGTATAGTTTCATGTTATCAAATGGTGCAAAACTTTGATGCCAGAATGTGCTATGAACTCATGGGATTATGCCATTAGTACACTCATTTTTTACATCTTTGTTGACATTTGCTCTTTGGCAAATAATTGGATGAAAGAATTGGTTTATTTTTTTATTTATTTATTTTTTATATTAACTGTCCAATTGAATAATGCTATGTGATAAAGTGCAAACAATGATGTACCCAATGACGTACACCAAGCATGATTGAAACTCATAACTAAGTTTTATTAAGACCTAAAAATATGCTTATAAAGCTTTCATAAAACCATGTGTATGTCATAAAGATGCACAAGCATTAGTCATTTCACTATGTCTCCATAACACACGTCAGTCGAAGTACAAAATCCACACGTTTTAATAGCAGCACTTCTCATATATACTCACACAGAGATAACTACCAAATAAATTCCTACTCTTTACAAACTTGCATTCCACCAAACTCTGACATCACAATTTGATCTCAAGTTGACGAAGAGAATCAAAATCTAATGTATGTGAAATTGAGTTCACTTGTGCATCTGCATCATCCAAAGAATTATAAAACTTGATCATCAATATCAATTCATTTATGTGTGTAGAAATAAATTGCATACTTTCTTATATTGAGACTAGAGAATTTTCTTGAGTTGAGACTGCAATTTAGTTCGCTTAGTATTCCAGGCTTTTGTTTTTTCTCTTCAAATGGAACATAATCTACTTGGACATCTTGAACAAGGAATACCAAAGAAGTGCAAAGCGAACCTCAGCCAGAGTTTGACACAGACGAATACATAATGAAGCATAGGGAATAAATAATGTGAAATTCATTTTCCGTGTATGCAGGAAATCGATGCCATATAAATACAGAAAAACGAAGCACATTTGTGTGTATGATACAGAATTATTTGTTACATTCTTGTATGTTTAGCTTTTGGAGACTGATCACAAAGTGTAGATCCATAAATTCTCAGAAACCTTTGCTTTCAGAGGAAAGAATCGAATGCTCTATGAAGGCAAACCTTTTCTCGACACCAAACCCCTCCCACTAGGTTGCAGGATTGAATATCAGTTCACTAAAATGTAAGCTCTGTCTGCTTAGTAGGTTAACACCAGAAAAGTTCATTATAAAACTCTTTTTAAGAAAAACCCAAGCACAAACCCAACATTGCCACTGCCCGGTATAGCTAAATCGAATCATTCTAATTAAAAACACCTCCCCGGCCATCCCCCCAACAAACACATAATCCCACATAATTTAGAAAGAACATTCAATTCATGGTAATCATAAAAATTAGCGCACAATTCAATGATTAATAAAACTAAATAAATACCTGGAATAAGATCTTGACACGTTCAAGAGGTGCAACAGCAGTCTTGGCAAAACCTCCAGCCACACCACCAGCAATTAACTCCTTAGCAAAAACAGGCATGCCCTCAATTAACCCATCTGCAAAAACGCCCCTCTCTCTCTTTCGTCTCTTTTCTCTCCCATTGCACAACAGTAAATACCCTTTTTTTTTCAAGATTTATATGCATACGAATATCAAAATGGATCAAGAAACGTAAGCTAAAGGGGAAAAAAAGAACAGGAATCAGAAATGTTTTTGAATTGGGACATATGCTCTTGCAAGTTTTAGTTATGAAAGAATAAGTTGACAGGTCATATAAGCCATGTGTCGTTCTTAGTAATTGAACAATTACAATTAAACTCAGTATATGTATAACTAACTTTTACTCTAGAGATACTATTGTACTTTTATAGGAAAAAAATTGGGCGCTGCGGAGGAACATTGCTCGCCAAATAAGGTGAAAAGTAGCAAGCGCATAGGAAGTTGTGGCTTGGTCCATCTTCTGCCCAGAATGAATGTCAGGTTTTATCGGTCATGTCCTCTTCCCATCAAGTCCGATTACGCAACATTTCATTTATTAGTTATAGGGATCACAAGGGGCGGCATAGGGTGGCAACGAGGAAGCTATTTCTACGTTATTGGGGATTTAGGAAGGCAAGATAGGTGAAAAAAAATCTTCAATTTATCGTCTAGTTTAATTAATTATTATTTTTTATATGATTAAAATTGAAAAACATAAAATTAAATAAATAGATTTGGAATGGGGAGTGACCATGTTCTCCGTCTTGTCCTCTTTACTTTTCAGGGCGGGATCAGTGGGAAATGAATAATTTTGCAATTGCCAAGTACTTTGCTTCAAAATTAAGGCCCCGAGTCCCCAAACAACATAATTTTATGACCTGTAGTCCACATACGGCGAAAACCGTCAATATGGAAGTTAATGCACTCTACTTTCAGGAGAAATGTAAACTAGTTTGATGGTGAATTAAATGTTTCATTAGCCACTGAACTTTACACCTCGTCATGGTTTACCCACTGAACATAACGAAGCTTCCCAATGGCCACAGAACTTAACTCCGTTGCACTAAATTGACCATCGGATGGATTCCGTCTGTGGTTGTGTCTACGTGGAGGATAAAAAAGTGACACGGCAGTTAAAATTCTCCACAAATTAACAAATTTGCTTGCGTGTATGCCAAATAGCCAAACAAAGTCTTATCCATACGAAATTTAAAAATGCTTTTCCAAATTAACTCCAAAACCCCCCATGCCAAACCAGAAACCAAATCCATAGGTAACTCGCCGCCTTCTTCCACAGCCACCTCATCATCGTCAGCGGCAGCAGTAGCCTTCGCCACCTATTTATCTTCTTCTCGACCCTTAAAAAAAGAAAAGAAAAGAGTAGGGATCATGAAAATAAAAATCTCCAACATTTAAATAATCAACCAAAATTGTAACTAAAATTAATTGATTAGGAAAAGCAAAAAATTAACGTTAATGGTCTTTCATTTTGGAGCAATTGAAGGAGATACAATGTAAAATCTGTCATTAAGAGTTACGATTTTCCTCTCTAACCCTCTCTCTGCCCCTATAATTATTTGTTATTTATTGGTATTTGTGTAAAAGGGTTAGTGGTGATAGGAAGTGTTTTTCTGTAGGAAAAGTAGAACACATAAAATAGAATTTGTGTAAAAGGGTTTGTGAAGGCCACTACTGCATCGGCTCTAATGAGGTAGCTATGGACTTGGTTTTGGGTTCTGGGGATAGGGAAGGCATGGGGGTGGGAGAGGAATTTTGGAGTTAATTTGCAAAAGTATTTTTTAATTTCACATGTGTAAAATTTTGTCTTGTTAAAACCTTATTTGAATGACATATTACATTAACCATGTGGAGAATTTTAACTGCCCCATCACTTTTCCATCCTCCACGTAGACACAACCATAGACAGAATTTGTCCGGTGGTCAATTTAGTGCAACAGAGTTAAGTTCAGTGGCCATTGGAAAGCTTCGTTAAGTTCAGTGGCTAAACCGTGATGAGGTGGAAAGTTCAGTGGCTAATGAAACATTTAACTTTTTGATGGTTATGCCCTCTAACTTCAATGAAATAAGCATGGCATTTTAATGTCCATGTCAGTGGTTTCCTTCAACTAGAGATCCAAATTCACATATTTATATAGGGTGAAGATCTAAAAGTTCATTTTTATAGATTGAGGATCAATAATCACACCACATAAAAGGTTTGGAAGCTCAAACCAATTCTTCTTACTTTTATTTTTGTTCTATTTATCATTAATGTATTATAAATCTGCATGTGAATCATTTTATGGACGATATACCAACTATATTTAAAATATTTCGATATATAATTATTTTTATTTTTATTATTATTATTTTTTTGCTGAACGACAATAAATGCAGAAATTATTGAAGGGTTCATTAAATAACGATCCTACACATTAATTATCTTTCAACGGATTTGAATAAGATGGATCTAAGATTATTTTATGATTCATGTACACATACTAAATCTATTAGAGTACTTGAATACATTCTAAATGTGTGTTAGTACAATATACATGATCCTAAAATTAGAAATAAATTGGAGTTTTTATTGTATCTTGAAGAGAGTTTAAACATTTTATGAGAGAAATTATCCTTTTCTTTTCTACAATCTTCGTCTAAAGATTTGTATGATCAAAGAAAAACAAGCTACCAAGTTTTAGGAAAGAATGATTATTAAAGAGATATTTTTCATTCAATGCGAAAATTAAAATTGGAAGAACAAAATTATCTAAATGAAAAATTAGAATTGGAATAGCCAATATGGACCCTGGAATGCAAATGTCTGGAGAAATTATAATTTTTTGGAATTATTTTCTTTTGTTATGAAAAGAGAAGAGAATAGAGAAAGTTCAATAGACTGTGTGTATTTTATTAAGAACCAAAACCTTATATTTACTGGGTAGAATCAAAGATATAAGATAATAATTTCTAAGGCTGTAGGTATAGTTATCATTCACTTGTAAACCTTAATAAACTTATCATTACAATACTCCCACTTGAATGACATATTACAAAATGTTTGTCTTGTTAAAACCTTATTTGATAAAAACCCTATGGGACAAAAAATCAAATGAAAAAAAAAAGAATATAGTTATTTTGGAGTATTAAAAATAAATGCTACTTCATTAAACCTTGCTAGGAAAACCCAATGGGATAAAACCTAAGTGAAGGAAAAAGAGTACACCTATTCTCCCTTATGTTGATCATTGAAAATCTTTGAGTTTACGGATTCTAATATCATGAACTAATTTCTTGAATTTAGATATTGGTAGTGCTTTTGTGAATAAATCAACTACACTGTCATTTGAATGAATTTGTTGGGCATCGATGTTGCCATTCTTCTAAAGTTCATGTGTATGAAAGAATTTTAGAGAAATATGCTTCGTCCTATCACCTTTGATATGACCTCCTTTGAGTTGTACAATACAAGCTGTATTGCCTTCATATAAAATTGTAGGATAATCTTTTGTTGAAGTTAACTCGCATGATAATATTTGTATATGATGGTTCATGTTCATCAACCATATACATTTTCGGCCTACTTTATGGATTGTAATAATTTCAGAATGATTTGAAGATGTAGCTTTCAAAGATTGCTTCATAGATTTTTATGATATAGTTGTTCCTCCACGTTTAAAGACATATCCCGTTTGTGATTTAGCATTATGTGAGTTAGAGAGCTAACGTGCATCTGTATGTCCCACTAAAGCAGATCCTAGCTTTTGGCAATAAAATAATTACAAATCAATAGTTCCCTTTAGGTAACAAAAAATATGTTTAACATCATTCCAATATCTTTAAGTTGGTGTAGAGTTATATCTTATAAGGAGATTTATATAAAAAGCTATGTCGGGTCGAGTGTTATTTGTAAGATTGGTTAATGCTCCAATTGTACTAAAATATGGTGCTTAATCAAGAACTATTTCTCCATCTTCAAGTTGACGAAATGGATCATTTTTTTATATTAAATGATCAAATAACCATAGGTACTATTAACGGATGTACACTATCCATATAAAAACGTTTTAAGATTTATCTGTGTATGATTGATGAACAAATAATCCTTACGCGAAATGTTCAATTTGCAATCCAAGACAAAATTTGATTTTTCCTAAATCTTTCATTTCAAATTTTTTTTTTAAATAATCAGTAGTATTGTTGATCCCTTCAAGAGTTCTAATTAAATTTAAATTATTAACATAAACTGTCATAATTGCAAATATGATACTTATTTTCTTTATGAAAACACATGGGTAGATATCATCACTTTTATAATCCTCGTTCAACAAATATTCATTGAGGCGATTATACTACATGCATCTGGATTGTTTCAGTCTATATAATCATCTTTGTAGTTTAATTGAGAACATGGTTCTTGGACATGTATCATTTACTTTTGTTACTTTAAGTCCTTCAGGGATTTTTATATACATGTCACTACCAAGTGAATCATATAAATAAGGAGTTACTGCATCTATAAAGCATATATCAAGCATTTGTGTTGCAGTCAAACTAATTAAAAATCTAAAAGTGAGTGTCCATTACGAGAGAATATTTTTCCTCATAATCAATTCCTGATCTTTGTGAAAAATTTTGAGCTTCGAGTCGGGCTTTGTATCTTATAATTTCATTATTTTCATTTATTTTTCATACAAAAACCCATTTATATTTCATAGGGATTACATTTTCAAGTGTTCGAACTATTGATCTAGAAACTTTTCATTTCTCTGAAGAGTTCAATTTTGCGTATATGGCTTCTTTTCATTTTGGCCGATCATTTCTATTTTGACAGTTTTTAAGTGATTGTGATTCAGAATTCTCATTTTGCATAGTATCAAAAGCCATATTAAAGGCGAAAATATTATCTATAACAACATTATTTTCTTTTCGTAGTTTATGAGATAACATATAATTTATTGAAATCTCATTATTTTTGGATACTTGTGGTTCCTTAGGAATCATATTTTCAATGTTTGATTGATTAATCATTTCTAATATTACTTCTTTTGAAGTTTTTGGTTGTTTTTCTTTCTCGAGGTGTAGAGTTTTTTGAACCAACTGGTCGACTATGCTTCTGGTGTATTTGAGAATCATTTGCTACAGTAGATTGTCCTATAAGGATATCAACAAATAGTATATATGACTTTGTCACTTTTTTGTATCAACAAATATATTAGGTAATTGATCTGCAAAACGTGCAATACATAAATCATCCGTTAAAGACTCAAGATATCTAATAATAGATGGTGAATCAAAACTCACATAAATCTCAAGTTTTCATTGGGAACCCATTTTAGTACATTGTGGGAATGGAATAGGGACTTGGACAACATAATCAAAAGTTCGTAGGTGAGAAATATCAAGTTCATGACCAAATGAGTTGAAAATGTGAATATTGATAATATGTAGTTGGTCTAATACGAACCAATGATACAGTTGTTATATGGCATGAACCCCAAACACAAGTTGAGAGTTTTGTTTTCATAAGTAATGGTCTAACAATAAGTTGTAGACGTTTAATAAACAACTATGCTAAACCATTTTGTGCATGGACATGCTCAACTGAATGTTCAATTACAATTGCAATTGACATACAATAATCATCAAATACTTGTAATCTAAATTCACCAGCACTGTCAAGATGAATAGTCTTGATTGAGTAATCAGAAAATTGTGCATGTGATTTTATGATTTGAGCAAGTAATTTAGTAAAAGGCTACATTCCTAGTGAAAAACAGGCAAATATGTGACTATCTAGTAGAATAATCAATTAATACCATAAAATGGTCCACATAGTGGGTGTATTGAGCCATATATAGCTTCACGAATTCTTTTCAAAAAAGTTGGAGATTCAATATTGACCTTTATAATCGAAGGTCTAATGACTAGCCTTGCGAACAAGTTACATATGAATAATCGTTAGGTAAAAGAATCTTCTGGTTCTTTGAAATACGCCCGTGTGAGTAGTTTATTTTTCGACGCATTTTTATAATTCCAGACGTCTAAGTTGACCATGTCAAAGTTTAAAATTTTTTGGGTCAATGAACTAATGGTTCGTGACAATATTTGAATCAACCATTTTTATAAATTTATAATATATGCCGGATGGGAGTGCATGACTTTTATCCGCTTCTGATCAAATACAAAAGAAGTTATGTAAAAATATTCAACATTATGTTTTTGCATCATCTCAATATGATATCCATTACAGCAAATATCTTCAAGACTAAACAATTTTTTTCTGGATTTATTAGAATAAAGTGCACCGTCTCTATATAAAATTTTATTATTTGGTAAACTAAACACATTAGAATAAAGTGCACCGTCTCTATATAAAATTTTATTATTTGGTAAAATAAACACAAGTTCTTTCGAAGCCTTCAACGATAATTGATGCACTTGATATCGTATTAACATCATTTTCTGCTAATGTCAAGTTAAAAAAAATAGTTTTTATCTTGAAGAATGGTATATATAGTTGCACTATCAATCAAACAGGTATCTTGACAATCTATCATGAATTTATCAATATAACAAAAATAGACATATTTTAAAAGAACTTTAATTGAAATTTAAAAGGGTAAATATAATTCAATATTTTGAAACTAACGAAGCATAATAAAGTTTCAAATTTTGCAAAAAGAAAAAATATATTTCAAACTAAATTTCTAAAATAAAAAAAAATTCTAGAGACATAGAAAATAAGCTAATCTATATCTTTCATTACACTATCCCCAATCAAAGAGTCAATATTCCCATTTGGATCAGCAAAGAAATCGATGACATCCAAATGAGTCACATCAATTGGGCCATCATAATTAGCAAAATTTATTTTCACCTTTTTCTTTCCCTTGATTGATTTTTTGATAAAGATCCACAAGATATTTTGTCATATGACAAATACTTGTCCAATGCCCTTTCATTCTACATCTAAAGCAACTTTGTTCGTGTTCCTTTTTGGATGTACTACTTTTGTTTGCTTTGTGTACTTTGAAATTATTGCCTTATTGCTGATAGCATTGTTGATTATTTCATCTATGGTTTATTCCATGTGCACGTCTGTGTCCACGTTATTATCTTGATATTGTATTTGCTTAAGGAAACATAGTACTATTTGCTTTTGGCAATGGTACAGAACCAATTAGACATAATCCATGATTTTCATCAGCAGTTCATTATTTTATTCAGCCACAAGCAGGCAAGATATGAGTTCTGAGTACTTTTTGGAACCACGCTCACAATATTGTTGCTGTAGGAGCGCATTCGAGGCGTGAAACGTGGAAAATGTTTTCTCCAACATATCTTCATTAGTGATTTTTTCCGCACAAAGTTGATTTTTAACATATTTTGAACAGTTCAAATTGTACTCATTAACATCTTTGAAGCCTTGCAAACAAATGTTCATCCATTCATGCTGGGCTTTGGAGAGGACTATAGTCTTCTGATAATCAAATCTCTTAGTTATTTTTTTCGAAAGAGCTTGTGGATCTTTCTCAGTGAGATATTCAATTTTCAATCCATTATGAAAATGATGATGAAAGAAGATGAGTGTTTTTGCATGATCATGTGGGGATTCTTTGTTTCTTTCTTTCATTGTCTCTCCCAAACCTTTTGAGATAGGATGGATAACAGCATTGAGCACTCGAGATAGATAGTTTTCGCTAGATATGTCAAGTACAACAAACTCAAGTTTTGTGATGTTTGCCATTTGATTAATTACACAATAAAGAAATACCATTAGCTTTGAAGAATATGACTACGGATTATATCACATAATAATTAATCAAGTAGTCAATGCCAACATGACATGAGTAACATATTTCCCTTAAAGAGTAAACACTAATTCAAAAAATAATATATTCTTCGAAGCATGTGTTACTTCAAGAGCACATTGTATTTTATCAATACTTCTTCAAGAGCAGTATATCAATATTCTTCTGGAATATTGAAAAAAATAATTCATACTCTTCAAGAGTAAGTAATATTATTCAAGAATATTAATTATAACATTGTGTTACTTCAAGAGCAACAATAAATTATTTATAACAGACAAATCTACAATTAATATTCTTCTAGAATATTAATAATAAAGTTGTACTACTTCAGGACGAACAACATAATAAATTATTAATTTAAAATTTATATAAGAATATCTAAAAATATTTAATCATGTTAAAGATATTAATTACCATACAAACATGAGTATAAATAACCAAATACGCATTAGAAAAAAAATCTTCATATATAGAAGGTAACAAAATCGACTAAATCTTATAGGCTAAATCTTTACCAACACGTATTAGTAAGAAAAGAAAGAGGCCAAAGATGCATGTGAATTTCATAAAGAATTTTTTAGTATTAGTATGTGAATTGGATGCAAACAGGAACATGGAATAAGTGTAGTAAATTCATTAGTTTATTTGTGTAGGAAATGAAAAAAATAAATTGTAGGACATGAAAAAAATAAATTGTATGAATTGTTGTAATTGGTAGGCAAAAATTGAGGTAATGTATCCCGACAGAAATAATATGATTTTGACAGATGTATATGTAAAATTTTCGTGTTATTAAATTAATTTTGGCATACATGATAATAGAAAGAAGTCAATAAATTTGTGTGTATTTTATTAAGAACCAAATGCCTATATTTATAGAGCAGAATTAGGAATACAATAGTAATAATTTCTAGGATTGCACAGGTACAATTATCATTCACTTGTAAGCCCTAATAAATTTACCATTTACAACATTTTTCCTATCTAATTTTAGTAATCAACGTATGCAAACTATTATATTTTGTCTTTGGTATTTGATGGTTGCCTATGTTTTAATTGTTAATCTATTAGACTATATACTTGATGGAATTTGGTTAAATAGATTAAATATTTGGTTAAGTATGAAAATCAAGAAATGTGAGAAATGACTTTCGTGTCAACTTCGGCTAAATATTTTGACTTGATTCAATAATCAGATTACAAATATAAATAGACTAACTTGTTCTACTCGTTGAGTAGATTGTCGTGGTATATTTGAAATCTTAAAACAAATTTCGAAAAAAATGAGAAATTACTGTCCAAAGTTGGAAGAAAATTGAGGAAAACTAGCCTATAAATCGCCTAACTCCATCGTTCGCTTGTCACTCGAGTGATAGCCCGTTGCTCGAGCGACAGGTGAACGAAAAGTTTCTATTAATATTTTGACACTGTCACTCAAGCTAGAGGCCAACGAAAGGCTAGCAATAGCAACTGATGTTTCCTTTTGTAAAGTTACAAGGTTTGGCTCGCATCACTTCACCCACAATCCCTCATCCTCTATAAATAGGACCCTTGAGACGTCCATTTATTTATCTAAATGATATACAGTCAGAGCATAACATTATTCTCTTATTTCTCTACTAAATTTCTACATAAAACTTTGCATAAAATCTAGTTTTCTTTGTTCGTTCATATAAAGAGTACAAAACTCGGTTTTGGTTTGCTGATCTTGTGTTTTGGAGTGCTACTAACACAATAGGATAGTCGTTGCGTCTTGGGAGTTGATTGCCATTGTTATAGAATGTATAACCTGTAGAATTATATATATCCTTAATTGCAGGGATCCCTAATTAGGATCCTTCCTAATATAGATTTCCTAATATGTGTGTGTGTAAATATGTTTGTACCTTTTCCTATGAATTAATATCAAGAAATTATTTTCTCTCTTGATATCATGGTATTAGAGCTATAAATCAAATACCTCAATACTTTCTCGTGGGACTGATTCTCGTGGTTTTGAAAACCAATTTTTAACTTGTTTGAGTGCTTCTTTCTGGCTGTCTTGGCTTTGGTAGATACTCTTTGGATTCGAACGGAAGCTTTGTGGAATTTCCATCAATTTTTCTATTTCTTTGGTGTTGTCAACGTCTTCAATTCGATTGGCATTGGTCGACAACATCTATGGTGATTTAGTGGTCTCGAAGTTTTGCATAGGTGGCCGACAGCGTAATCTGACAACTTGATCGATACACGGTTGATATAATTTCGATGGTCTTAGTAGTAGGGAATGCAGATCGTTGGATTTGTGGACTGTTATTGGGCTAAAGATGATTTCCTTTAGTTTGGATTAGTTATCTTAGGCCAAATACTGTGCAGTGAGGTTCTAAAGAAATTAATTTTGGTTGTTTGGGCTATTATTTGTTGGATTTGGGACAATATCATTTTGTTTTGGATCTTGAGGTTTTTTTCTATGGTTGACAAGCAAAAGAATTTAGTTACGACTAATGTCATTCTAGTGATTTCCAAAATCACAGAGCATAAGTTGGTTGGTCCAAATTCTTTATATTGGTGTAAGATAGTTTCGATTTATCTGTGGAGTATTTTTATGAACAATCATCAAATTAAAGATCCATCAACTGATAATACTCGCCAGATATGGCTATGAGATGATGCCTGATTACGTCCAAAGAATAACGCGGTAGTTGTAGCACAACTTTGAGGTGTCGATTCCACAGTGAGACGAACAAATTGTTTAAAGGATTTATCGAACTAAGATTTCCTGAACTATGTGAAAATAATTTGTCAATTGGACTGAGATTTAATTATCAATATGCGAGATTAATGAAGCATCCAAATTCCTTTAATTGGATTGCATCATCAACATCAATAATTCATGGCTTTGGTCAATTAGAGGTTTTCATCCCAACTCTTTAATCGGAAGATTTAACAATGAACAAATTTCAATTGTAATCCTAGGATCTAGACTTTTGTAAACCATTCACACACATGCTTATTGGACTAAGATTAAGAAATCCACCAAAAAAGTTGTTTGAAATTGAAATTAGTTGAATTTCACAATAGAAAAAACACGATTGAATCTATGAAGAATCTAGTAAAAGCTAAATCAATTTCCAAAGTAAATTCATAAAAGAAAGTCTAGATCTAGAAGTGTTTGACAATAAAAACACCAATTTGCATGAATAAATGATGTGAAGTCGTCAAATCCAATGAATTCCTTCGTAGCTTCACTTAGGAATTTAGTTCTCCATCGAATTCTTTAGTCCAAGATGAGAGAAAATTGTTATGGAGGTGAAGAAAATGTGTGTTCTGTCCAGTTTATGGCTTAAAACCATGTGCCAAGTTGTTTTTAAAAGATGTTGAACCGTATAAGAATACTAAATTTTCGGCTAGAATATTCTATCCGACTACTTTCAGTATTTTGACCATAACTTTATCTCCCAATGTCTGATTAAGGAAATTCAAAGTGCGTTAGAAAGATAAGACAAAGGGCTACAACTTGCTAAATATATATTTCCAAATTCAGACATTTACTCGGTCAAAAGTTGATCCAAATCTCTGGCTGAAAATTTAGAAAATCCTTATTCGGTTGTAATTTGATTTGTGAAAACATTATGGTCATATTTAACTTCTTTTAAATTTTAATTGCACCCAATGGACTCCTAGCTTTCTCGAATCATCATTCCATTGCCCGTCTCATCTTTATATTATTTGCAACTTGGTCCCTGAACTTTCACTTACTTCCATTTTGGTCATTTCTATCTCTTTTCTTCTAAATTTCACCTTTGTACCAGAATGCAACCTGAATCACAGCATAAGTATAATGAGTGCATTTTTTGGTATCAAATAATCACACGAATGTAATAATTAAGATGGGAAAATATTATATTTTACACTCTTATCATACTCCCCAACTTACTTATTGCTAGTCCTTAGCAATTCAATGCAGAATAAGCAAATGAATGGTTAAATTGTGATACAAGTGAAATCATTAAGTTTCAACTTAACCGCAGTTCACGTTCTTTTCACACTCAACACCACAAGAATTTAGCAATGCCATGATCATCAAGATATCAAAAACACTTACTAAAAATGTGAGTGTGTGTCAAGCCATAACCATCTTACCACCAACCCTAGCACAAGTAACAATAAGTATGTCTCAAGTTGAAGGTTCAGCCCTATAACTCACAAGTATCAAAGTGTATAGTACGGTTTTCTCTTATGGAGCTAAGAAAGATGTACTATCAGAACATAGAGGCTTAAAATTTATGAACAAGCAACAAGTACATATTGATCACATGACAGGCACACTATCAACTGGGAATTCATCAACTTCTTACCAAAACCCTACTTAAGATCAAAACAGTCAATGCAAAGGGTGTAAAAAGGGTTAAGTTGGGTTACATGAAAAGTAGGACAAAAAGAATTTAAGGACTTTCAAGTATCCAACTAGGCATCTCAACAAGTATTTCAACATATTAATCTTTTACATCAATGAATTCCTCAACCTTTCAATTCTCAATAGCAATTCACTTTCTTTTTTTTCTCATCAACTTTTTGCGATTTATTATTATTATTATTATTATTATTATTATTATTATTATTATTATTATTATTATAACTTTTTTTGGAATTCTCATTTTTCTTCTTTTAAGATTCATCACTTCACATGAGCACTTATCAACTCTCATCACTTTTCTTCGTTGCTTTTCTTTAGAAATGACATTTAATACCTACTATACACTTGAAAGCATAAAGATTTGAAAAATGAATGTTTATAGAGTTTATTCCGATATGAAGGGTATGGATAACATAGGTGCATTAAAAGAAACGATTATATGTTTATTGGCTCAAAGTGGCAACTAGAAGATTATAATTATGAAAAGAGAAGAACTAGTTTGAAGGCTCAACTTCAATCCTAAATTGACTGTTATCTTTTCCCAAGTATAATCCACCATCTTACCACATATCGTGTAATGTTTATTCTCAGAAGAAGTTTCCAATTCACAAAATCAAGGAATGCTTATTACCATTTTTAGTATACATGGCTCTCAATCCTCACCAATTCTCTCACAAGAAAACTTCAGCAAGAGACTCATCTAGATACATGTGTTAAGCCACTATCTTATCATAAGGCTTATGTGCACAAAATGATTCTGCAAGTGTCTCAAAATCTAGAGTCACATGAACAATATCAACTTCTAGTGGCATATTTTGTCATTCAAGAACATAAATATATAGCAAATAGAGAAGGAAAATTTTTAGACCAATTTAGTAAAACAAAACTAACATTCCATGAAAATCATGTAATTCACAAGAAAATTTCAAATACAATGTCCCCAACTAAACATTGCATTGTCTTCAATGCAAAAATATATCGACCAAAAGAAGGGAAAGATGTCACATGGATATTGTAGTGAATCAATAGAAGTTTGAATATGGTGGACCTGAAGGTTCTCAATGGAAATGGGTGATGCACGAAATGAAAATGAACTGAAAGAAAAATGGAAAATACATAAAAGAAAAATCTAAAAACTAGTATACAAAAAGGGTGAAAGACATACCCAAAGGTTGTCATGGGCGGTAAACCGGGTTTGCTAAGGAAATTTCTTCCACTGCAGGCACCTGTTGCCCATAGGCTATTTTGAGTCTCTATTAATTTACCTTGAATACCCTACCATCATTGGGATCTTCTATTTCAACAGCCCTATTTTCAAAACTTGTGTTACCATAAATGGGCAAGTCTATCTAGAACGAAGTTTTCTTGTATGCTTATGAAGTCTAGAATCATACAAGTACACTTTCTGGTTCGGTTCAAAAGTTTTTCTAAAAATATTTTTATCATGAAATGCTTTCATTTTCGACTTTTTGATTCTAGAACTTTTGTAGGCATCATTTCTTAGTTCCTCCAACTCACTCAATTGAAATTTTCTATGTTTACCTCCCTCTATTACATCAAAGTTGAACTACTGATAGCCCAAAGGGCTTAGTGCTCAAGTTCGATAGATAAGTGACAAGGCTTTCCAAATATAAGCCTATAAGGTGACATGCCTAAGGAAATCTTAAAAGCTGTGCGGTAGGCCTAAAGTGCATCATGTAGTCTCAATGACCAATCTTTAAGATTGGGGCTCATCATCTTCTCTAAAATTTGTTTAATCTCCCTATTGGCCAACTCTACCTGTCCACTAGTTTGGAGGTGATAAGCGATGGAAATTTTGTGAATAGCCCCATACATTTTCATCAGTGCCTTAAATGAACGATTGCAAAAGTGTGTGCCTCTATCATTAATAAGGACGCGTGGTGTGCCAAATCGAGACAAAATATTTTCTTTAAGGAACTTAACAACCGTTTTATTGTCTTTGACCCTACAAGTAGTTGCCTCTACCCATTTAGACACATAATCAACCACCACAATGATATAAAGGTAGCCAAAAGAAGGTAGAAAGGGTCCTATGAAGTCAATGTACCTACAATCAAACACTTCAATTATCAAAATGAGATTTAAAGACATCATATTACGTCGGGAAATAGCACCTAGTTTTTGGCACATCTCACAAGATCTATAATAAGTATCAGTATCTTTAAACAAAGTAGGCCGATAAAAACCACATTGCAAAATTTTTGCAGTGGTCTTTTTTCAAAGAAAAGTGGCCTCCACAAGCTTGGGTATGACAAAAATTTAGTACATTAGGTATCTCCTCATCAGGAACACAACGTCTTAAGATTTGGTCGAGGCAATACTTAGATAAACAAGGACCATCCCAATAAAAGTTACGTACCTCAACTAAGAACTTTCTCTTATCTTGTGCGCTCTATTCCTTTGGAATTTCACCTGTAGTCAAGTAATTTACTATGTTAGCAAACCAGGGTAAAGAAGAGGCAAAGAATAGATTCTTATTAGGAAATTCATCTCTAATTGGCATGGTGTTTGAGGTGTCTTCAAATCTCAATCTTGATAGATGGTCTGCTACGACATTTTCCACTCCCTTCTTGTCATTGATGGTGATGTCAAATTCCTGCAAAAGTAAAACCCACCATATTAATCATGCTTTAGCATCCTTATTTGCAAGAAGATACTTAAGGGCTGCATGATTTGTAAAAATGGTAATCGAAGAACTAATCAAATAGGATCGAAACTTATCGAGTGCAAAGACTACAGCTAGCAACTCTTTTTCAGTAGTGGAATAGTTCATTTGAGCACTATTTAGAGTCCTACTAGCGTAATAAATCACAAAAGGTTTACCTTCCTTTCGTTGCCCAAGAACAGCACCTACCGCAAAATCACTAGCATCACACATAATTTCAAATGACAATGTCCAATCAGGTGGTTGCATTATAGATGTGGAGGTCAGTTTACCAATCAACAGTTCAAAAGCATTTTGACATTTAGGTGTCCATTCAAAATCACATCTTTGTTAAGCAAGTTACATAGGGGTTTAGATATAGATGAGAAATTTTGTATAAACCTCCTATAAAAACCTGCATACCAAGAAATGATCTAATGTCCTTTACTGTCTTAGGTGTGGGTAGTTTAGAAATCAATTCAATCTTTGATTTATCAATCTCTATCTCTTTTGAAGAAATGACATGTCCTAAAGACAATACCGGAAGGTACCATGAAGTGACATTTTTCCTAATTCAAAACTAAGCCTTTTTTCACATCTAGCCAAAACTCTCTGTAAATTCAACAACCGTGCATCAAAAGAGGTTCCAAACGCAGTTAAGTTATGCATAATACTTCCATATAATCCTCTACCATGTCACTAAACATACTCATCATGCATCTTTGGAAGGTCACAGTGGCATTACAAAGTCCAAATGACATCCTGCGAAATGCATAAGCACCAAAACGACATGTGAATGTGGTCTTTTCCTAGTCCTCTAAAGCTATTTCAATTTGATGGTAACCAGAGTATCCATCTAGGAAGTAATAAAAGGGATGACCAGCTACACGTTCGAGTATTTGGTCCAAAAAAGGGAGAGGAAAATGGTCCTTGTGAGTGATAGCATTTAACTTCCTATAATCAATGCACATGCCCCAACCAGTTACTATTTTTGTGAGGACCAGTTCACCCACTTCATTTTTAACTAACGTGACACCTGACTTTTTAGGGACCACCTTTACTATCTGAAATTGGGTAAATGATTCCTGCATCTAGTAATTTAAGTACTTCATTTTTAACCACTTTTTTCATTGTGTGGTTTAGCGTACATTGTGGGTCTCTCTTGAGGTTAGTCATTTCCTCTAGATGAATCCTATGTGAACAAATTAAAGGACTAATACTTTTGACATCAGCTATGGTCCACCCTAATGTAGTTTTATGCTCATTCAAAATGCTCAAAAGCTGTTCACATTGCAAAGCATTCAATTCTGAAGAAATAAGTACAAGAAAGGTATCACCTGGTCCAATGAATACATGTTTTAGTCCTGTGGGTAGTTGTTTCAATTTTGGCTTAGGTCTCTCAATGCTTGATGGTTTTTGTCATCCAGTCATTTTGGGCAACTCTTCAATCTTGGGTTTCCATGGCGAAGTCTTATGGTCTTGCAACTTTGCAAAAACAACACAAATAACGCATATTCATCAATATCAGAACCAATTGAGATTTCAAAGTTTAGGAGAAAAGAGTTCAAGGGATTATACTCAATTTTTGTAGATTCTTCCTCCTGCGTTAATGCATCAATCATGTAGGTTTAATGAGATTTATCTTCTTCTCTAGGTTACTTGGTGACATGAAAAATATTAACTTTTAGAGTCATATTCCTAAAAGACAGCTTCATCAAACTATTCCTACAATTGATTAGAGCATTAGTTGTAGCAAAGAAAGGTCTACCAAGTATAATTGGGATTTTAGAGTCAACATTCACCTCAACCTTCACATCTAGTACCAAGAAATCAACGGGGTAGTAAAATTTATCAACCCGAACTAGCACATCCTCAACTACTCCCTAGGTGTTAAGGTCGACCTGTCAGCTAACTGAAGGACTACTAAGGCAGGTTTCATCTCTCTCACACCTAACAACAAGTATATAGCATAAGGCATGAGGTTAACACTAGCAGTTAAATCAAGAAAGGCTTGTGCAAACTAACGGTTCCCAATGACACAAGGATGGAAGGACAATCAGGGTCCTTATACTTTGGTGAGATCCTCTGCTCTATCACAGCACTCACCTGCTCGGTCAAGAAAGTGATTTTCTTGACATGATATTTCCTCTTCATAGTGCATAATTTTTTAAGAACTTTAGCATATGTAGGAACTTGAGAGATCGCATGCAAGAGAGGTAAATTGATTTTTACATGTTTAAGATGCTCTAGGATTTCATTATGTTGAGTGGTTGACTTCGAGGTAGATTTGAGGGTTTGAGGGAAAGGTACACTAACTGGAGTTTCGACTACTTCTTCACTGGGGCTACTCTAATTAGACTCACTTGATTCTTTTTCATTCTCCCTAGATTGAATGGCTGGTTCAACGACTTTCCTAGATCTAGTTGTTATGGCATTTACTTCCTTAAAGTTGGTCTCTCCCGATCCCAAAGTTTGTGCCATGTGTTGGCCCTTTGGATTTGGTTGAGCTTGAACTAGAAATTCCCCATGTTCCCCTACAGCTAAGGCATTGATTAGTTTGGAGACATGATTCTTTATCTCTTTATTTTCCTCAACTAATTGGCTAATCATAGTCTCAAATTTTTTATTTGTTTTACCCTGTGCCTTAATAAATGAATATAAAGTATCTTCTAAGGAATTCCTAGATAATGTAGGTTTATGTTGGGGGTACATTGTAAGCTCTATTGGATTGGGCATGTTGTTAGTTTTTAGACTCCCAGCTAAAGTTGGGTGATTTTGCCACCCTGGTTTGTAAGCCTCGGGGAAAGGTGTATAGGGCTTTTGATATATGCCTAGAGTATTACAGTGTTCCTCATAAAGTCTCATCATTTCAGCATAAGTAGCAACACTCCTGTACTTGGTGATCACTCCCTCAACACACAAAACAAGGCTCTAAAGACTCAACATGGGAAACATATCGAGTGGTTTTTGAATTCTTAGCACGCAGGTTTCCAAGTTCTCTAGTAAGCGCTTCTACCTTTACTCTAAGGTTATCTTCCTCCCTAAGACTATAAATACCTGTGGTATTCGGGTTTCTAGTAGGTCGTAACCTATTAGTACTCTCAGTAACACTAGGTCCAGTCCAGGA
This sequence comes from Olea europaea var. sylvestris, assembly GCF_002742605.1. Taxonomy (NCBI): domain Eukaryota; kingdom Viridiplantae; phylum Streptophyta; class Magnoliopsida; order Lamiales; family Oleaceae; genus Olea; species Olea europaea. Next base: position 6,525,434 of record NC_036245.1, on the reverse strand, counting down.
ATAGGCTTTCTCGGCTAAGTCGTCTAAGTAGTCCATAGCCTCATCTGGATCTTTTTGCAAAAATTCACCATTACACATCATTTAAACAAATTGACACTCCTTAGGTAATAATCCCTCATAAAAATAACTCATAGTGCGCCAACTTTCATAATCGTAGTGGGGACAGAGGGCTTGCAATTCTTTGTACCTTTCCCACGCTTGATATAAAGTTTTACTCTTCTTTTGAGTAAAAGAAGATATTTATTTTTTCAATGTAGTTGTTTTGTGGTGGGAAAAGTATTTGTCAAAGAATATTTGAGTCATTTCAGCCCAAGTCCCAATCGAACTTGGTCTCAATGAATATAGCCAGCTCTTTGCTCTTTCTTTAAGAGAAAATGGAAAAAATTTAAGCTTGACTGCATCGATTGTACCACGTTGATTGTGGAAAGTTGCAACCACCTCTTCAAATTTTCTAATTTGCACGTATGAGTTTTCATTTGCAAGACCGTGAAAGGTGGGGGGAAGTTGGATCATTCCCGGTTTAAAGTCCATACGTGGCATATTAAGTGAAAATATAATGCATGATGGTATAGATGTGTGTGTGGGGTGAAAATAATCATGTTAGGTCCTAGTTGGTGCCTCTTCTTAAAGAAATTTTGTGAGAAATAACAGAACAAAAACTAATAGAATTAAGCTAATTAAAAAATGTAAAAGAGGAACGAAGTCACCCTTTTGCTCAAAGACCCTTTCACTATTTGTACCGTCTCCTTATTAACGGTGCCAAAATTTGATTACGCCCAAAGAATATCGTGCTAGTTGTAGCTTAGCTTTGGAGTGTCGATTCCATAGGAAGATGGACGAATTGTTTAAAGGATTTATCAAACTAGGATTTCATGAATTACGTGAAAATAATTTGTCAATTGGAATGAGATTTAATTATCAATATGCGAGATTAGTAAAGCATCCAAATTCCTTCAATTGGATTGGATCATCAACATCAATAATTCATGACTTTTTGCTAAATTAGAGGTTTTCATCCCAACTCTCTAATCAAAAGATTTAACAATGAAGATCAATCAAATTTTAATTATAATCCTGGGATCCAGACTTTTGTAAACCATTGACACACACATGTTTATTGGACTAAAATTAAGAATCGACCATATACACAATGTACAAGATAGTAAATAATCCACCAAAAAAGTTGTTTGAAATTGAAATTCAACAATTAGGTGAATTCCACAATAGGAAAAAATGATCGAATCTAATAAAAGTTAAATCAATTCCAAAGTAAATTCATAAAAGAAAGTCTAGATCTAGAAGTATTTGACAATAAAAATACCAATTTGCATGAATAAATGATGTGAAGTCGCCAAATTCAATGAATTCCTTCATAGCTTTACTTAGGAATTTAGTTCTCCATCGAATTCTTTAGCCCAAGATGAGAGAAAATTGTTATGGAAGTGAAGAAGAGGCATTTTCTATCCGTCTAGGGCTTAAAACCGTGTGCCAAGTTGTTTTCAAAAGAGTTGAACCGAATAAGAAAACTAAATTTTTGGCTAGAATATTCTGTGCGACTACTTTCATTATTTTGACCATAACTTTCTCTCCCAATGTTCGATTAAGGAAATTTAAAGTGCGTTAGAAAGATAAAACAAAGGGCTAAGATTTTGCTGAATATATATTTCCAAATTCAGATGTTTACTAGGTCAAAAGTTGATCTCAATATCTAGCTGAAAATCTTGAAAATCCTTATGCCGTTGTAATTTGATTTGTGAAAATATTATTGTCATATTTAACTTCTTTTGACTTCTAATTGCACCCAATGGACTCCTAGCTTTCTCAAATCATCATTCCATTGCTTGTCTCATCTTTAGATTGTTTGCAACTTGGTCCCTGAACTTTCACTTTCTTCCATTTGGTCATTTTTCGCTTTTTTCTTCTAAATTTCACATTTTCTACCAAAATGTAACCTAAATCAAGGCATAAGTATAATGAGTACATTTTGGTATCAAACAATCACACGAATACAATAATTAAGATGAGAAAATATTATATTTTACACTCTTATCAATGCCCGACTATTCTTACAAATCCCTAATTTCATTGACACAAAGATAGCCAGATTAATCACTGCAAGTAAGTTAAGAAATTAATAAAATATTTAGAATTTATGTACTTTAGGAAATGGAATGTGCCATGTATTAATGAAGTTTGTAAGGGTTTCATGAGTCGAACCACAGGATTAGTTTCTTCAGGCTTAATTTATGAATTTCAAAAAAACTAGGAAGAACTAAGGCCCCCTTTGATTACACGAAATTTTCCATGGAACTCCAACTTTCACTTTTGATCTGTTTGATTGACAAAATTTTTCAAGGAATTGATTTTTCATGAATTTCTAGGCACAACACCTTAAAACGTGATTTTCTACCTTTTATTTTCCTAGGGGATAGGTGGTTTTTGGTTTTCCACCTTTTTTTTTTTTTGCTTTTTGTCTTTTTTTTTTTAATTGTTGGCAATGAGAACAAATTTTAGGAACAATTGTAAAAGAGGATATTCCTGAAATTGATAATTTTCATGTAAAACAAAGCCAAACGTACACCAAAATATAGATGATTTTTTTATCCTTTTTTTTTGGTTGGTAATGGAAACAAATTCTAGGAACAATGGTAGAAGTGGATATCCATTAAATTGACAATTTTCATGTAAAACAAAGATAAACGAACACCAAAAAACACTTTTATTTCAATATTTTCCACGTGAAAAATTATACCAATCAAACACAATAATTTACAATTCCCTGGAAAATAGTTTCTAGGTAATTTAATTCCCTGAAATTCATTTTCGTTCCACCCAAATTTCATCTTTGTAATCAAACAGACTCTAAATGTTTTGCTACCTTTTAGTCCAGATGTAAAAGTTCAGCAAGCTCATTTGAAGCAAATGGTTGTGATGAGTTTTCTAGTTGGTTTTAATTCTCAGTTTAAGGCTGCCAAATCCCATATTCTCTCCAGAGTTGAGATTTTATCTCTGCAAGAAACTTTTACTAGAGTACTTCACATAGATACTAGTATTTCAGTTGCTTTATCTGTTCAATCTTTTAGTAATCTTATCAGTCGCAGTAGTAGAGGTAATATAAGGGTTGGGGTTACAAATAGTCGGATCAATTGAAGTCAGAATGAAGGGAGAGTTGTAACGCCATGATATTTTATAGCTCTAGAAATTTTTCGTCTAGTCAAGCCTTTACAAGTAAATTGGCGATGCCTAATAGCTAACTTAGGTCTACATGAATATTTTTATAGTTGAGGAAACAAAATGGAAATGAATATAAATTTATACTTTTATTTAATTGAGTTAAAATGGTTAGCTATTGATGGAGTTAATTGTCCTATCAATATTAGGCTGTTTTCAAAGCTCGAAGTAAATGATGAATTATGGGGCCAATAATAATAATAATAATAATAACTACTACTTAGTTAATTATCGATTTAGACTGTATTACCATAACAATATTAGACTCATTTGATAGATCATAATTATTTCTGTACGTTCAAATTTAGATAACATCAATTTGGATAAGACTAAATTAAGATTAGAACTATTAAAGAAATATTACGGGTAAATGAATCTTAACGGAAAAATTCATATAATAGTTAGACTTGACTTTATTTCCAGCCATAATTCCCTTATTAGATTAGTTAAACTAAAGTTTGGAGTCAGCCATAATTAAGCAAGAGTTTTTATGATTAAGTCATAGTGTAGTCAAATTATATGGAAGCTGTCCACTTTTGATCTCGGTTTAGTAAAAGATAATAAGGATTATTTTGTAGAAAACAAATAAGAATTTGATTTCCGTTTAGTTAATAGAATTGTTTGTTTGCATTAAAATAAATTAAGCTTTATACCCAATGCAATTAGGAGTCCAACTTATCTTAATGTGTGCATGCATGGATAATGATAACTTAATTGGGAATAAATCAATTCCAAAAGAAAAAAGAAAAAGGTATTTAATATGTATTTTTTTTTACCTTTCAAGATAATTAGCAAAAGAATATAATATTTATTATATAATCATGTTTATCTTTAATTTGAAAAAGGATTAATCATATCCAACTTCTGCTGTTCCATTTCTTCTTTTGTGTACACGTGTATTGTATGAAATTTTGCAAAGCAGTATTATATTATCTAATTCATTTATCTTGGTATTATCCTATCAAACCAAAATCTGTTTCCTTTTATTTTGCCGTGATTTATATGTTGGTTGTTTGATTTAAAAACTACAACCGTGGTCCGTGTATATGAATAGATGAAATGAGACTTGAATTTTTAAATTCAGATAAATGTTGTTATAGAATTTTTATTATGTGTGATTGACTTGTCATTAAATTGAGAATGCATCTAATCCAATCTTAATCAAATTTCCTTATTGGTTTAAATCAAAATGGATATCTATAACAAATTCTATTTATATAGCATGTGGATCAATATGTTTTGTATTATTATTATTATTATTATTATTATTATTATTATTATTATTATTATTATTTGTAAATCTTGTATGATAGAGTGATCAATATTTGAAATTTAAATTCCAAATAAATTATTCTTACCCTAATCAACTCCTTTATGTTTACCTATAAATAGCAATGCCGTACACATATTTTTGCCATGAACCCCATTTCATTAGTTTTTATGTCATTCTTTAAATTCAGCAGAAACCCTTACTGTATTTATATTTTACCAAAATTATAATTCCCTCGCCTCTTTATTTCCATATATTACGTGCACATGCAGGACAACAATTCATAAGCAGGAAATAAAAAGAAAACAATTGGAAAGTGACTCTTGGATTTTGTCTTCCAACCTTTATTTGATAAGGTAGGATACTATGTGCAAGTTGACCTGTCCTTTCAATATTATAATATTTTCTACATGATTTATTTCATGAAATGCTAATTGACCTACGGGTCCCGATGAAATGAAATGTAAGATTTCCTTCGGGTTTTCGTAATTTTTTTTTTTGCATAGAAATGTGTTAGAGCATTCACTTGATCTCAAATTGCTCTTGATGAAATGATGGTATGAAATGTTATAAATTTATGTTTAAAAAGTTATTATATTGTTTGGGATGCACATATCCTACCGAGTATAAATCACTCATTCCTTCAATTTTTACATTTCAGGTTGGATCGATCGACGTGGAAGGTAGCCGAGTAGTGCATGGGCTGCCGTACATCAAGCGGACATATAAATTGGAAGCCTAAAATCTTAATTTATTTGAACACTCAAATACTAAATTGAATAAACATAATGTCACGTAACATAAGACATTTAATGAAAATAAATAGAAACACAAAATATCCTTACAGAATTATTTTTTGGAACCTATTCCTTTCTTTCTCACGTCTTATACTTCTTTCAATAAGGGGGAGGGTGATGATATGTTGGTTTATCATGTTACTTACCAGTCAACCAATGTTGCTTCTACACCTGTTGTTCTCAAACCATCACCACATATTCGTCAGGTGTATTCCAGACGACGAAACCCTTCCGAGGCATGTTCGGCACTTGACTCTTATTTAACATCGGATCTAGTGTCCAGTGATCTTGATCTGCCTATTGCTCTTTGCAAAGTTAAATGTCAGTGCACGTATTCTGTTTCATTCTTTGTTTCTTATGATCACTTGTCCTCTTCTTCTTGCTTTTTGTCGCCTCCATAAACTTTATAGCTCTTCCGAAAACTATTCATAAAGCCTCATTCTATACTGGTTGGTGTGATGCTATGATAGAGGAAATTAACTCTTTAGATGCTAATAGTACTTAGGATTTAGTAAATTGACATGCAGAAAAAAGGCCAATAAATGCAAGTGGGTGTTTGCAGTCAAAGTCAATCCTCATGGATTAGTGGCTAGGCTTAAAGCTTGTTTTGTGACTAAAGGTTATGCCCAAATTGATGGTGTGGATTACCCTAACACTTTTCTCTCATGTAGCTAAATTACTGGTTGTTCGCTTGTTCATTTTTATGGTAGTTACACATAATTGGCCTCTACATCAATTAGACATAAAAAAATGCTTTCTTACATGGTAATCTCCAGTGGGAGGTTTAGATGGAGCAATCATCTAGGTTTGTTGCTTAGGAGGAGTATGGAAAAGTGTGTCATCATTAAGTGTCATTAGATGGTTTGTAAAAGAGTCCACATGTGTGGTTTGGCTTATTAACTGATACAGAAAAGTTGGGAGTGCTCCAATGCTTCCTAATTTGCAACTTACCAAAGATGGTGACTTATTTGAATATCTTGAGAAGTATAGAAGACTGATTGAAAAATTGAACTATCTTATAGTAACCCGTCCTAATATTGTGTATCCAGTCAGTATTATAAGTTAATTTATGTCTTCCCCAACAGTTCACCGTTGGGTAGCTTTAGGAAAGATCCCGTGTTATCTAGAAGAAGCTCCTGGAAGTAGGATACTGTACAGAAATCATGGACATACCCACATCAAATGCTTCTCAGATGTAGATTGGGCGAGTTCCAAGATTGAATAAAGATCCACTATTGGCTACTGTGTTTTTGTTGGAGGAAAATTGATCTTGTAGAAAAGCATGAAGAAAAATGTTGCGTCTCGATCTAGTGCACAATCAGAGGATAGAGCTATAGCACAATCTCTGTGTGAGATAATATGGATATATCAGCTCTTAACTGAATTTGGTCTTAAGGTTTCAATATCAGCAAAGTTGTAATGTAACAATTATGTTTCTCTTTGTTTTGCTTCTAATCCTGTAATTCACGAACTAACTAAGCATATTAAGATTGACTGTCATTTCATTTGTGAGAAGGTACATCAAAATTTAATCTATGTAGGATATGTGAAAACTGGAGAAAAACTCGAAGATATTTTCACAAAGGCTCAAAATAGGACTTCGATTGATTATATTTGTAACAAATTGGGCATGATTAATATCTATACTCCAACTTGAGGGAGAGTGTTATTGAATGTATAGCCTATATGATTATATATATCTTTAATTACAGGGATTCCTAATTAGGATCCTTCTTAATATAGAATTTCTAATCTTTCCCATACATGTGTCTACAGAAAATTAAACCTAAGCTCTGATACCAAAATGTAACGACTCAAATTACTTAATTTAAATCACTATCAAAGAGGATGTAATCTAACTCTATATATATATATATATATATATATATATATATATATATATATCAAGAAATTTTTTCTCTCTCTTGATATCAGCTATCAATCGTAGGCACCATTGCGAGACAAAATCGACTTAAGGATAAATTGTTCAACACTTGCATCTGACTTTTGCATCCATTTATTTGGCATCATCTTTGCGGCATATCCTGGAGTTATCTTGTGATATTTACTACATTGGTTTTTATTTTTACTTTTATTTCTTCACCATTATTCTAACTGTTGTCTTCTTCGACTCTCAATCGGGCAACGAGTTCTTTAGTATTCATCTTCTTGTGCTCGTGCTTGAGACAATTCTTGAAGTCCTTCCACATGGGTGGAAGTATGAAAAAATACTGATGATGCTGGAATGAAAAAAGTTTATCGTGGGAAAATACTTGAACTACAAAATGGTAGATTCAAAGACGGTCATTAGTTAAGTATAAGAATTGCAAGTAATACTTTATGACATTCACGTAAAGAACATGTCTTTAAGTGAATCATTTCACGTGGGTGCAATTATTGAAAAACTTCCACCCATGTGGAAGGACTTCAAGAATTGTCTTAAGCATCAGCACAAGAAGATGAATACTAAAGAACTTGTTGCCCGATTGAGAATGGAAGAAGATAACAGAAGTTCGAACAAATCTGTTGGAAGCCATATGCCCCATGCTAAGGAAAACGTGGTGGAGTCAAATAAAAAAAGCAAGAAAAGAAAGTATTTTATCAAACCATCTAAGAAGAATGAAAAGAAGTTCAAGGCAACTGCTATAAATGTGGAAAGGCCAGACATCGTTCCATGGAGAGTCGCAAATCTAAGAAGCAAGTCCAAGTAAATATCAACAAATCTGATGCCATATTTGATGGTATTTCAGATATAAATTTGTCGACAGTTATTTCTGAATGCAACAATGCTGGAAATCGCATGGTTTGGTGGGTGGATACGGGTGCTACACACCATACTTGTGCCGACAGAAGAATGTTTTCTTCCTACACTCCAATTGAAAGTGAAAAATTGTTCATGGAAAATTCTTCAAGTTCAAAAGTGGAAGGACAAGATAAAATAATTTTAAGGATGACATCGAGCAAGTAACTTACCCTAAAAAATGTTCTTCATGTGCTGGATATTTCGTAAGAACTTAATGTAGGGTTCTGTATTAAGTAAGAGCGGCTTCAAACTAGCTTTTGGATATGTTATTTTTGTACTTCCTAAGAATAATATGTTTGTAGGCAAAAGCTATGTAAAAGATGGACTATTCAACATGCTTGTCCTTACTATTGTACCAAATAATTTAAGGAATAAAATATCTTCTTCTACTTATATTCTTCTTTAACACAAGAAAATGTTATTTTTGGATTATACTACATCAAGTTGAGTCCGATTAAAAAATAATAGATTAATAGAGTTGGTGGGGGCTTGCAATATTAACTAAGTAAAATTCTTTTCCTCTTATAGTTCCTACCATATGTGATTTATATAAAACCAATAGTATAGTATACTACTAATTCTACCATTTGAAACCAATTTTTATCCAAATTCCGTGTATTACATATTTTTTCAATTTTAGTTGTATACAAACTCAATTGAGAATTTCAACTACAAATACTGAAAGAATTCTTAGTATTTCACCACAAAAAATAAAGAGAACCATGGTAGAGAGAAGAAGAATAAGAGAAGATTTTTTACATGCAAGATTTTATTCTTTCCAACATTTCAAAATCAAGGTAAGATACTTATGTGCAAGTGATTTGTTTCTTTATACTTTTATGTATTTAATTAAATATACATAAATTGCTAGTGGACCTTTGGGTTTTTTAATAAGATAAATGAAATCCTTTGGAAATTTAAGAGGACCTAATATGTGCATGTCGCTTGGTCACCGATATACTCTATAAGAGAAGAGTGGTATGAAATGTAAATTTTATTGTTATATAATTGTATCTAAAAATTGCACGTATTTTACCTGGTATTTTTATATACTCTTACATTAATTTTATAGGTTAGTTCGGGTCGATTGAAACTGTGGCGAGAGGGTGATGCGGACTGCCAAGAGGATTCGAAAAACGAAAAGCATTAAGTTTTCTGTCTTCCAATTTGTTAGCTAGTTAATTTGATAAAAAAAAGTGTTATTTAATTAGTTAGGTGTTTATGATTTTTATTTAAAAAATATGATTTCAATGATTTAATTTAAATTTTTGAATGTTCTAGTTAATTTTTTTTTATAAAGAATTTTATTTTCTCATTCTGCTTTTAATAAGAAGAAATGTAAATATTTGATAAAACTTCAAAATTTATGAAAATTTGGGGTGTTACAGTAGTTGATTCATTTACAAAACCTATCCCTAAAGATATTTTTATGACTTATGTCAAATCTCTGGGATTGGGTAGAATTTGAATCATGTGATACGTAAACCTTTCATATAAGTCCGTTAATGAGCAATGCTTTGAGTTCATATTTAAAAGTAATCTATTGTTGTAATTTTTTGATCACTGTTTAATATGCTCACATAAAAACATGTCAAATAGGTTGAGATTGGTTCACTTACACTAACAATTGCCTTAGACACTTTGAGGTATACCGAGATGAGACATAGTGATCATGTTGTGTACATGATCCAGTCTTCTTGATGATATAATAAGATGAGATTACAACAATTTATCAAAATGGACTTTGCTATCCATTAGACCTGATCCAAAGCCAGATTGAGTTCTTGATTGAGATTGTTTGAAAGAATATTTGTAAGGAGAACCTAGGTTAGATATCAAGAATTTTCTTTGATCTATGCGATATATTTAATTTGTAAGATCAGATATACGATCTAAGAAAGAGAGAAAATATTCTAACATGTGTTTCATACCACATGTGCTTTAACGACCAATGAAAAATGAAAGAATTGATCCCTGCTTCTTCATTGTGAGAGTCTCTAAGGCACATATGACCTTACTTATACGCCCTTATGGCTTCTGACTATTTTTCAGAATTTTATTTAGGTATTTTCACAGTAGTATATTGCCAATAACTTTGGTTGATTCATTTTGATGGGATATGTCTAGGAAAGCAACTGACTTAAGATTAAGGAATTCAAGTAGGAAATGAAGATTATTTTATCTAACACCTCAGGTTGTACTCATCGACAAGACAATTGTTTTAGCTTTGTGTGTTTGGGACACAATTGTGAATACAATATAAATGAGAATGTTGAGTATGTTTTTTGATTAATTGAGGGGTCACAAAGAAAATTGTGGCTTAACTCCATACAAAACATGGTTTGACAACTTGTCACGTCTCAGGATTGGAATTCAGTGATCAACACAATGAACATTTTCAGCAATACAAAATCAAATCAACCTCCACCTTTTATATGCATAACTCATCATGTGTGTGCAAACTCATGAAAACATATCAAGCTCATGATTGGTTCAACTCCTAATTTGCAGTGGTAAAGTATTTTCTTTCTTCACTCGAGAGATATGGACATCTAAAGTTAAAGTTTAGTTAATTCTAATTCTTACCCTCTTTTGGATAGATCTTGCTATCACAAGTACACACTTCAAGGAGTAAAGGTTCTCTATTTTTGATTATTTCAACCTTGAAGACTAAACTAAGCTACTGCATCGCATTAAAGGTATAGTTCTATCAAACCAAATGTCTTCGGCTTAATCATAGTAACTGTGTTTTCCCTTACATTTTTTAACATCTTCTCATTTGCTTTCTATATAATCTATGTAGTGAGCTTTAGGCTGGTGACTCCCAAGTCAGTTGACCTTTGGGGCATAGGTTTTAAAGTACAGGCTTATTCACTTGAGTTATAAAGGCTCAACAGATTATTTTTTATTAACTTCTCCTCTTCTTGCTTTTTATATGACTCATGTAATGAGTTTTGGACCGATTACTCTTAATTCAATTGATTTTAAGGTACAAGGTTTTCAAATGCCCTTACGGGCTTACTTGCTCAAATTATAAAGGCTTTGAGAAAAGTGTTGTTCTCACGCAGATTAATTTTTGGCCCTTTTTGTTTAGACATTTACGTAGTGTTTGATTCCACCATTTTTTCCATGAAAAACAATTTGGATTCCATTTTCCAACTTTTAGGTGTTTGATTGTCCAAAATTTTCCCTAGAATTAAAATCCCACTTTCTTGCCATGTTAGCATTTTCCTTCGATTCAAGGAATTCCAATTCTTACCAAAATGGTGAGAATTGGAATATTTGGTTACTGTAGGACTTTTTTATTTTTTTCAATTTTTTTTTGCAATGGAAACAAATTCTAAGAATTATTGTAAAAAAGCTTTGACACTTTTTTTATTTAACCAAGACGAAATATCCTAATCTTTCTCTCCTACAGCTCTTGGAATCGAAACTCTCCCTTTCCGAGCCCATCCACACCTCGCCAGCCTTGCCTTAGTTCTCTTCTCGTTCAATGCTATCTTTTCAACGAAAAATCTTCATAGATAGTGTTGGCGCTGCGATTAGGTTCAAAAAAGAAAAGATTTCTAACCATCCCATGTTGCTCACACCAACATGTCTCAATCTAAGAAAAAAATCAAATGATTGTTTTTTAACCAGCACCCCCTCTCAAAAGTCTCAATTTTAGGGCTTGGTTCTGGCCTTGTTTCATAAGATTTCCCTTTAATTGATAATTTTCATGTAAAACAAAGTCAAACAAACACTAAACGATAGATGAGGCAATGGAAACAAATTTCATCCCCAATATCGATAAATTCTATCCCTTTAATTGACAATTTTCATATAAAACAAAGCCAAACGAACACAAAAACAATTTTATTTCAACATTTTCTACGTAAAAAATTATACCAATCAAACGCAATAATTTACATTTCCCAGAAAAACAATTTCTAGGTAATTCAATTCCCTAAAATTCGTTTTTTCCACCCAATTCCATCTTTGCAATTAAATGGACTTTTAATTTTCAAAACCATCCCTAACTTAAGACTTTCACTTAATCTTCATCTCATTAGTTTTAAACGATCCACACAAGATAAATTCATGTACAGAACCCCTATTCATCTTTAATGTTCTCCTACAACTCAATCACCTCCAAATCACCAAAAAATGGATCATGGAAGCACAATAGAGGTTTTTGAGGTATAACCTATTTTGCTCAACTCTTTTCTAAAAAATGAACCAAATCACCAACTTAGCGTCTATAATATGAGTATTGTACATAGATAATGCCAAGTTTCATATAAATAAGTATTGACTAATCTAGTCATGCACTATTTCCACTATCTCTAGTCTATACATATTTCAATATTCAACATCATTGCCGGCAAGGCTATCAAATCCACACAAGCACACAAAATTAAATTTTTTTTCACAAGGATGATCACACAAAAGTTGTAAATTATACGAAAAATATTGATGAATGTCAGTGTCAAGAAAATTCTGTCACCCAAAACTTATACAAAATATAATCCTTAATGTAAAAGAAAAAATAATCAAATTTTCAATGTCATGAATATTATTTCACCCCAAACTCATACAAAATAATAATTAAAAGTTTTTCCACAAGGACGATCACACGAAAGCTGTAAATTATACAAAAAATATTGATGTCAGTTCGTAGATGTCACCTTAACCACCATTTTTCTTTGTTGCTAGACTTTAATTTTCTCTTTCAAAATTTCAAAATAGATATTAATGATAACAAATAAGGTTTATATATTTATAATGTATCACACCAAGAAGAATTCCAATCTTCTAACATTAAAATTATTGAAATCTCTAGGTACAACATTAAGAATGCATTTCACATCAACATAAGCTCAACGTAATGCTAAAATATAAACGATGAGCCTAAATAAAATGAACTCAATAAGTAAATATGCGGGAAGAGTTCACAAATCAGGTTTTAAGTATGCATAATTCAAAATTCATATTACAAATTTTATTAATGCAAAACTCAGGTTTTGATTGATTAATTAAAGATAATTATTAAATAATGATAATAAAGTCACAGTTATACGAATAATGGTCACAGATTCACAACTATAGGTTACAGATTTATTTATTGGTCACATGTCATCAAATTAATTGGTCACGAATTTTTTCGAGGTCACAAATCAAAATTTTCGTAGGTCACAGATAAAAAAATTATAGGTCACAGTCACACATTTTCAAATTTGGTAGTCACAGATTACTTTTTTAATCACAAAATAATCAAATATCAAGGTCACATATTACTAGTTAGTCACAGAGGTCACAGACGCCAAATGCTCAATCCCGATCCACACCAATACTTGGTTACGAACACTAACCCCGACCACAACACCATCACAACCACCACCACCACCACCACCACCACCACCACCACCACCACCACCACTCCAAAGACCAACAAACATAACTAAATAAGTCAACACTAGCCACCGCACTAAGCCAAGCAGGCCACCCAACCGTCAGCAATGACAGGGATCGAACAGTAAAAGTATATCAGGTCGATCAACTGCATCGGTGCACCATCACTATCACCTCTGCTACCATCACCATACCGCACCACTACCACCTGCTATTCTCACCAAACCGCACTGCTACCTAGATCCACCACACCAGCTCACCCCTACCGTTAGGTGCACTATCACCGCCACCAAACACACCAACGATATCCAACCCACAACCTCACCAAAGTATCCACCGCCAACACAATTGCCAATAGAAACCACTACACCCACCAGGACCACAACCACATTCAGAACCACCACAAAACACGCCGAATCATACAGGCCGTCGCAAACACCAGATTTATCACCGTCTCCCCAATCCAAATGCTGCACTTCCAAAGCAGCTTCCAACTCTCATTTCACCACCATCGCCAACCGTTAACCACAATAGTTGCCACCAGTTCACCACCAGATCCGCCACATTCAAAAAAACCCAAAATCGGGTTAGGACGTCAATAGTGTTGCTTCGTCGGTAGAAAAGACCCCAAGCGCCACAAAACCCCAAAAAAACCCAAGCGCCCCAATGCTACGCTGAGGAGCTCACATCGTCGCTGTACAGGGAGAGCCCTCTCTGCAACGCTGCTCACAGTGGCGATGCCACTTATGTGCTGCAACTGTTGGTACATAGAAAGAAAGGCAGGTGATGTGGGAGTGCTACTACGCAGTGGCGATACCGCTTGTGTACTGCAACAGTTGGTCCATAGAGAGAGATGGAGGTGAGGCAAGAGAGAGACGGTGGGGGAAGAAAGTGAATTATGAAGATGAATTAGGGTTATGAAACCTGATTTGTGAGTTATGAAAGTTGGTCCCTGATTTTTGAATTCTACTCTTTAAACATCTGGAATTATGTAATTTTCCCTAAATATGCCTTAGTTACTAATGTAATTCTTAAAATACTGCCTAAAATGTGTTAAAAATCATTAAATGAATGAGTTCTTCACTTTCGCCCTTAAATAATAATTTAATCCCTAAAAATACATGTAATTCCATAGCTAATCAAACTATGTGGATAGAGATAGAAAAATGAGTTTCCTTCCTTTAAGTGCTTGATTTATACTAGAGCTCGAATTTATGGTAGTTTGAATATGGCTTGCTTAGCTTGCTCAATATGACTTTGTTCCATATTGCAATAAATTTTAACCTTTTCCTTCTCCAAGTAGTATGACTTTCCTTCATCACCCGTTTTAAACTTAACAATGTAAAATTCAATCTTCTCATAAGGTTAATCACAAAATCAATTTTTGAGCAAATGACAAAGTCGAGAGATTGCATGCTAATTTTCTCTTCTTTGAATGTTACAAGTCCTTTCCCCCATTATTAGTAATTTCTCAATCTTTTCATGCTCATCTTCTTTAATTGAAGTTCTCTTGGTGTTCAATGTCCATATTCAAAACTTTTGGCAAAGAAATAATAACATCTTCCTAGAGAGTCTTCTCCTGTTGTTGTATCTATAAGAAGTTCGATTGGCATGATTCTCTTAAATGAGTCCATTAATAACTAGTGGAAGAAATAGCCCCATAGGTAAATCACCCATATCAAATTGTGTTGAGAGAAATAATACAATAGGTAAGTCACCCAGGGCAGTTTTATCAAGTTTACATTCTGCATTTATATCTCGTAGTCATTGTCCTATAATGAAATCCCCCACAAACATATATTCCTTATCAACTTTTTTAGCGATCAATTGTTGTTGTCTTATGATGTAGACACATATGAGTATCTTGTTGAAATCAACCACAACCATCTTTTATCTTGGCATTTTTGCTCTTTTATATATCCTAAAAAATAGAGAAAAAAAAAAAAAATTAAAAAAAAAAAAAAAAATACAAGAATACATGTGGAGGTTCGAATTAGTGCCAAGATAAACAAAATTAAACTAAAACTCAATCCTGGCAATGGTATCAAAAATTTGTTAACAAAATTATCTTTCAAATTAAAATTACTGGAAATATATGGTTCATTAACAAGTAATAAAGTAGATTTTTAAGTCCAAATATCATCCCACAATGACTGATTTAGTTCAATTTCTATTATCGTGACCATAACTGATACAATAAAACTGAGAGTGTTTATTGTGATGCAAATTATAACTAAATTAAATTACGTATGTAATTATAAGTGATTTAACTAACTAAATGCAAGTCGAAGTGTTCTAATAACTTATAAACATACTAGATTTACGAATTCCCATACAATAATCCATTTTAAACTTAGTTTTACACTTCTACAACAGGGTTGAATTTTGACGAATTAATGTTCCTATTTTATTTAATAATCTCTCTGAGTAATGTTGAACCTATTCTCATATATGACCTGCTATATTTCTATGACCGATGCAAATCCAAAAGAATGCATGAATTTTTATGAATACTTAAAGATTCGCATAGAGTATAAAGTATATTTCTATCCCCTATCGAACCCTACGATGATTTATACCATGTCAAGCCGATTCCGCTTCTTTCGAATGCATGAAACAAGCCACCAAATTCACATAATCACATGCACATTAATTGTGGAGAAAATAAATTCATATAAAATAATCAAATTTCAAAAACGTCTTTTAGTGTCAAGAATGTGAAACTAAAGATTAAAAAGCCATATCACATGGTTCATCGTTCTTCTAGCATAAATAAATCTAGCCCAACATGTTCGAAAGAGGAAAACAACAAGAATATTGAAGAAACGACATCACCAATTTAAATCTTCAATTGAATCTTGCCGTATTCGGGTTGATCTTCGTATTTCTTGCATTCTTCTATGCTCTAAAACCCTTATGAATGTGTTGGAATGTGTAATGTACACTTTTGGACAACTCTAGAGTTTAAAAAGATGTTCTAAGATTGGTTTCCATAATAATTTTAATCATACAAGGAAATCAAATTTTTCGCATCGGAATTATACTATGCTATAGCATAGTACAAATCAATGCTATAGCATAGTTCACTGAAAATTAAGCCTTCAAGTATCTGAAAATAAGTATGCGACAGCATAGTAGTGACAAACTTTCAAAAGTTATAATTTAGTCCTTGAACTCCATTTTTTCATTTGTCGACCTCTTTTCTCATTTCTTTTTCTTTCAACACTACATGTCGTCACCAATTTGGCCTTTAACTCTTTGACATCCTCGATCCTGCTTTTGGGTCATCTTTCAACTATTTACAATTTGGTCCCTGAACTTTGTTTTTTTTCCATTTTGGTCTTTTTTTGCTTGTTTCTCCTAAATTCCACCATATTCATCATCAACGTTGTCCCATAAATCATATTTATATAGAATTGAGCCATCTTCCAGCATATTTGCTAACAATTATTTATATTTTGTGGTCTAAATATGTGTGTGAAACTCATTTATCGGTCACAAATAATCGGATTGGTGTTACCAAATATATCTAGGGTATAGCTTGAAATAAATTCCCTCTATTAGAGTTACTATATATCCCTAACAAGTGTGTAGCATTATGTACTCTTAAATTAACTCACTAGTCGTACAATCTATTTACTTGTATGAATTTGGAGATGTTGAAATCTCATTAATTTTGCGCTTAGTCATATATTTTGTGTTGACGTAAAAAATTGTGAAGACTAATTTTTAAGCCAACTTTAAGAAAAAGGACCACTCATAGTACACTTTTTCCCCCTTGAGGGGAACCATTTCATACTATATATAAGGGGCTCAGCCAAAATTATGTCACTTGAATCAAATCAACCACTTGTGCTGAGCTCAATCCACATGCTGACGACCTCTACCTTGATGGCTAATGAGGTCGGTAGCCATCACGTCATTGTTTCTTTCAGATAATGATGGACTACAAAGGACAAGGGAGCAAGGGTGGTTGATTGGTGGGTATAGGTGGTGCTGACGTCATCTTCTACAAGGGCACGCAATTAAAGTGGTGATGTGATATGATATAACGAATCTGCAACCATTATGTCTTTTGGGGTTACGATGACAATATACCGAGCTGAGCTTTTGTGACTGAGCTCAAACATATATGAGGTGCCTGTGAGCAATAGATGTGAGACTGGAGGTTAGTCATCAACAGATACCTCCTTGGTCAGTGCTGCTTTAAAGGGGAACTGATCTCTGAACTTGCTTGGCCTTTTTATCTAAAAATGTAATTATTGCATTGCCATGTGCCACTTTTCCATCAGTGTGAGATGTATAGCATTAGTAATAGCAGCTCTATGGGGAAGCTATGTCATTTTGGGTCCACAGAATTTGGGCCACATGTTATCCCTCCATTTTATTGAGTAAATGGCCTAGATTAAGTACCTTGGTTTTCCTTCTTTTTAAATTTCCTTTGCCCTTTGATTTCACCACTTTACTTTGGCAATTCACTTTGTGTAAGGCAGCAATACTCTCATCCATTCTTTTTTTCGAGTGCGCTTTTCCTAAACCCAGTGAGGTCGTCTGTTTCTCACTCCCAGGTATTCCTCTTCTTTTTCTCTTTTCTTTTTTCTATTCATTATTTTCGCTTGCTTTTTTCATGAGCTCTGATGAGTTAAGGGTACATTCCTGGGGAAACCAGCAGGAAGAATCAGTCCCTCTCACTCTAGCTCATCATATAGTTATCAAGAGATCTTAACTCCTTCCCTATTTTAGTAGTTAACCTTGTAGATTTAGCTTACCTTGTGAACATAGAGTCGGATCCAGAGGGTTCTAGAGGAGAGGAAGTCATGTCTTGTGGGAGAGATGAGAGCAATGGCTCAAAAGAATGGGGGATGAGCTCTTATAGATCGGTAGTAACATGGGATCTATTAGTGAGCTGAAGGGCTAAGTATGATATTTTGAGCTCCGTAATAATGATAACCCCCAATCCTTCTGACCATGCTGATCCTTCCCCAAAGGGATGTGTTGCCCTGAATTCAGCCATTTTACACGTCAGGCTCAGATTGCCCATTTTTAGAGCGATATGCAAATTTTCGTCTCTCTGGGTTATAGCTCCCACCCAGTTATGCCTCAATGGGTGGCGAACCCTAATTGCTACGCTCATTATATGGAAGGGAATCCAAAATTTGTGTAGATCAATTTAATTTCCTATTTACATTTAAAGAGGATGGGAAAAATTTCAGTTGGTGGAATACTAGAGGCCGGGGATAAGGGGTTCCCTAGTGTTGGATACCTCCTCGTCCATTAAAAAATGGAAAGTGGAGTTCTTTTACGTGTTGGGGGAGTGGCAGTTCTATCCTACCGAAGTGGATAGGGATGATGTCGTCCCATGCTTTACCACTCTCTGTGTAAGTGGCTATCTTTTGGTGGTTTAGCTGTGGAAAATGTTGGAGTGGTCTTGACTGCTTGTGTCTCATTTTATAGATTATAAGAAGGCGGTCTTAACAAAAAATACTCAAAGGCAAGCTAAAGAGATCGGGACTTTTCCAAAGAAGTCGAGTCCTGCAGGTACCTGATCTCTAATTCCAACCTCTTTCAGGCCGGTCTTATCCAAGCAAGGGTCTCAGGGCTATTTGTGATTGTTGCATTCGCTTCAACCTCGGTAAGCTCAGGTATAGGTTAAGTTAATTTAATGAGTGAACTTGGTTTGATATTATCGAAATGCTGAGGGTTATGTTTGCGTTTCTTTTGCTTAACGTTAAGAAATGCCGAGGTACAAAGCAGCCAAAGTAGCAGTTACGACTAAGAAGTGAGAAGTGCTAGTTTGGACATAGAACCGTTCTGAAGAAACTGAGGAAGGGATTCCACTCCTCAAGAGGAATCGTTCTATGACTTCTACTACAGCTAGGCCACTGATAACTATGACTCCTACGCTTGTGTCACAGATCTAACTTCTCATGCATGCGTTAGTGATTTTATCCCCCATTACCACGCTTGTTATGCCTAGCTCATCAATCCCCACTACTGTGGTAGCATCTTTAGCTCCTACGACGTTGGCTGTGGCTTTTACAAATTTGACGAGGTCACAGGACAGATGGCCAGATCTGTAGAGATTGAGCCTGAAGGGCCTATTGGGCCATCGACCTGATATTTTCTTGGACTTTCTTCGTGCTCCATCACCATTTAGGGAGACCACGGCTGTGCTGCCTTCTCCGTTGCTTGAATCGGCTATTCTTTTGACAAGAAACTGGGAGAGCAAAAGAGCAGAGATTCCTTGCTGACATGAGGTTATGTTTACTGCTCAACTTCATAGCCATAGATCCATCCTGTACATGGCGTCAATAGCAGATAAGGTAATCCCATTGAACCATCGTACTTAAGAAATTTGTTGCTTATCGTACTTTTTCATAACTTGCTTCTCTTGACACTATGCTAGATGAAGGCCGAACTGGAAAAACTTTTGAAGGCCAAGGATTAAGCTTTGGGCTTATATGAGAAAATGGAGATAGAGCGGGCTCAGTTTGCAGCCAAGGAGAATGACTATGAAAATAGGCTCAATAAGATGGGCGAAGAGTTGGATACGAAGCTAACCTCCGAACTTAAGCTCCTTGATGAAAATGCAGCATTGAAGGTCTAGAGAGAGAAGGCCAGCTAAAAGGCGAGGTCGAAAAAAAGAAAGCTGAAGAAAAGAGAGCTTGGGCAGACGCAGAGCGAGCTAGGGTAGACAAGGAGTAATCTCACGTGAAGGAAGCCCTAGGAGGGTTGAGGAAGCCAATTGAAGAGTGAAGAAGGCCGTTAAGAAGGTTGAAGAAGCGGAGGCCAAGGCCATCAAGGTGGTGGAGATTTGGAGAGAATATCTTAAGTTTGATGCCTTAGCCCAAGATGCCTACATGGTGGCCCTTGAGAAGATCATTAAGCGCATCCAAAAGGAAAGGCTCGAGTTTGATGTTGCTTTTCTTGAGGAGTCCCTGGAGGAGTAGAGAGAAAAATTGCAGAGGCTGTCCCTTTGTATGGATTCATTGGTTATAGTATCCACATATGATAAGATGTAGATTGATCATGGCCTTACCTCCATGATCGCCCATTTGTACGGATTTATTGGTGATAAGATCATCTCATGAGGGTGGATCACTTTGGCAGTAGAGGTGGGTATACATCTCCTAGTGGCCCACCAGTTCATAGAGTTTTTTGGTGGTGGATCATGGATTTGCTTACCATGGCATACTAGGGAGTCCCTCTTCAAAAGATCCACCACTTGTGCAAGAAATTTCCAACTGAGTACAACATTGCCACTATCCGAGGAGACCAAAAGGGATCCAAGGAATGCTATCACAACTCCTTGCAAAAATTCGAGCTTCGTACCATGAATATGATAATAACTGACATCGACATGGATGACAAAGATATAGACGATGCCCCTGCTCAAGGGTATACTCCCGAATAGGGAGAAGACGTCGAAATGATTGAGGCCCTTGAAGAAAGGAGCTCTGGATGAGTTGGATCCTTGAATTGTTAAGTCTGAACAACACATGGCCCTAATGAAAGAAATGGAATGTTTCTCTGTCAACCCTCAGACCTTGCTCCGGTCTTGCAAATAGGAAAGGCATTGCCCCGTACGATCAATGAAGAACTGATGAATTTTTTACGAAGGAACTTGGATGTTTTTGTATGGAGGCATGAGGATATGGTGGGGATAGATCCTAAGGTCAGTTGCCATTACTTGAATATCAACCCCACATAGGTAGAAAAGGCAAGCCCTCAACCCGAAAAGATATGTGGTGCTCAAGGAAGAAATGGATAAATTGAGCCGCAACAGTTTTATTAGTGAGACCATCTATCCGAAGTGGATATCCAACCCTGTCTTGGTTAAGAAACCTAATGAGAAATGGAGGATGTTTTTTGATTTCACTAATATGAACCGAGCTTGCTTGAAGGATAGCTTTTCACTTCAGAGTATAGACCAATTAGTGGACTTTATAGTCGTACACGATCTTTGAGCTTTATGGGTGCATATTCAGGATACAGTCAGATTTCCATGTTTCGGACTGACGAGGAAGCAACCTCGTTTATCACAAATTGAGGTTTATATTGCTACAAGGTAATGTCCTTTGGGTTGAAAAATGTAGGAGTTACCTATCAAAGGCTAGTAAACATGATGTTTTTTTTTTATCTCATTGACAAAACCATGGAGGTCTACGTAGATAACATGCTGGTGAAGAGCTTTAAGGCGGTGGATCTTGTAAGCCACTAGGAGAATACCTTCATAATTCTAAAGAAATTAAGGATGAAACTAAATCCTCTAAAGTGCACCTTTGGGGTAGCATCAGGTCAATTTTTTTACTACAATGTCAATCAGAAGGGAATTGAGGCAAACCCCTAGAAGATCAAGGCCTTAACTGGGATGAGGTCACCTCAGAAACCTAAAGAGGTGCGAAGCCTAAATGGATAGATAGCTATACTTAGCCACTACATCTCAAAAGCTACGGATTGGAGTTTACCCCTTTTTAAGGTCTTGAGACTAGGAAAGAGGTTCCAATGGATTGAAGAATGCGAGCCAACCTTCCAAGCGTTGAAGACATATTAAGAAAAGACGCCCCTACTATCAAAGCTAAAGTCATCTGAGCATTTTCTGCTATGTTTGGCAGTTTCAGAAGAGGCCATCAGTACAGTCCTTGTCAAGGAAGAGGGGACACGTCAAATGCTTGTGTACTACATTACTAAGGCCCTACTCCCAATTGTGGCTCGCTACCTAGATATGGAGAGACTCGCTCTTTCCCTTGTCACTACATCTGGAAAATTGAGGCCATATTTCGAGCCCATTCCATTGAAGTGTTAACTAATTTTTCCCTGAAGCAAGTGTCCCAGAAGCCAGATGCCTCGAGACATTTACTGAAGTGGGCTATTGAACTTAGTGAGTTGGACCTTATCATTTAATCCCCATAATGCTGTTAAGGGGTAGGCCCTTGCTAATTTTGTGGCAGAATTTGGCAGAGCTCTAGAAATGAAAGCAATAATGGAACCGACAGAGCTCCTTACATAGAATATTTTTGTCGATAGTTTATTAGGAGAGACTCGCTCATTCCCTTGTCACTACATCTGGAAAATTGAGGCCATATTTCGAGCCCATTCCATTGAAGTGTTAACCAATTTTTCCCTGAAGCAAGTGTCCCAGAAGCCAGATGCCTCGAGACGTTTACTGAAGTGGGCTATTGAACTTAGTGAGTTGGACCTTATCATTTAAGCCCCATAATGCTGTTAAGGGGTAGGCCCTTGCTAATTTTGTGGCAGAATTTGGCAGAGCTCTAGAAATGAAAGCAATAATGGAATCGACAGAGCTCCTTACATAGAATATTTTTGTCGACAGTTTATTAGGTGAGACTGGATCCGGAGCCGGGGTCATACTGGAAAGTCCTGAAAGACATAGACTAAATTGTGCAGTAAGGTTCGGCTTTAAGGCCTTGAACAATGTTGCTAAATATGAAGCACTCTTGGTCGGTCTACGATTGGCGAAAGAAATGCAAGTCAAAAAGACTCATCGTCAGTAGCGATTCACAGCTCGTAGCGAGCCAAGTTAACGGGAGTTTTATGGCCAAAGATAACAGCATGGCCATATATACAGGCATTATTTGCAACCACCAAGTTCTCGATAGTGCATGAAAAAGTGTGGTCCCTCTACGTATCAATCCAATACTTGTTATGGACCATTGCCACACTACAATTTTCGGAGGTAGGGCTCCTAGCACTTCCTTCATCGGCTCCTCAAGGTTGGTTCCCAGAAAATCCACCTTCTTATTAGAGAGAGGCTTATTTTTCCTTGCTTGCTCTAGCACTGGTGGCCACTGGAGCAGGGTTTGCTTCAGGCGCTAGAGGTAACCTCTCTTTTATTACGATCCCAATGGGAATGGTTGTCTAGTGAGTGGTTGGCCTCGAAATGGTTGGAACCTTATATTAAGGGCCAGCCACTCTTTTGTCCTTCTTCAGCAAAGGGACTTTGTTTTCCTCTTTCTCCTCCTTGCCTGGAGGAAGCTACTTAATTGCAGCAACCAAGTCCTCCGTCCACTTCTTGTAAGCTGAAGTGAAGTCTTGAGCACGGCCACCAACCTCTGGATCGTGGTAAAGTCTGGCATCAAAGGCTTCTTTTTTGCAAATTCATCTGCTATAAAAAACTAAGAATTAGATTATGAATTGATGAATACCTAGAGATAGCTACTTCGAAAAGTTTACCTTGGGAAGATATGATCCCATTATCGACGAACTAGATGTTCTTTCTTATTAGCTCGTGATAAGACCGACTCTTTGGTAGGAGCCGCTAGATGATGCAAATAGTTTCAAAATCATCGATCGACAACTTGAACGAGGTAAAGTACTTGCACAAACAAAGACCCATTAGATAACAAACCGACGCATGAAAAGAACAAAATAAAGAGACATTACACACTAAAAGTAGAGAACTTTGTGGGGACCATCAGAAGAGCCAGGGGGTCCCCCTCCATTGTGTCCCATCTTCTAGAAGCCTAGCACAACAGATTGAGCACAAATGGAGTGTCACCCCCCATGATGTAAGGTAGTACCACCTCCTCGTCTTATCCCCACAGTTACTTTAGGAATGGAGAGGGTCTGGAAAACTGAGAAAGGCACTCTACCTCGTACGAAGCCTCCCTCCGCAGCATTCACGACCCCATCATTTGACTCCACGAGTTTGGGTTTAGTTGGTTTGGGGCTAAATTGTAAGATCTAAGGGCGAAGTGGAAGAAGAGATAAATGGATAATCTAAGTCCTGCTCTAAGGATGGCTTCACTAATAGCCATGCACCCGGCCTTGGGTAGCAGGCTCGCTCATCAGGGTTCGGCACTATCAATCCTACGCTATCTGGGATCCTATACTCTGCCTGCCACCTTATCAGGTTGGTAGAGGTCATCCTAGAAGGCTAATCATAAGCCCCCAATGAATAGAAGTATCTACAGGGCTGCCAGGTCTCTTCCAAATGTTTTCCCTACCTAGTATGGCCTCTGATACTTTGACCGAACTGAGCACTGTAGGCTCATCTAACCTAGCCTCCTCTAACTCACTGCCCAACACTCCAATCCTCTTAGATGCCATTTTTTTTACAGGAAATAAAGGCAATACTTCGAATTACTTACTACGGATAAATGGAAGAAAAACTTCGAACGTCGAAAAACCCAAGGAAGCACCTCAAAGTTAAAAGAATGTCATCGAAAAACTTGCAAATCACAAGAATATCACCGGAGATTTTGGGAGAAATATAAGTTACAGGAATAGCCAAAGTGAAAGGCTTCAAATGAGGAGAAAAAGCTTTTTGTATGGAGCTTTGAAAGATCATCACCATTCGATTCAAACGCAACTGATTTGGGTCTTTGATTGCATTATAGATCTTGGCCATCAAAACCAAATGATAGATTTGATTAACGCTTAAGATTTGTCGATGATGTTTATAGAACTTCAAAGTGTGTCGCCTCGAGCCTCAACTGTCGTTTGCTATGATTAGCAGTGGCAGCCTTTTCTTAGAAGTAGACATCAATCCAACTGTCCTTTTTGGAAACCCGTGATAGCTTTCAAATCATTGCCCTATCTGTACAACTAGAGCGTCGACTCCTATGGGTCAGTGCATCTGCCAATTTAGCTTTCTCAAGCTTCCATAATCCAGAGCATCGTTTCCTGTGGGTCCACATCTCTGCAATCAACAACTTTCTCAAGCTTCTATCTTCCAGGGTGGCGTCTCCTATTGGTCAGCGCCTTTACCAATTCATCTTTCTCAAGCTTCTATCTTCCAGAGCATTATCCCCTGTATGTTAGCACCTCTGCTACTTTAGCTTTCTCAAGCTTCTATCTTCCAAGGCATTTTCCCTTATGGGTTAGCGTCTCTACTAATTTAGCTTTCTCAAACTTCTATCATCCAGAGTGTTATTCCCTATTGGTCCACTTACAATCAACAACTTTTTGAAGCTTTTATCTTCCATGGCATCGTCCCCTGTGGGTCAACGCCTCTACCAATTTAGCTTTCTCAAGCTTATATCTTCCAAGGTGTCGTCCCCTGTGGGTTAACGCCTTTGCCAATTCAGCTTTCTCAAGCTTCCAACATCTAGAGTGTCATCCCCTATGGGTCCACGCCTCTACAATCAACATCTTTCTCATGCTTTTATCTTCTAGGGTGTCATCCCCTGTGGGTCAGCACCTCTATAAATTTAGCCTTCTCGTCCTCTATGGATTAGCGCCTTTGCCACTTCATCTTTCTCAAGCTTCCATCTTCCAAAGAATCAATCTTTGTAGGTTAGCGTCTCTGCCACTTTAGCTTTCGCAAGCTTCCGTCATCCAGAGCGTCATCCTCTATGAGTCTACGCCTCTGCAATCAACAGCTTTCTCAAGCTTCTATCTTCCATAACATCGTCCCTGCCTCTGCAACCTTAGTTTTTCAAAGGTGACACCATAAATATTTATCCATGAACATGGAGGACCATTGTTACCCATTGTCACAGAGCACCTTGACGCGTGTGGAAAAGAGACCATATTAGGTGAGTAAGAGGTACATCTGAGGGGTTTTACATCTACCGAAGCATTGGTCTCCGGAGTAAGAGGAAATCGAGGCAACACATAGTGGAGAACATCGACCGAAGCGATTCGATCCGAGGTGTTTATGTCAACCAAGGCGTTGCTCTCCGAACGGAGTTAAACCAGGGCACCATGCAGAGGAGGGGTGCCTCTCCACCTCCCGTTTCAGAAACAAATCTTTTGGTCAAAACTATATTCATATCTTTAGGAATGATGTATGTGACATTTTTGTGGAATGTCATAGTCGGAAGAATTAATTGCCCGGCCACCTGGGAATTGACTGATGGACGCGTTGCACCGTCAAATGAGTTCATATGTCCTGCATCTAAAGGTGCCTCTTCCAATCTTTCGCCTATAAATACCCAAAGACTTAGCTAGAATAAGGTAAAGTTATTCCACCCAAAGCATACACATTTTCTCCTCTCTCTAAGTAGAGATATTGAGATTCTGGTAGGATTCACCACCACCGTTGATTGACTTGATCGTCGGAGTGTATGTGGTCGCCACCATCCTCGCTGGGATTGGCTATATACGCTTGACCATTTGTGATTGTGCGTAGGGATAAACACATGGAATAACCATTAGTTGGTTACGTGGAGGGTCCAATTCGTGGGGTAAACACTATATTTTACAAGAAAGCAGATGAAATGGTTTGAGCAGAAATGTCTCAAGATCAGTTATAAGATACATGAAGTCTGAGAACAAATAATTTATGGGTTTAAACATAAAACTCGTAAATCACATATATTTAATTTCCGATGAATCTACTGAAGTTTTTCTCAAAAGAAAACAGAGAGATAAAAGCAGCATAAACTGTAAGTCACAAATCAACTACAGAATGTAGTGTAGTCATAACCTTAAGTCTCCGAGCAGATGATGAAGCGTAGTTTAATCACTACCTCCTCTACAGTCCATTCATTGGCTGCCTTTATAGGAACCGAAATTTTGTTTGACGCTCATATATCTGCCACTTCCTTTATTGTGGAAGTGGGATCCAGTGCCTGACTACAGCAATTGATATTAACCTGCATATACATTTTATTGACCAAATCAAGATACAATTTTACAAACAACAAGAGAAAAGTACAATTCGTTTTAGAAAAAAATTTAAATATTTATGTAGTAGCCTCTCCTTTTAATGTTTTTCTGTACCTTGCTTTTAAGCCAAATTTGTTATCTCTCTACATTGATTGGTAATTTATAAACTAAAATGATTAGTTTCGAAATGGTGTACTTTGTTCACAAAAAGCATTACATTTGCATTCAAATGAGTAAAGAACACATTTGAGTCAAATTGAATTTTTCATTGAAAGATGGTTTTTCAATCTAAAATTGCACTTACCAAAGCACACAAAAAGTCGAAGAGATGTAGCAAGCTTTTAAATTTAAAAAAAGAGATAAAAATCAGAAAAGGTTCTTGGAATGGTTCAAATATCAAAGAGATAAATTATATTATTATTTTCGAAGAATTAGTACTTGGTGTAGTACACAAACTCCAAACCATACGTGTAAAATCGATATGTACCACCAAAACATCAAATCAGAGGAGTTTACTGCTTGCGTTTGTCTTCTAGAAAGTTTCCTTGATCATCTATCCCTTTCCCAACCCTGGATGGTTTATCAACTATAATAACTATAGGGAAAAAATATCAGACACCTCTTATGTAAACAAGCTAGGGACAATCTACAGTGTCGATCTCAGCAGATTTTGATGGCTGTTTTTTGTATACTCCATACTTTATATTTACTCTTTCATTTTGTTGTAAATTCCATGATTTTGGAATTTATTTTCTTTTTTAAGATTTTCTTTTTTAAATCTTGCATAGGTACAATATTACACAATAGTACAAAAGTGCGCGTTTAAAGGATTATGCTTGTTGTACATTGGGGGCTACAATCTGGTGTCCTCCTCTCCATTGGGCGAGGCGCTTGTGGGCCCCTTTGCGGCAGGCAACTCGGCATTGGTGTCCATTATGGACACCCTTATGGAGCCCCCTATGTTCATGTAGCAAGGTCCGTGTTTAAATCTTCCCCCATTCCAATCAGCTCATTAATTACAGTATCAGAAAACTTGTGGATATTATGCGTCACTGTTTATATCATTTTCTTTCACTTAAAGATCCTCTCATGCTACCATACGACCATATCCTTAATTCAAATAATCTCATCATCTCACGACCATTTATGCTTTGCCCTATTAATTCCCCGTAAGATTGACACCTTCTAACTACTACTCCTGAGAGGTTCAATTCTACATACTTCTTTTCGACCTTGATGGAATGAACCAATGCTCAACCAAAATAGTCTCAGTTGGAGGGAAACATGTTGAAAATTAAACTTGATTCATGAATGTTGGAAATTAAATTTGATACATGAATTAGTTTATTTAATATTCATGTATTTATTTTATTCATTTTACCTTATGGTTCTTTGTACCCTATTATTCACATTATGTAGGAGAAGTCGATAATTAGTCTCTCCAGTTTACACAATGTATTTGAGACCCTTTATACCTATAAAATGCTTTGTGCTTGAGAAATTTCATTGAGCCAAGTCATAGAATACACATATTTTTGGAGAAATTTATGTGTTTTTCTCTCTAGCCTTTCTTCCCATAATTATTTGTTTCCAACTAAGTGGTATTAGAGTCACTTCAAAAGATGAATAGTTAATTTCCTTTTGTTATTCCCAAACTTAGAAAGGAAAATTATGGACATTGGAGCATACGCATGAAGGCTTTGGTCGGCTCACAGGAGGCAGGGAAGTTATAGAGAAGCGCTATGATGAACTAGAAAATGAAGGAGCTTTAAGTCAAGCTCAAAGGAATGCCTTTCATAGCAACCGCAAGTTAGATCAACATGCTCTCTCTCTCAAGATCAATTTCAAGGAAATTGAAAAAGTGAAGAAGTTTTGCCTTCAAGCCCTTTGTGGACATGAAAGATTCAGAATCTGTCTTTGACATTTCATTAGAGTGTTCTCAATTGTCAATCATATGAAGCGGTTCGGGGAGAATATTGAAGAAAATCATATCATCGAGAAAATTCTTAGATTACTTGACCAAAACTTGAGTTTGTTAGTATTGCCATTTTAAGAGTCAAATGACTTGTATACCATGACCCTTTATCCACTCATGGGGTCCTTGCAAACAAATGAAGAAAGATTGAAGAAGAAAAGAGAACCAGTGGCTCAAGTTCTCCAAACGAATGTCTCTTTGGGAGATCAAGAGAAACAGCAAGGACGAACTAAAGGAAGAGGTCAAATTTGTGGTTGAGGTCGTGATCGCGGAGGAAATTATAATCGTGGCAAAGGAAGAAATAATGAAAAACAAAATTTGAATAATGAAGGATCAAACAATCAATCGAGAGGACGAGGTCGTTCGAATTATGGCTCCAAGAGAGGCGGCGGAGGAAGGTATGATAAGTCCAATATTCAATGTTACACTTATCATAAATATGGTCACTATGCTTCCAAATGAAGTAGCGACACTGCCATTAATGAAGAGAGATTCAATTATATTGAAGCAAAGGAAGATGAATTTTGATTGTCACCTTTTATCTTTCACTGGATTACAAGGAGAGTGGTATAAGATCCAATCGAATCGACTCAAATACTTTTACTTGGATTTTGGCAAACCGAAACTAGAGACTACTACTTTTGACAACTTAAATGAGACATAATTTTGTAAAAACTTTGTCATTTTAAATATTTTCTACAATGAAATTATGCATCGATATTTGTGTTCTAATATTAACATGTGTATTAAAATGGAGTTTTAGCCTAGCATGTTTCTAATAAATTATAAAAAATATGAAAATTCATCACTCCGAATGTATAAATACAAGAAAAGGATGTGAAATTTTCAATTTTTTAGCCGAGCATCTCTTGTTCTGAATCTTCAATTTCACAACTTGAATTTTCAAATTTTTGATGTTAATATCCTTCGATTAAATATAAATATATTAAACAACATATGAAGATTTTAATTTCTTAATGACTTTTCTTATGCACTTTATTATGTTGAATCTAAAACTATGTAATGATTCAAAATAATATACCACAACTATTAAATGTTAATTTTTGGCTATGGAAACGACATAGAAATAATCATGTAGTCATGCTAAATTAATAAATAAACAATATTTTCTTCGAAGAATGCAAATTACAGAGGCTTTACTAGAAAGGTTTGTTTTGGTGCTTGGGGTAATTGGCTCAAAAGTTCCTATCATTTCTATCAATCCAATAATACAATTTCTAGAGGCCTTGCTTGAAAAGATTTTTATTAGAGTGTACAAATAATTTTACCTTCTAAATTATGAAATATGAAGTGCATGCCTTATTTAATGGAAGAATGGATGAAACCACATGGAAAGGATCATTTTTGCATTGAATGATTGAAATGAAGATACAAATACAAAATTTGAAATGAATGGGATGACTATTGCGAGGAGGAAAAAGATGAGCTCATTTTGTTCCTATTACCCGGCCACACTGTTGTTTTGAATCAAGTAGAGTTAGGGATGGCCTGTTTTTATTGCCTGCATGTTAGGTGCTGCTAGCTTCACTTAATGCTGCTGCATTGCTAGTGGTTGATTTACTCATGACCCCACCTTCATATCCATCCAAATCCGATTTCCCGATTAAGAATTGAACTGTGCAAAAGAAAAGTTATATCAAGAGATAAAATGCATCAAGAGCTGAAATGCTTTGAGCTCTAGGGACTTGTGACGTTAATAAGATCTTAAACTTGCAAAATTCTAGCTAGATTGTTCATATTAATGCGGAAACTTAGAGCTGATGCATTAAGGCTTCCGAGAGTCCGTTGCGAAACTAAAGAAATTCAGAAAATTTTGACTTTTAGCTTGTACATCTTTCTGGAAAAAATCCATTCGGCAACCGAATGAAATAAAAAATTATGCAATTCAAACTGTAGGCATCTTACACATAGGAGAATTACATTTAAAATTTTGTATGCCAATTGAATCAATAGATGGGTCAAAATTGTTTTCAAACCCGGATCTATTTATTCTCAGGCAGCCCTAGGAAAAACGTTCGTAACTTGAGTTTTACACAATCAAAATTCATGATTTCAAGTCTGAGAGATAGATCATCCATATGGCTACTTTTTTTAATGAGAATTACCTCAAAATTACAAGTATATTGGTCGGGGTGAATTTTTAAATATAGGGCCAGAAACTGAATATTTCAAACACTAGTCTTGCCACTCATTTGAAAGGTGTTTGGTGGGGATTAAATTTAGATTTTTGTGTGTGTAGATTGCAATAGAAGTTTTTGAAATGTATAGTTTAAAATTTTTGGTACTCATGAAAGATGTGGTTAATATTGATCGTTTAACTTTAACTTAGATTAAAATAGATTTTAATCCAAATCAAACAGGGTAAATCACAACGAAACATCCTATCATCTTGAATAAATTTCCATTACACAATTCAGTCTTTTAACACTCGAAAAACACTAAATTAAAATAATTCAGAATTATTTGAACAATACTTGACTTAAATGATGATTTTTGGAGTTGAAGTCACGGCAACACACCACACCCCTCCATGCCGCCGTCAATCGCATTAATTTAAAATTGTTAGAGGGGTTGAGCATTTAGTAGAAACACTCAATAGACTCACATGCATGTTAAATTCAATCATATCATACTTTAAGCATAAATTCATATCATTTAAAATTTTAATGAATAAGCATATCAATGATCAACGACGTACCAGTATTTGGTGCACTACTATGCCACCAACTTCACATTTCTAGTGTACTACTACGTCACCTGCTCATATTTAAACCCCATAAGGAGCTACATATAATACATAATCACGTTTATGCATGTTGAAATATAACATGAATTGAGATAAGATGGTTCGAGTATACATGTTTTGAATAATTTTAGATTTTGAATATTGTATGTTTCACCTTTACTTGAATTTTAATTCATCAATTATCTTCTCCACCGTGCTATCGATTGAAAAATGAATGGAACAATAAACTGTGGAGGTAAACTAGGACTCATGTGCAAGGAGAGTTTTAATAGTATAAAACTTTGAGCGAGTTTATCCTCATACAACTAACCATTAATTCAAACTCTTCCAATAAAGATTTGCTAGGATTGGGATATGAAAAAATTATCTCAAATGATAATGGGAGTCCCAAAAACGTGAATTCAACTGGCCAATTTCCTTCGCTAATGAATGAAATTCCTCATAAATTCAATAAGCATAGTTTTTATTTTTATTTTTATTAAATTTGCTCTAATTTGGTTGTCCTTATCCAAATTGACTTCTTCTTGAACAGACTATGCATCATTAATTATAAGGCACTGAATATAGTAATTCTCAAAACTAAAATAATTTAATTATAAATCTTGCGATATTATGCATTTGATAGAAACTAGAAATCCTAACTAAATCATGACTTATGTGAATACTAACTCTAATAAGATTAAGTGACAAAATATAACTTACTATAATTTGTCTGAGAATATTTCAAAGGCAAACACATAATTAACATAGACTAAACTGAGTTAGCGTACTTAATTACATGATTACTTATATTACATAAATTTGGGAAAAACTTGCAGGGATGCAAATTTCTTTCATATAAAAAATTTGAGGAAAAACTATTCATTTAAAATATGAAAATTTTTTCAGTCGCTACAAGAGCAAAGTTTTATTATAGTACCACACAAAAAATGAAAAAAAAAATAATAAATAAATAAAAAAGGGGAAACCCTAAATGGCAGACATTATTAGATAAAATCAATTAAGTAAACATTCTTATGCAAAAAGCAGAATGGGGCTAAACTAAACTCAAAACCTATTGCATATTTGGATAAGTTAAAAAGTTGAAACTTCGTGCAGATTGTATGCTGATAATTTCTTTGATTTTGGTATTCTAGGATGGAACCAATCGGAACAACTTACTCAACACATAATCAATCATATGTAAACATTCTCAATTATTTTGTAATTCTATTTCTTATTAGATATTCAGAATTGTTCGGCTTTATTCGTAAATAAGAATCATGAACAAAATTGCTCAGCAAGTCTGCCAATAGTTTGCTAACTTTAAACAGTTTTAATAAGTTTTACACTTTTACTTAAAAGTAAATTTTAGCTTATAGTAAATTGCTTCTTTATCTTTAATTTTGGTTAATCAAGAGGGGTGTCCTCAATTTAGAGTTTGATGGATTTTAAAACTCCATATAAATTGAAGTATTCTCAATTCAGATTTCAATATAATTCATTAAAATATAGGTGTCCCCAATCTAGATTTTTAAAAATACTTATAAATTTAGGTGTCCTCAACATAGATTTTAATAGGTAGTTTTGAAATTTAGATGTCCTCATAGCTGGTTGATTTTAAAAGATTTCATTAAGTAGATAAATTTTGATAGATTTTGAAGGATTTCAAAGTAAAAATATAAGTACAAAGAATCAGTAACAATTTTAACCCAAACCTAAAAATTTCACAACATTTCTCACATCTCTCTATATTTGCTACCCTCTCTCTCTCTCTCTCTCTTCCCCCCCATCTTGAAATTTTTTTTTTCTTCTTTCTATCTCACATTTCTCTACTGTGAAAAGATCGTATATGAGAACTTTTTAATTGATGATAATTTATGAAAGATTACTATTTTTTGTTGAATATTGAGTGTGATTTTTTTATTGAACTTATTTTTTCTTATTGAAACTATATATTGTTTACTATTTTATAGATGTGTTGGAAATTATCATGGTAATTTACGATTTCTAGTATGCATACTGGAACAACTTCATCTTTCAAGTTTTGTACCCTATTCATTTTTCTTGGGAAGAGCTGTGTATTTTCTAAATATATCTGCAAATCCTAGCCAAGACATGTGAGGATGGTATCCCACAATTTTTTCTTTTGTGTCTGCATGGTCAATAATAATTCTAGAGGTATGAAATTAATTGCCTTGTGATCATGTATGTGTACATCTGTGTGTTTGTATCTCACAAGGTTGTGGCGTTTTGAACTAATTTATATTGATTACGACTTTAATTATTTAACACTACATATTTTTGTCCTCTCCCACTCTCACATTTTGTTGAATATTGGGTGTATTTTTTATTGAAGTTCTATTATAATATTTAATGTTTAACAAACAATTGAACAATGATTCGATCATTTTTTGTGACTTATTAACATGCATATGTGTAAGAATGAGTCGTTAAAGAAAAAGTAAAAATTTGTTGCTTATGTTAAGCATATTTATAAATTTTACCCAAAATCTATAAAATCCATTGAAATCTATAAAATCCATTGAAATCTATAAAATCCGTGAAAATCTTTTAAAATCTACAAAATAGAAATCCATTAAAATCTTATGAAATCTATTAAATTCTATCAAATTTCACACAATCCATGAGAATTTATAAATATTAAGAAATCTATTAAATTCTGAAATGGGGACACCCTCGCAAAATTTGTTTTATTTTTATATTAAGCTCTTAGGTAATTTCAAAGAAATGAAAATCAAGAACCTATAGAATGATCCAATTCTTGGAAATGAAAAAGGTATCCCAAAGTCTTTGAAGGATTTTTATCCTGAGAAACAGGTGATTAAAAAGGGGGGAGGAAGACGATACAAAAAAACCTTAGAAATAAGCATTATTAGGCCAATAAGTGTGGGAAAGACGGACTTCTCATGTTTCAAATGAATCAGCCAAAATTCATCAAATTAATTGATGATTTCATCTTGTCCATTGCTCTTGTTTTTGCTACTTCCTTCACCTTTCTTGGATTTCATAACAGGTAAGGAGAGTCTACCGATTTTCCTGTTTAAAGCCTCTTATACAATCAATCTTCTATCCTTGTTCATTTGGCGATCTGGTTTTTCCAATTCTTTCATTTTCAACTTGGTTTCTTCGACGCTCAGATTCACAAATGATTTCAACTTTCCATTGTGGAAATTTGACAGTCCTCTCCTGCAAAACAATAATGGTAAAAATGAGTAGACAGTGTTGACGGAAAACTGATGCATGGAAAATGAAAAAAACTAACACAACATTTTTATGCTAAGGGGTATGAGACATTTTGTTACATTAATCGACGTCATTAACTAGCGTTTTCTTTTATTAAACAAAACATTTGTCCGTACAAATATTTGTTGTCATTGCTTATGCACATAAACAATTCAAAATATGAGGTTGAGTTTTTTGTGTAAAATCTGTTGTGGGCAGTATGATTCTGCATAGCTGTACATGCACAAAAACAGCACCTGCAGTTAATTGATATCTGGGATTAACGAAGAAAGATAGCAGACCAAAATGAATTGAGTTGAAATGTCTCATTACCAGTTATATTGAACATAATTTTGCTCAAACTACATTTCGAACTACATTTAACAAAAAAACTATTTAGTTTCTGATGGATCTGTTAAAGTTTTTTTTTCCAATGTTAACATGAACTTCTTGGAACTTCATTCTAAATGGGAAGAAGTGAAATCTGCTGAATTTTTTCTCCAATTCCAAGGGAACAACTTTATTCTGGGAAGATTATATAATTAAAGATTTTGATTAAAATTTTTTATTCGTGCGAACTATGTGCTCCTCTGGTGCTAGTGATGTGCATCGGCATCGAAAAAAGAATTTTATATTAAAGGACATATGACCCTTTTTATTTGAATCGACGCCATTGAGCAAAATTTTCTTATATTTAAGAGAGGAATTGTTGGCGTAACTATTTTACAAAATAAAATGAATATTTGACACACACACATACATTCCTCGAAAAATCATAATTGTGTAAGTTTACTAATGCAGTGGTGGATGATTAAACCTACAGATCACATCAAATCTATTTACATAAACTGAAGATGCATAAATATTTAAATACAAGATGGGAAAGGTTGATCGTCTTAGTTTTATTGAAAAGTTAGAGAAGTGGTTGAGTATAAACAGGATTAAAAGGAGAATCCTTCTAAAAATTGGCATGTTTCCAACTGAAATATGACAAAATATGTAGTCAAATCTAGTATAGCCGCAACTAAATGAGGATATATACTTAATCTGCACATATTTTTATTCATTCCAAACAATTAGTCATGGTGAATTCTTGCTAGTCTAAGAACTACTGCTAAACAGTAACACATCAAAGAGTTGTTGATTTAGTTTTTGGAGGCTATAAAAGGCTTCTAGGGTCATTGGGTACTGTCCACTAAAAGAATTTGTACATCATCAATGATTCTAAAACTTACATATAAAATTATGTACATGCAAATGGAGCTTTAGGGAAGCAAGTAATGTGGATTTATTTGATGTAATTGTTTAAGGAACAACTAGTTAAATGTTTCTCCAATTCTAAATTCTAAAAAAAGTGGAGACAAAATACACAAGAGCTTCTTGTAAACATGCTTGGTTTGGATAAAAATTTCAATATACCGTTGTATCTGTTTCTTTACTCATCTCTGCCTTGTACCTCACCCTTCCCACATTGAGACCTTTTCACCCGTGTTTCATCTTCCCACAATTTTCCTTAGTTGGTAGAGCCTATTACCTTTTTATTCAATTTTTATTTTATTTTTTTTTATTTTTTTTAAGGAGGTAGACTTTTATTGCGAGGGACAAGGAAGTTGTAGGGCATGAAACTGAAGATCATGAACGGAGAAATAATTCGATGTTTAAAGTCAGCTTTGATCATGAAAAGAAACAATTTGATGTTTAAAACTAAAAATAAAAATTATCTAATTTTCTCATCTAGTTCATAATGAAAGCATGAAAATGGAAACATTCTATGGTTTTGCACAGGTTGAATTTGATCACTTGAATCCAATTGTCATCTTTGTACTTTGTATGAAATTTTAAAACTTATGAAGGATTGAACAAGGTGAAATGTGATAATTGCAAAGAACTTGCAATGCAGCTGTGCTGCCCTGTGTACAAATTGGGTGAGGGATTTTGAAATTCCTCTCCAAGAGGTGCTCTTCATCCGTGGTGTGGGTCCATTTATGATTTTAGTCATTGTTCACTGTATATATAAGTTGAAATTGGTGCCCCAAACTTTTATATCAAAGAATAGATATTTCACAGTCCAAAATTCAGATTTTTGGGAAGTTCTTTTTTCCTGATTTCTTTTATGGTTTTGCAAACCGGATTAAGGCTTTGAGAATCCTCCAAAGTTATTTTTTAGGAGTCATTAAAAACCTCAAATTCAACGAGAGGGAGCAAATAATTCTCTAAGTACAGCATTTATTCACGATTGAAGCGAGTTCATATAGTTTTTATCTTCATTTTCATTGTTGTTGCGAAGTGTTGGGTTTTTGATACCCAATAAATCCCGGACTATGATGTTAACGTGGGTTAATATTATTTCATAGGCATAGACCAATGAATGAAATAAGTCCAACAACCAAGTCCATGAGCTACACCCGGCCCAATTGTATTCCTTATAGATGGCTTGAATCTTGGCCCGTTTACCCCTTTAATGGTCCAACTTAAAGCCTAACCCTAGAGTATATATTTGGCTATAACCCTAGCCACTTTTATATGATATTTTGTGTGATTTTGAGAGAAGAAATAGTGAATCCCGTCTGCCCCCTTTTGTGTGAGAAAAAGGTCTCCAGAAGTGTTCAGAATGCTTGTATAACGTGTGCAATTGGTGGTTCTTTCATAGTATACTTTTGTTGTGTCTTCTCCTAGCCTTTGTGGCCATAAATCATCATCCTTTCTTGTCCTATGTGGGTAAGATTGCATAACAATCAAGGTAAATCAATTTGTTGTGGTTTGGAGCTAATTGGATTGGTTGTTGGTTGAGAAAGGTGCGTTGGACTGAGCCTGAAAAATCACCGTTTGAAAATCCTTTTGAGAGAGCTTCTGCAACAATTGGTATCAGAGTTTCAAGGTAAAGGTTTTGGTTCGTGAAATCTACGAGAAATCGTCAAGAAAAACAGCAGAAACGCAGCAAAAATCAGATCGAAGAAGTTGTCCAAAAATTGTTAAAATCAGTCTCCGTTTTTCGCATTTTCTGATCAATCCAGAAGGGGTTTGGGGAAACGGAGACCACTGGCGTGACGTGCAGGAGGAGACGAACCCTGCATGCTGACGCATGTCAGTCGACGGAGGCGAGTGTGGTGGTGTGTGAGGCCCACGTGCAGAGGGAAGGATCCGCGCGTGAGGCGCGTGGAGCGTCGTTTGGCGACGGCCTCTTCAGGCAATTTGTTCCTTATACTATTTCTAACATTTTTCATGTTGAAAGTTGTCTATTTCAGGGTACGCAGAAGAATCTAGATAGCGTTGTTCTTCGAGCGTTCGAGACTCGATCATGATTTTTTGGTTGTTGTAGTTTCCAGAGACTTTAGGACGAATAGTGGTGGTCCTAAAGTGATAAATTCGCAACTCTCATAATTTACGAATTCAGATAGGTCCGCTCTGGTATATTAGCTTAACTTAGTTTTAAATTTCAACATTAGCAGATCATCGTCTGGGGTGATCGTTAAGATTGGGGGTTGTCATTGCTTGACAACTATTACTTGTGCTAGAAAATTTATGAATTATTTGCTCTGTTTTTGAAGTGTTGAGTTTTGATTGCAAGTTGGTAGTTGATTTTGTGCTTTACCTGTCATATAGTCACTGTGTGAGACTTGTTGCGTGGAAATTCGAACTTTTGTTTACATACCTTCGTATTGCATTGATTTTCCTATTAGAACACCTGGACTTGACCCGTTCGAACATTTCCTTGATCTAATATCGTGAATCTTACGAAACCTTGGGAATCTAGAACGGTGTATATTACAGTCGTAGGATAACTTTATGTGACTTATCTGTGCTTTTGGTTGTTCTAGTTTTTTAAAAATGTCTTCATGCTTTCAATTTTGCAACAAAAGATGAAAGGTATTTTGGTCCAATAAAAAGTTTCAAAAGCCATAGATGACAAATTTTCTGCAAATTTAACAGAAGTACAAAAAGAAGAGTATGATGAACTTGCATATATTTCAATTATTTTACACTTGTCTGATACTGTTTTGAAAAAAGTAGGAAAACTGGATTCTACAAAACAACTTTGGAGAAAGTTGGAGGACTTATGTTTGCTTAAGTCAACTCCTAATAAATTGTACTTGCTTGAACGATTTTTCAGCTTTAAAATGGATCCTTCAAAGGATCTTGATGATAATTTGGATGTTTTTAATGAGTTAGTTCAAGACATCGTTAATTGTGATAAAGAGGTATCCGAAACGTATAAGGTTATTATCCTGCTTAATTCCATGTCTGATTCATAGAGGGAAGTTAAGAATGCAATTAAGTACGGTAGGGACACCTTAACACCCGAGATTGTCATAGATTCACTTAGGAGTAAGGAGGTGGAGATTAAGGCTGAAAAAGAGGATAAGAGAAGTGGCGAGTTACATATGATGAGGAGTAGAATGAAGTTTAAGCAGATGAATTTGGGTAGAACTCAAGATAGTAGTGATTCGAGTAGTGACTCGAGTGATGATGGTAGTAAGAAGAAGGGCAAGAGACGAGACAAGTCTAGTGGTAGAAGGTGTTACAGTTGTGGTAAGTCTGGACTCTTTATTAGGGACTGTCCCAAGAAAAAAGATAAGCTGAAGGGTAAGATGAGAGGTGAGACGAATTTGGTTGGGGGGTCGAGTTATGACCCCAGTGATGTTTATTAAGTGTAAACCTAGTTACTGTATATGCATCTATGTGTGATCCTTTCTGCATGTGTGTGATTGTCTAAATTTTGTAGGATGATTATCTGCTACATTTCAATGTGTTTGATATGTGCATTTGCATGAATTTGAGACATTAGGATTACTTGGTGTAATTGCTTGCATGCATAATTGGTTAGGATGCATTAGTAGTGTGTTGTGTGTCTTTTGGTGAGGTGGAGTATAGATGCCTAAGGGTACATGGTGGTTTGTACCGGGGATGTGGAGTGTGACATTTGGATCACGGGTGAAGATGTGATCAAATGTCTAGAATTCTTTATCTGGAAAGAGACCCTAATCAGATAGAGCGTGAGAGAGACACTTCTATCACTTCTGTTAGGTGGAGACCCATTATCCACATAGGTTGGGAGAAGTGATATGGAGATAGAGGATTATCCCGTGGACTTAGGATCTATTGTGACTTACCAGTTAGACATGAGTTGAGTGATCTGTTTAGTGAGCTTGATGGGCGATGAGAGGAGATATGTGTTCTCGAGGTGTGACCAACACGGAATGGGATAGGATAAGTGTGGTGAGGTCTTTTCTTAGGGTCATTTATGCATGTGTTGCGTATGTGGTTGACCGTGATTTGATTGACTTGATGTTAATCTATGGTTCTATGTGAACGTATTTCTGAAAAGCTCTGTGTGTGTTATCCTATAGTATATCGTCATCGCATGTGTATTTGCTCTTGATTGTTTGCTGTTAAATATTTGCTTCTACTTGGATTTTTTTGACCTCAGCCCCAGTAAGTACATGGAGCAGGTATGGTATGTGTTTCAAGTTGGAAACACGAGATAAGGTCTGTGATCCAATTTTATTGGCTACCTTGATTATGCAAGTGTTAACTGTATGTTTTGATTGCTTACAGATTTATTGGGCATCAAGGTGGAGATTTGTTAGGTTTTTGATACCCAATAAATCCCGGGCTATGATGTTAACGTGGGTTAATATTATTTCATAGGCATAGGCCGATGAATGAAATAAGTCCAACAACCAAGTCCATGAGCTACACCCGGCCCAATTGTATTCCTTATGGATGGCTTGAATCTTGGCCCGTTTACCCCTTTAATGGCCCAACTTAAAGCCTAACCCTAGAGTATATATTTGGCTATAACCCTAGCCACTTTTATATGATATTTTGTGTGATTTTGAGAAAAGAAATAGTGAATCCCGGCTGCCCCCTTTTTGTGTGAGAAAAATGTGTCTAGAAGTGTCCAGAACGCTTGTATAACGTGTGCAATTGGTAGTTCTTTCATAGTATACCTTTGTGGTGTCTTCTCCTAGCTTTTGTGGCCATAAATCATCATCCTTTCGTGTCTTACGTGGGTAAGATTGCATAGCAACCAAGGTGAATCAATTGGTTGTGGTTTGGAGTCGACTGGACTGGTTGTTGGTTGAGAAAGGTGCGTTGGACTGAGCCTGGAAAACCACCGTTTGAAAATCCTTTTGAGAGAGCTTCCGCAACACGTAGTTTTTCCTGATTGACAGTTCAATTCTTTTCTGTCCAATATACTGGATATTGGTGAATATTTTCCAATATTATGAAAGAGTTACACATTGAAGTGGAGACCAAATCTACAATGGCTATAGTCAATGTGATGAATCGAGACTTGGTAAGAGTTGATAGTTTGATGGTGCAAACTTCACTCGATCACGAGGAACAATCAAGTTTCCTATTATGGATATTGAATATCTTTTACATTCTTGATCCGGTTTCAAAACCACTTCCTGATCCTATAGCAAAAGATATCAACGAAATCAAGGTCAAACGGAACAAAAAGACTGGAGAACATGATATTTCATATGCCAAGGGCACGTTCTAAACACATTATGATATCGTCTCTACCATCTCTAAACTAACACAATGCTAGAAAGAGAAATATTGAAGGTAATAGAAATCAAGTCCAAGGCAAAGGAGGGAGGTACTGGAAAGTTTCTTTTTCCAAATATTTTTATTTCGAGTTTTCGAATAATGTGCCTTTGTTGGCCTGAGCGTATGAACTACAAATATTGTCAACAATTTGAAGGCGGTGAAAATTGAACTTACCAAATCTTTCCGTCTTGGGCCACTTATTGAGAAGTTAATATATTCTTGGAAATAGTAAAGGGAATCAAAGATTATTGATTGGAAGAAGTAAAAAAATATCTTCAAGTTTAGGAAGAATAAAGGGCGCGACATGGGAATGAACACTTGCACCACTCTTTGGTATTTCTCTGACTCTTTGGAGGGTGTACCTCATGGTCTCTTTTCTTCATATGGGAAGACATGTTAGAATTGTGCACTGGCGAGGGAACTTAACACTTGCTCCACTCGTTGGTATTTCTATGACTCTCCCTCCTCCACCATCGCCTATTATGGTTATTTGGTGCACCCTACCAGTGAGATCTTACAAGATCAACATTGATGGATGTGTCAAGGATGAATTTACGAGATATGAACGTATCATTAGGGACCTCGTAGGACATTACATCAGAGCATTCTCAACATTGTATGGCCCATGTTTAATTTTAGAAGCTGAGCTCAAAGCTACATTGGATGGGATTCTATTTGCCAGAGGAATTGGGTTATTAGCTATTTGGGTCGAGGAAGAATCGACTGTGGCTATTCACTGCATCACCAGGGGGCGGAGGACCATGAAAGATTCAGGGCACTCTTAAACAAATCAAAGACATCATCTCCTTCGATAATGACATGGTTTCCAACATCTACAGAGAGAGGAACAAGGTTACAGATTCGCTTGTTTAAGAGAGTTCGGATCATTGGCGCTATCATGAGTATGGACCCTTCGACATGCCACGATAGATTAGGACACTGGTACAGATCGTCAGACTTAGATCGCCTAGCTTTAGAGGTTTGTAGCTTAGGATTTTTTATTTTTATTTTTTGCATTAATTTCATTATCCATGGAAGTAGTACTTCCCTATTTATTGCTTTAAATTATTTTCTATCTACTTGTTGCATTGTTATTTTCTTGAAAGTTAGGTTTATGTCCCCCTCCTTCCCTATACTTACGATTTTTATTTATAATATATATGGTTGGGGAACCCTTAACCCCTATCGACCTTCTTTGGTAGACCTTAAACAGTTATTAAGGAAGTGTGGATGTCTTTATTAAAAAGGAAAAAAAGACGATTTAATTTATTCTAAGTTATTCTACTAATAATCTAAATGCATTGGTTTGAATTATTGTATGAGACGGACATAATGGACTTGCGAATCCACCTATTGATTTTCTATATCCAATTCTTGACTTATACAACTTAGTGTGATTTATGTGTTGATAACAATCGATGATCCATCATTATCTAACTATCTCGTTCGAGGTAAGCTAATCCTATCTTAAGTATGACCTTATCATATTCCTATTTAGAATTATTGACAAAGTAATGCATTAACGTGCATGATTATCTAAATGAATGTACACGTCATATATGCTATTTCTAACATCTATTGTCTGTATGTTAACCTTAAAGTGTTGTAAACTTAATGTGAACCTTCTAATACTATAGCAAGTAACTAATTATCTATTTGGTGATCAAACAATCAAATAGTGAAAGATTCATACAAGATTAATAAAAAAACTCACAAATATACTAAACTACTAGCCTTTGAAATAAAAAAAATAAAAATAGTTAACCTACGGTTTCATCTTCATTCAATTCGAGGTAGAGTTTAGCCTAGTATGTTTCTATATAAATTACACAAAAATAATTAAAATGACATCACCAAAAAAATTGAAAAATACAAGAAGGTTGGTAGAAAACCAATATTTTGTTCTTGACCTCGAAACATGCACTGCTAAAAAACATGGCTTCTGGCACGTAAATAATTATTTGAACAAAACTTGACTTAAATGATGATTTTTCAAGTTCACATCAAGGCACCATACTGCTTCCCTCAGCGCCGCCATCGATCTCATTAACCTGAATTTGATAGGGGGTTGAGTTTCATAGAGACACTCAATAGACTCATACGCATGTTAAATCCAATCATATCATACATTAAGCATATATTCATGTCATTTAAACTTTAAATGAATAATCATATTGATTATCAGGTGACGTACCAGCATTTTGCACATTGCTACGCCACTAACTTCACATTTCTGGCGCATTACCAAGCCACCAGCTCATATTTATAGGCCGTATAGAGCTACATATAATATAAAATCACATTTAATACATGGTGAAATATAACCTGAGTTGAAATAAAATGGGGTTTGAGTATAAATTTTTTGAACTAAATTTTATGTCTTGAGCATCGTGTATTTTACCTTTATTTGAATTTTAATTCGTGAACTATCTTTGCTACTGTGCTATGAAATGAAAAATGAATGGAACAATAAACCGTGGAGGTAGACACGACTCACGTGTAAGGAGAGTTTTAATAGTATAGGACTTTGAGCTTGTTTATCCTCACAGAACTAACCATTATTTCAAACTCTTCCCATAAAGATTTGTTAGGATAGGATATATAAAATTAACTAAAATGATAACGGGAGTCCCAAACACACGTGAATTCCACTGGCCAATTTCCTTCAT
The DNA here is from genome assembly GCF_002742605.1 of Olea europaea var. sylvestris. Taxonomy (NCBI): domain Eukaryota; kingdom Viridiplantae; phylum Streptophyta; class Magnoliopsida; order Lamiales; family Oleaceae; genus Olea; species Olea europaea. The sequence continues at coordinate 6,481,170 of NC_036245.1, read as the reverse complement.
TAATGAATAAAATTTATTCAATAATCAAAGTTTTCTTTTATTTTCTCTAATTTGGTCGTCCTTATCTAAATTGACTTCTTCTCGAGCCTAATACGCACGATCAATTTCTAAGACACTAGACGAGCCCAATTTCGATATAGTAATTCTCACTACAATAATTTAATAATGAATCTTGCGATATTGCGCAGTC